>NW_017728931.1:135458534-135464921 GCF_001723895.1 Crocodylus porosus | reverse complement strand
CCCCTAGGGAGGCATTTGGAGTCTGGAAGGTGGTCGGGCACAGGGAGGTGGGCGGCTCAACGCAGGAGTGCCCCCTTCTGGCCCGCCACAAGCTCCATGTCAAAAGCAGCAGAAGGTAGATATATTGAAGGGATGAGAAACTTTGATACAAGTTATAGAGGATGGAAAAGAAAGTACTAGGGAAGCCATAGTATGGGAAATATGTTACTTTTCCTTTTTTGGTTGTCTAGGTTTTATGCAGTAAGGATGCTGGGCAGGTAGTAGCAGACTTGAAGGAAGCATCTCTACAGTTAAAAATCAGAAGCTACAATTTATGACTAGGAGACAACTGTAAAAATGCTTTGGGATCTTGAATTGCAAGTGGTCAAGATCTCTTCCTTAAAACTCAGTATCTTCCAGTAGCACAAGCCACCCTGACATCATTCTGAGGCATTGGTTCAGTACTAACTCAAAGGAAAGGATACAATTTATTTGAGTCACCAACCACCAATTCCTGGAGCAGCTATGGTTTCCTCGGAGGTTTCTCTTGAAGTACTGGTCAAGCCTGTCCCTGTTTAGCTTATGAGAGCTGACGAGATCATAGCCTGAGGTAGTACAGTTTCTTTAAAGAACTCCATAGAGGCAAGGGAAAGGACGGATTCGGGTCAAACTGATGAGATTTAGGTTGACGTGTATTTTTGAGATTAAAAGGTCATGTTTTAATGAATCACGTGTTTTTCTTTTTTCTTTTCTTTTTTTCTTGTCTCCTGAACTTTACAGTTCCTAATCTGGTCCACAAAATTTAAAGCAGTGTAGTTACCTAGGAACATAAAGTCATTCTAGGAACATAAAGACTGGAGGCAGAGTACATGTTTTGCCAATACTATATTTCTCCAAAAGCACTGCCATTCCTCATTCTACCTCCTACATATTTGTAGGAATATCACCTATGCCTCTATAAAGTAGTAATATCATAACTGGCACTACATCATATGTAACTCATTTACAGACTTAGAGACATAACCTGTACAGTTGTGGAAATCAGAGAGTTAAGAAGGCTGTTTCTCCTTGCAACGGAGAATGAGAGGTTGAATAAAGAGGCTAGGATCTCCAATATAGATGTGCTACTATTGTGTACTATTATTGTGCATTTGTATGGTGGGAGCACCTTTGGGTGCATCCACACATAAAGGCACGTGCGCTTGCAGCAGCTCAAATAAGAGTGGTACAAATTTGTGCCAGTGATTTTTGCCTCGGCACACGTGCCCAGAGATGCACTTTGGTGTGGGGCAAGTTGTGCCACTTGGGGCAAAAAAACCCTGCCCAGTCCACCCGGATCTGCCGCCAGGGGGAGCTAGAGCTACACGTTGTGCCACAGGTGCTGGCTGCAGCGGTAGAAAAAGCTGCCCTGGTGAGCCGCTCAGGCAGCTTCTGAGGCCCAGCCAGTTGGTATCTAGGGACACAACCCCTTGTGTCAGCTGGACTGCTGAAGCAGCCCTGAGCTAGAGTGGTCCCTGCCCCCTCTACCCACTGCAGCAGTGTGGTAGTGGGGGCTGCTGCCTGGCTGTGACCTGCTGCCACCTGCGACAGCATCCACCCCCTTAGACCTGCGGCCTCATGGCTGCATGCCTGCCAGACACAGATGGGGTGCCCCCGCTGGGGTATGACCCAGAAGATGTGCTCCTTGCGATGGCCTGCTTTGAATTGTCAGACTGTGTCCTCTTGGCCCCAAATGGTCAACAGGTCAGTCACCTCATGTGGCCTCCAGCTGGGTCCCCAGTGCTGGCCCTGGACCAGCTCCTCTGCCCAGGTCTCCCCACTTATCTCGCCAACAGAGATCCTAGTGTTCCCTGTTTAAAAATTGCAAACTCTCTCATAAGAAACCCAAATTCTCTCATTAAAAAACCCAAAATAGTGTTCTTTCACTATTAAAATGAAATGCCACTATAGACAGAGGGATTAGTTGGGCAATGTTTTATTGATATACTTACAAGTTTTAAACAATTTATAAGCCTACCAGTGCCTCTATCATCATAATAAAATAAATTCTAACTATCTATATGCTTTGGCATTTACCTGGGGGCGGGGGGGCTGTCATAGAAAAATCAGAGCTGCCCCTACCCCCTTCACTCACAGACTGCCCCCTCAGGGCCATAGCTCCCTCTGCAGGGGCCACAGGCTCCCACCCCTGCAGGGCCCACAACTCACCCTGCAGCAGCAGTGGCCAGGCCTGCTGCTGGGAAAGCCCCTCGCGGTGCAGCCCAGCACCGGTCACCTGAGACCCGGCCCCACGGCCCCACCTGTGCTGCTGGTGGCGGGGCCAACCTGGCTTGGCGTGGTGCTGTGTCCTGGGGGCTGTCACCCAGGGCCGGTGCCAGTGCTGCTTATGGGGACCATGCATTGCACCAGGCTGGATCCTGGCGTCTTAGGTTCTGATTACAACGGTAACCGCTAGTACAATTTTGTCGATTGGAGGTGGTGGGGAGGGGAGTGTTCCCCACAGCTACCTTTTTTTACAGATAGATAGTATTACAGATAGGTAGTAGCTTCATTTACTTTCCACCCAATTTGGAGATATGCAGACCAAATTGGGTCTTGATTCATCAGCTGAAATCCTGCTTTGAGATATTTGGCTGCATTTTCCTACGTGACCACGATCCGTCTATGACCCCTGTACCACTGCATTATCTGACTCTCCAAACAGCCGCATCATTTCATTCACTATTCCCAGGTTTCAAATGCACAGTTGATGCATTTTGAGAAACAAGAAGTAAAGATGTGAATTATTAGCTTCGTAAGTAATACATGCTGTGGAATCCTGTTGGAAGGATTGATTTGGGCAACTTCCATTTTGATTATCCTTGTAACGGAAGTAGATTAATGACACGTGTTCACAGCACTGATTAACCTCTGAAAGAAGGAAAGGAGCCTTCTCTATTTGTGTTCTCTTTGATCTGAACAATCAACACATTCAATGATAAAACAGTGAATCTTCTTATGTGCACAAGTGCAAAGAAGTAAAAACCTCTGTCTCGGAGAGTGAATGAGTTCTACCATGCATTTTAATGATGAGGCAGGTCAGCCAGGTTATAATTGTCTTTTTAATTTGTGCTTCCAGAAGCTGTAACATTTACCTCCAGAACAGTGGCACTCAGAGAAGTGTAAGATTTTTTTTCCCTGCTTCTGAAAACATCAAAGAAGTACCTTCGGTTCTGATATTTAAAACAGAACAACCTGCTGATTGACCAAATACATCAACACACAGCTTTGCTTTTCTTTTTTTTCCTATCGTCCTTCAAGAACATTTCAGGATGTGCTGCTCGTTCCTCACATTGAATAGCATGTTGAATGCTCATGATTATCTCTGAAATCCTTGGAGACTGTGCAGAATTTTGTAACTGAGGTTATCTAGGTTTTTGTCTAGGTTTTTTTTTATCATTATTTTTAATAATGAAAAGAAGAGGTTGACTTTCCTGCTTTACCCAGTCTTTTTTTATCTTGTCTTTTTAAACTCTTCTGCCAACAAAGAGCTGAGTAAGCGATGAACTGCATGTAGCTGAATGGATTTTTTTTGTTTTTTACTTCTGTGGTCACCAGTAAAAATCCCTTCTTTTTTTTTTTTTTTTTGGAGAAGTTTTCGCAGCAGACACCTTTAAATCTTAATTTCCTTCAGTTATTTTGCTCGTTGTTGCATTTTAGTTGCTTTTTCCTTCCCCTTTCTCACTTGTTCCTTTGTGGAGAATAGGTTCCCTTTCAGTGTATCTGTTCTGTGGGAGGCAACTGTGGGTGGTTACAGCTGAAAAATGTGCTTCAGAATTTTGTAGCATTTGTTAAAAAATTTGCCATTTGCTCTGTCGCATTTTTAACTAGTTGCGGCATATCCCGTCAGTCTAGGGCACCTCGCACCCATGCCCCAGAGCTCTGACATTTCTGTCCCACCAGTGCATTGAGACCCACAGTCCCAGCGGACTCGGATGGGACTTCTACAAGAAGAATGCCATGACTCTGTCTTCTGGCCCTATTAGAGAAAAGGAAAGGGCACAGAAGTTTTCCGGGTTGCAAACATTTCCAGTCCCTTCTGGAAACTTCCTGCGGCTGATAAGAATTAAGGAGAAGTGCTGCCTGTGCCTGTTTTAAAAGCTTTTCACTGTCCCGTCTACAACCTACGCTCCTGTTGTATCACCTAGGGAAAGCAGCTACCCACGTAGAGAAGAGGCGGGAGGCAGTGGAAAGTTTACTTATGCCAGCCACCTGTATGAGCAGGGGGATGTGGTGGTGGAGGAGGAATAGTGAGAGAAGCCAAAACACTCATGGTGGAGGAATAAGGGAAAAGAGCTTCTGTAGGTAGAGAGGAGGAGGTAACGTAACAGATATTTCGGAGCAGAATACAGGCAGTCCTCAGACTTGTGACACAATTGGTTCCTGAAAACCATGTCTGAAGTCGAAACGTTGTAACTTGGAACCAATTTTCCCATAAGAAACAACGTTATAAATGGGGGATTGGCTCCTGAACCAAGGCCCGATACCCTATTTTCACTAAAAATGCCCCAGTATGTTGTACTCAATCAATTATAGATGAGTAATATAGCTACATTCATGTGTTTATATTGTAAATAGCAATCATATTGATTTGGGAGGACTTCTTTGAGGTGACTTTGCTGGACTTTTTGAAGGGCTCTTGGCTGGAGTCTTCTCGGGAGTCTCGGCTGCAGGGCTTTCTGGAGTTTTGTCTGCTTTCTTAAAGAAAGTGTCCAAGCAAGATGTTCTCCGGGGAGGCGAGCGATATAGTGAACTTGTTTGCTGGCGTGGCGTCGCATCAGATCAAGTGTTGTAAAATCGAAACTGATGTCATAAAGTTGAAACAGGGTGTCAATTTATAAACATTGCAAGTGCGAAACATTGTTAACTCGAAACGGTGTAAGTCAAGGACTGCCTGTAAATATCTTGGGTAAGTTGATGGCAGTAGGCCTGTTTCATAGTATTTAGGGTTAGCTTGTCCTTCAAAATTGATTTGGGCGCTATCTAAATGCTATGTTCCCGTGCTGGCCCCAGGACAAGCTGCCTTAAGGGGGACTGTGAAGGATGATCCTGTGGTCTCTGCAAAATAAGTTTCCTTAACATCATTGTTACAGAGATATTTCTGCTCCTCGTGGCGAGTATCAGCATCTGTCACGCAAAACAGAATCTGAGTTCATTCTTTTCCTGGCACTAGAAAGGAGATTTCTTTCTTTGTAAACATTGAAATGTTTTGCAGCTTGTGTTCCTTAGTTTTAAATAGAGGGGGAAAATTTAGCTCAGTATGGGATTTTGCTTCAGTTCCAGCATCTGGTAGGGGGGGTTTAAAATAGTAACATTTAAAAAGAGCCTAAAATATGATTTAGTAAGGATTAGAATTTTAACTGTAATTTAGTCTCCATTTTCCTACTTTTCCAACTGAAAGACTTTTTTGTCATGGAAACAAATGCCCTTCCTTCTTTTATGAAACTAAAAATATCTTAATGCAGCATCTTTTCATAAACTGCTCGCTGTTTACATTAGCAATGGTTTCAAGATTCATAATTTATAAATGGGTTTGGGACACCCCCGACATGGTGGATGTTTTGAAACTGAAGCCATCTTTCAGGGAAACATCCAAATGTAGCTGATTCTACTTAACTCCTATTTACTGTCATCTAACGTTCATTTAGTTGGGGGGGGTGGTTATGTAGCCTAAAGCTTTATGAAATTCATCTCTTTTCTTTATATGGCCTGGATGAATTGTGTTTTTGTCCACGTGGATCTTTGCTCTTGTGGTGTACTGATTTCTGGGCATTGTAGCTTTTAAATCTGTGAATTCTTTTTGTCAGGAACAAAGGCAAAACTGCAGAGGGATGAAAAATGGAGGGTCTAAAAGTCAAATGTATAAATCCATGTTCTTGCGTTGTATTTATCCATTTTTTGTTTTCCTTCATATGAAACTAGTCATGTAGAAGAGTGAATGATCTGTCCCATGTTGGAAAGGCTTTTAGGTTCCTACAATGAGCATATGTTGGGTCCATTCCCATGTCCTTTGCCCTTGTGACCCTGAAACTTTTGAAGCCTCCTGGAAAACCCAGGACAAGCTTTGTCTTCATAACCCTGGACTCAAGTTCCAGGTCCTAGTTTTGGTGCAAAAATCTAGAAGACCAGGGAGGGGCAGGAAGGTGATCCTTTGGCAGCTTGCTAATGTGCTCTTGTAATCTTGCACGGAGATTTTCATTTGGGATTCATCTTAAAAGGAAAAAAAAACAAGCTCTAATGCAGGGATAGGTAACCCTCTGTTTGGGTGCCAGAGCATGGCAAGTGGAGGCATTTTGCTTGGCATGCACACTTTGGGAAGAGCAGTCGGGAAGGGGTCAAGGCTGCACTGCCACAAGGGTTGGGGCCCTC
>NW_017728931.1:135442912-135458434 GCF_001723895.1 Crocodylus porosus | reverse complement strand
CATCTTACAAGTTGAGGTTGTGAGCGTTTTTGGCACTCTGCCCAAAAATGTTGCCAACCCCCTGCTCTCATGTTCTCTTTGTCCAAAAGTGAGAGTACCTCATCCCATACTTCCAAGAGTATTCATGTGCATGGGTTCCCTTGGTCCAATGGGAATCGTGGAATTCAATCCCTGTGCCCATGGAAAAGGTGGTCCCAACCCAGCTTTCAAATGAACTTTACCCGCACTTGGTAAAGAACATCTTTTGTTGTCTCATAACTTTTTGTCAGCTAAATGCATATACGTGATTGCCAGAGAAAACAACGTTTTCACTGGGCTCTATTATAAATGATAATTCTGTGGGAAGGAGTTAAAGGATTAGCTCTAAGGAATGGTTCCAAAGCTACCACAATTTTAGGGAGATTTCAAAAAGGTGAGAAGTAGGTGTCATCCACAAAAGAAAGCACTTGTCTCTGGCTTTACAAGCGTCCCTTTAATTTCACAAAGCAGTATATGGATGAATTACTACTCTGCAGATCAGTCATGCCTTACGGTATAGGTATCACCCAAGATCTCCAACTGAGATTGGGGGCCCATCATGCCATACACCGTGCAAGCACATTGTAAGCAACAAATCCTGCCACAAAGAGATGCATTAGGCAAAGTCTGGGTGGAGAACTAGGTCTGCTGGTGTGGAGTGACATATCTTTTGTTGCATGGCAAGTCAGTGGCAGAGCCAAAAATAAAAACATATTTCCTGATCCACTAGATCATGCTACCTCTAATGATGTACCTGTGGAAGATTAATGGGATAGAAAGGGAAGACCAATAGAAGTCAGCTTCTGCGATGTGATTATCTGCTTAGGTGATTGTATTTATTATGTAGTTGTAAAGAGCTGCAGCTTGCATGCCATATCTTCATATTTTACATGCCATATCTTCATTTAGAGACTGGCACATTTAACATTTTTTTTCCCCTCCTCTCTATCTTAAAATCAAAGGCAGCTTAAAAATGAGGGTGGCTTCTATTAGCCTTAATTACTTTTCCCTGCAGCCGGCATGGTTACTAATCTGGGCAGCTTTTAAATAGAGATATAGTTAACATATCCTTTTATGAAGGATGTAATGTAAAAGTAACCTATAAAATACAGGAACACAGCATACCCTTTATACCAAGCTTAATTTAATAATAGTAAAACAAACTACTTGTAACAATGTTTCCAATGTTATTTTAAAAAATGGGGGTTTTTTAAGCCAAATTTGGCTTTAAAACATTTAAGCAATGAAACCTTCAGGTTGTTCAAGTTTTTTTTATGGATGTATGGGGTGAAAAAGGTTAATGATAGAATTTTTTATCATATGTTCTATTGACTCTAGATGGCAGATCTGACAGCTAAAATGAAAATTGTTCTAGAAGAAACTTGAGTCAAACTAATTATGGGAGATGTTATAGGGATGTATAATTATATTCACCTTTTAAAAAAGAAAGGGAAAAAGTTTTATTACAAATGTGCTTTTTAAAGAACAAGTGGAGAAATAAAAGCTGTAATTGTTCTTAATTATAGCTAAATGTAATTGCACACAATTTCAATATGCAGCACATCAGCAGCAGATTAAGAAATCCTGGCATATGTACAGTGAGCACAAGCAACTTTGAGGAGAGGTATAGTTTTATGAATGCTGTTATCTATAATTTAGCTCTTTTACTTTTGATTCCATCCTTGTTGATTTGATTTTGGTTTTTATGGTTATTGTAGGGAGATAATTGTCAATGGGAATGTGCTGTTGCTGTGAGTTATCTGCTGCAGATAAGTCAAAATTACCACCTTCAAAAGGAAGCTGCCAAGGTTGTTAGATGAAAAATTCAGCCTTTCTTACCAGTGATCTGTTCCACAAGGGACAGATTTTTCTAAGGTACCTGGGCAATTGACAATGCAGATAGGCATCCTGCGGGATTTGCGAGAGTTTCTAAATAGGCTAGGCTAGAGAAACGGAACTCCCGTTAATTTTTGGCTTCAATTTCAGGTGTCTGTCTGCAGCTTTGCATACCTCCGTATCTTTTGAAAATCTGACTCTAAATCCCTAGCCTTCGGGGAAAAATGTTCTTGGGCCAAAAATGGTTAATTGGTTGCCTAAAAGTAGGGTCCTATTTGCATACTTATGCC
The DNA here is from genome assembly GCF_001723895.1 of Crocodylus porosus. Classification (NCBI taxonomy): domain Eukaryota; kingdom Metazoa; phylum Chordata; order Crocodylia; family Crocodylidae; genus Crocodylus; species Crocodylus porosus. Next base: position 135,456,290 of record NW_017728931.1, on the reverse strand, counting down.
CTAAAGTGGCCTGTCTCTTTCTTTCGTTCTTTCTTTTTTCAGCTGTGTCTGGATAACTTGTTAATTTTAGTGAGACATTGATGCTATACAAACAATGCTGTTTTTGCCTTTTTTTTTAAAGCATCTAACATAGAATTTTGCAGTAAGACATCCTGCTTAGTAAATGTTGATATTTATATCTTTCTTAAACCCATACCTCTTCTTCTTGATATTAGTACAAACGAGGTTTCTATGCAAGTGCACACAGCTATTCATGAATGTATGGTTTTATGGTGACCATTCTTATGCCTCTTTGACTGCTTCGTATCAGCTGTATCTACTCATCTGTCCATGCCAAGACTGCTTCTAATATTGCAAACCTGCTTCAAACAGTTATTCTTTTAACTCAAGCCTAGGTATAGATGCTACACCTATTGTGCTTTAAGCGTGCTTAAAACTCTCTAAAGCCTTAATTGAACAGACATTCGTGGCTCTTAGAGTGCTTTAAAAATGACAGATTATGCTCTAAATTAATCCTTAATGGATCAGGTATTGGACTAAAACATTTTCTGTTAAAGCGGTTTATCAAACATCTGTGCAAGATCCCACTGAGAGTTAACTTAGAACGTGGTTGCTGCCATCCTAGGTAACATTGTGCAGAGCTCATTTGCTGTGTCCAAGCGCTGGCCAGCCCTGCCCTCTCGGCTGTCACTGATCCAAATAAGTGACCACTTCTGATCCAAGCCCCACCTCCTCCCTTCAGCCAGCTGTGAACCACCAGAAATGATGTTTTACAATATAATGGTAAAATAGCGCCTTTTTCAGGCCATCACTTTGCTTTGTTCTAGTACAATTTAAGAGCTATTGTAGTTCTAGACTCGAGGAGCTGTTATTCCACATCTCACTGGATTTTACTTTGTGTACATAGGGCAAATATCTGTCCATTCTTGAAAAGGCTGGAATGGGTTTGGGAGATAATTACTGAGGCAGCTTATGGTTTTGGAGGACAGATATCAATAAAGAAGAGTTGCAATCTGATCAGTAGTTCTGAGTAGAGGGTGTAAACATTATAAGATTTAAAATCTGGAAAGTAAGAATGAGGGGAATTCATGGTTAGGTTTGTAGGGAAGCAAGGAGTGTGTATGGTCTTGAGGGTGGGGATAAAAAATCGGTACTTGTCAGGGAGAAATGATTAAAGGGGGAAGCCATTGAGAGCATTGTTGCTTGCTGCCATGTTCTAAATAAACCTCTCATTTTCAAATGGCTATGTTATAACAGTAGCATACCTATTAGAGGGTGCCCAATGAGCAAATCTGAGTAACATTTCTTGACAGCATTAAAAAAAAAAAAAAAAGGTCTTTGTTAAGCAGAAAAAATATCTTAAAGCTAAAATCCAAATAGCAACCAATTTTGGTGTTGTTTTCTTACTCTAACATTAAGTATAGATGGATATATTGACCCTGATCTGAACATCTTGGAGGATAATGCTAGTTAGCAGAAGCTACTTAATGTGGAATTAACTGTGTATACATTTGTGTGTGTATGTGTCCCCAGAAAAGCCAATAATATGATTGCGAATGCAAAACATGTTCGCTGCTCCTCTTTGTTAATACATAGCATTGCTTCTGCTCGGCAATAAACTATTATTTCTGTGCTACTTCTGTAATTACATTTAATAATCAGCTCTCAGAGTCCAATAGTATTAAACGTAGGAGTCTTTTCAACAAACGATGATAAATAGCTCTTTGCAGAACTGTTGTACTTGAGGAAGCTTTATAGCTCTCTTTGTAAGATTTGTCATTTTCTTAATGCAGCTTCAAAAAGCTCGTAAGCTTTGCTGTGTGGCTTGACCATCTCTTCCCCTTCCCCCCTCCCTCCCGCTTTTCTCCCCTCCCCGCCTTTCTGTCTGTGACTGGAGCTGAGTAAATGAAGCTTAATGTGCCATTTCCAAGCACTATGACACTCCTCCAGGGCTGGTTACATTTACCCTTGCTAAAGTCTAAATAAGTGAGTTTTAATGAGTAGGAATGCTTGCTAATAGCTGATTCAGGTACTTAGCGTCCATGTTATTTAACTGTGGTAGAATTACAGAGCATAAATGGCCTGATGATTAATAGATGTACCTGCTATGTATTGCAGCATAATAGTTCTTTAATGTACAAACTATCTTATGAAAAGTACTTTTTTGGAGGAGTGCATGGGGAGAAAAGGTCCAACTTGGATGCATGCCCTCATAGCATTAAAAAAAAATCCATAATGCCATTAATCAAAGGGTAAGAGAACAGTAGTATGGTGGCTTCCCTCAGAGCCCAAGTCCACAGGTTTGCTTTTTTTTTTAAGGCTAACTAACTAACTCTGGTGGTTTCTTTAACAGTAATGGCTGAACCAAAAAAAAAAATGGGCAAGATGCTATTCACACTTATCTCCTTGATTTGTGCAGCGCAGGCGATATGAACCAGGATGTGACCAGATGGTTTGAATGGTTCTGGTGTGGGGGTCAAAAATACCCTAACCCTTTTGCAGGTGTAATAAAGAAGCAAAGGCATCTAGCATGAAGTGAATAAATTTGGCACATGGTGAGAACCAGACAATCCAAAAGGATGGACGTTGCAGTACTTCAAAATAGTTTGGAGGCTGTTGTGAACTGCAGCTGATGCATTTCCCTTGGCCAGCACTGTCAGTGCATCTTGGTACCGTGTCATCCACATACATTTCCTGTTCTGTGCCACTGCTTGTGGTTTCTGTCCTCATGTTACTAGATATTTTCCTTTTTCTTCCTTTCCAGGAGTGAGACTGGGTGTTGTGGAGTGATACCATGAATGAAAGGATAAACTGAGCATTTATTTTTTGATTTATTAATAAGGGTACATGTATTACAATAGATGGATTAAAGGAAATCTGGAAAGCGTAGTGCTTAGAATGCAGAGAATTATATAAACTGGCGTGTTATCTGTCCTGTTATCCTCCTTAAATGTCCGGTTGTATAAGAAGTATCCAAAATGTGTGGATGCTTCGCCAGCTTGGCTAAGGACAGACATTACACATAAAACAGTAGAGGCAATCATTGCAGATACTTGCTTTTTAATAAGGGGAAACCCAGATTTATTTGATAGAAATGTCGTTTGTAGTTGATTTGAAGTGTTGTAGTTGTGAAGATCCAGGAAATGCATGAGAGGCAAGGTTTTTTGTGGTATCTTATTGGACCAACTACACAGTTGGGAGAGCTGTTAAACAAGTTTATAGCCGTCAGGGTTAGGAATAGACATTACATATAAACTGGTTGACATGATCAAAAACTGGCTTAAACCTGTAACAGAACAGATGTTCATTGCACATAAACCCGTTTGAAAACGACTGAAGCTGGTTTGAGATAAACCTGGTTGAATGGAGTATCTGACTTAACTGATCTGGCTCAAATCTGTTTATGCAATGTCTGTCCCAGACCCCTTGCTGGTTTAACTTAAACCAGACTCCCCCAGCATCCCAGCATGCTCTCTAGCCTGAGCAGGGCTCTCTGCTCCACAGCAGGGCTGGGCCCTCCTCCCTGGCTGCAGCTCCAGCAAAGACTGAAGGCATTTGCCTGACTTCCCCCTGCTCCCGGGGATAACACTGTTATCGACTGCTTGCTGGGCTGGTCAGGAGAGGCGAACCCCTCCCTAATCGGAGCGTCCTGCTGGGGCCCAGTGGAAGGGAAGGGAGGCTGCTCTAGCACCTCCTGATTTCTAGGCTGAGCCACTGGAGGCATGTGCTGGCATTTCTGGAATGACAAGGGGATGTCTACCCACCTCCAAATCGGTTCAAGCTTGCAGGTTAGACAAACCTGCAAAGATTGTATCAGTTCAGGCTCAGGCTTTTTGAATGTCTGTCCCTAGCCCTAGAGGCAAAAGCAGTTCTGTGGAAATCATGCTATTTTAGGGATTTCCAGTTTTCTGCCACATGGGGAAATAAACTTCAAGTTGTTGCAGTCAAAAATGGAAAGAGGAAACACCAAAAGTCTTGAATGCCATTTCTCTTGCAGTTGTCAACCCAGTCTTGCAGAATATGGAAACTGGAAAAATATATTAGAAAGACTCCTAAACTATCCCCCAGCTAACTCATGCTCTAATCCACTACGCTACCTGTGTTTTCAATACCCTTTTTTTATCCAAATTTCTCTGAGTTTACTCCAAAGTGTCTAAAGACCCCAAAAGTTATAGCTGTGCCCATTTAATATTTAGGCGTAATTTAAGCACCTAAATATTACATTATTAGAATTTTTTTATGCCCAACCCTTTGCTAATTTTGACATAGTTGTCCCAATTAGCAATTTTTAGCTAGGTCAGAGGCAAGAAACCTTTAAGCATGATCTTAATTGGCAAGAAGTCTGGAGTTTTCTGAAATAGCATCTGAGGAAAACCCAAAGTTTCCCCCAGTGGCACCAAGTCAGTGTGAGTTAGCAAACATATCCAGTCCCAGGAAATCCCAAGATTTTAGGTTCTTAAGCACAGATTTGGTTCCATCTCTTAGGTGCCTACATTCAATTGATTCCCCCCCGCCATCCTACTCAACTCCCTTAAAAACAGTTAATAAAAAAAGTGGGTAAACGGTCTTTCTCCTCTCTGCATTTTTTGTGACTCAATCTTAAAGGCAAGATGGCAGTGTGCTAAAAAACTAGATTCACTGAACGGACTTTCAGGACTTAAACAGAGTAGAATAAAATTGCACTTAGCCACCTGAGTCCACTTAGAGCAGTGGTTCTTAAACAGGGTGTTGCAGCAGCTCCCCGGGTGCCTTGAGCTCCTTTCAGTGTTGCTCCAGGATGCCAAACATGATTTACAAGATAAAATCCAGAGATTTCAAATAGGAATCTGTTGAGTTAAAACGTCTTTCGTCTTGTGGTCTTTCTGAGTTCTTTGCAACAAGAAAACTGGTCTAATATTTTCCATAAAAAAAAAAAAAAGAAGTGAAAACCAAAAGCTAACATTTTCTGAGGGGTATCTCAGGTCTAACCAAGTTAAGGACCTCTGTATTAAGGCTTAATGCATGGTGTAGAATCTGGCCTGTGCTGTATGAAATCCTACTAAACATTTATGTAACACAAAGCTAAATTAAGAAAAAAAGTCCATAATAACACTGAAAGAGACACAATATTCCACATACACACACATCTAAGGAAGCAGAACTCATTTATAAAAGTCCAAGACATGAATCATGCATTAAACAATGTGTACTTACAAGCAAAGAAAAATCTGTCTTTGGTATCAGAAGATATGTGCCCTGGTTTATGCAGCACCATCTTAGAAATTAAGGTAGAAAGGGCATAAGCCATTCTTCTGCAAACATGTGATTGATCCCTAAATACTGGTTGTGCTAGTTAGCGTTTCACATGTCCCCCATGACGGTCTGACTTGGTATGTGGTTTTACTGACATACAAAAAGCTAAATTCTGCCCCCACTTATGCATCTGTGCAGTTGAGTCTGGCCTCCAATTACTGTCAATATCTCTATTGCCTTGACACTTACATTTTTGCAATCTTATGTAAAAGAATTTTGCATCTGCTTTGATGCAGGATGCAGGGCACTGGAAAGCCATGCCTGCAGTTTTTCTACAAACAGAGATGTGAATTCATTAGCACCAGTGGGAATTAGCCATAATCACCAAAATAAGGAAAAGGACAGTTTGGTCTTCATTAAAACCAGATCTTTTTTTTTTTCGAGCTTCTGCATCTCCAGTTTCAACTTCCTCAGGAAATGAGAGTTCTCAGAAAGGGCCAGCCCTCCCACAGACTTCCCCTGCTGCTGCCTTCTGCATGCCATCTCCCTAGATAACTGAATGCTGCATGCCAGTGGTGGCACTCACTCCATCAGTTCCCCAGCCTTTTTCTGGGACTTGTTACTTTGAGAAACTATATAAGGACAGGAAGAGGATAATTTTATATTTAAGAAGCTGGATTTTAATCTTTTACATCAGTTCTCACCTCTGCCACAGATTTCCTTTATAACTTTGGAAAGTCGCATAATCTTTGTGCTTCCACAAAATGAGGATAAATCAACTTTCTCCTGCCCTTTTGGATGCTAATCTATTTTGGGTTGGCACCGTGTCATACATACTATGTGTTAAGCTAGTGCATAGTAGGGGTGTGTGAAGTGGGATATATTCAATTCAGATTCAGATTCAGCCTGATTTGAGGGATAGTGATTCAATTAGATAAGTCGGATCACTGTCCCAATTCAATTTGGCCGAATCCAAACCTGAAGATTCGATTTTGATTCGGAAAATCAGCGATTCAGCCATAGACACAGCTTTAAATGTTTTTTTTCTACATACCTCAAGGTACCAGGCACAGCTCGTGAATGCTGCAACACTGGGGTGGATGGATCGTCCCACAGGAGCATGTGGGCACCCCCCACATGCTCAGCGACAGACCCAAAAGTGGACCAGAAGTAATTCTGGTGGACTGGAAGTACTTCCAGTCCACTTCCAAGTCCACCGTCGAGCATGCAGGGGACCGCCCCCACCCCCCAGCATCCCCCTGGCTCCATGATCAGCCATGAGGGGACCCTGGGTGCCCACCCGGACCCAGGAGGCACCAGTCACCGAGCCAGAGGGCAGGAGGCGTGCACTCCGTGGTGAACCCAGAAGTGGACTGGAAGTGCTTCTTGTCCACTTCCAGATCCGCTGCCGAGCGCACTGGAGACCCCCTGTACTTCTGTGGGATGCTCCATCTGCTTGACAATGTCAGCATTCTTGAGTCTCCTAGTACCTTCAGGTGCATAGGAAAAACATGTAAAGCTGTGTCTATGTCCGAATTGTCGAAGCTTTCCAAATCGAATCGGAGGCTTCCAATTCAATTCAGAAAGATTAATAGGTCTCCTGATTCAATTTGGAGTTGGAGATTTGGCCGCCAAATCTCCTCCGAATCAAATCAGCAACCAAAGCTTCGCAAAGCCCTAGTGCATAGAATGATGGACCCTAATTTTTAGTAGGAACCTATAGGCATCACTGCTATACGAATAGCAAGGTATCATTATACTTGGTACAAAGACTCCTCTTCTAGAAGATCACATTCCCTGAATATGTTTGTTTTAACACCAAAGCTACAATTTTAGTATCTAAAATGCTTCTGTTTAGAAGGCTAAGGAAAACGTGCAATGGTTGAGTAGGTATATGACACTGGTGACAGACATTCACATTGCTATGTCGAGTACAAATTATTGTTTTCATTGTAAGGTGCAAAAGTTTGAAATTCTGATTTAACAAAGTTACAACAGTGAATTAATTGACTTTAAAAATAGTCCTGAGGGCAAGCATCAAGCATGTTTCCTCATGTCCTCTGCTTGACAACAGTCAGCTAGTTTTGCAAAGTATCAGCTTGTACAGAAATAGCTTGTACATATGAACTTACTGCATCACTTCCTAAAAAAAGACATTTGTGCTTGAAAGGCAAATTCTGTGGTGGTTTACTTAATAACAATGTTGCAAACATACCGGATCCATTCGATAGAGACATTTTACAAGACTTACAGTTTTTAATATTCTGTTATAGCACCAGATCTAGTAGAAATGGCAAAACAGTAACAAGGAAACCATTAGCCAATAAGAAAATCCCTTTGAAAACCTTAGGTTGTTTGTTTTAAATATAAAACTATTTACAACAATTTTGATTCTTGTCCTTGTGGGGTTGCTTGTAGGACATTATTCCTAGGAGAGGGCATAATGTATTTACCCGAATCCAAGATTATTTCAAATTAAGATTACCACCTCCCCCATAATTAGATTCTATACATGAAAATTATAAATGTGTTGTAATTTCCCAGATGTAGAAATTAATTAATGGAAGGTCATCTTAAATTTGTCCCACCCACTGCTGTGGTGGGTAAAGCAGAGGTGGGGGCAAGGAGCCAGACCCCTGTCCTTGCTGCCCTGCTCTTTGCCCCCCCCATTCTTGTCCCTGCTCTCTCTTGCTGTCTATCCCACACAGCCACTTACCGCCCCCCTCCACCACCACCCTGGCTGCCTGTTCTATTGCAGCTCTGCTGTGGCTCTGGGACAGTCAGCAGCCCCAGCCCAGCCCAGCCAGGGAGAAGCAGCAGCAGCTGGGGGCTACAGGGACCAGAGCTGGAGCAGAAAGGAAGAGGGAAGAGGAATTCAGGGCAGGGGGAGGAGTGGGAGACGAGCAGGCTGTACAGTCTCATGCTCCCCCTGAAGTACGTGAATGGGTCTGTCTTCCCTGGCTTCCCCCCTCCCCTCCACCCCACCCAGAAAAAGAGAGTCGATCTGACCTATAGAAGTCTAAACCAGTAAAATCACAACACAAAGGTTTTCAAAATTCAGGAGAACACTAAAACTAGAACCACATGCATTCGCTAACCATTGGTTATTTTAAAGTGATCCTACAAAGCCAAGGGAATGCTTCACCCGCAGATTGGTATGATTACTCATTTCAAAATGGTATTTCCATAGGCAGTATTCATTCCTCCAAGTCCACGTTCAACTAATCCCCTGTGTGTTGCTGAGAAAAGGAGGCAATACTGGGTCTTTGGTGCTGTTTTCCAGCTGTAAAATCAATGTTCTGGCTATTTGTGGTCATTAAAGGTTCCATGGTACTTTTCTGCAAAAGTAGAGGCATTAACTCCAATGTCCTGGTTAGATTCCCATTAGATAATTATGTTCTTCCTGGCTTAAATGCCCCCTGCAGTTATAAGTGGATAATTGTTTACTTCCTGTTGCTGTTTTGCTTTGCTCTGTTGAATACTCATTGTCTTTTCACCTCCTCTTTTCTGCGTTGCAGTGATAGGTACAGATTTTTTGGGGGGGGGGGGTGTATGTATGTGTGTGTGTATGTATGTACGTATGTATGTAAATGTATATACACAGTTTGTTAAGGGTTCAGTCCGAGGCCCAGTGATTAATGGCATCCATCCAAGTAATCACAGTTCTTATGATTCTCCTCAGAATTACCTGATATTGCTTTGTGTGGCTGGTATGGCAGATAGTCCTGGAGAAATATGATTTTCCTTCTATTTCTTGATTTCTAGTTACATAACGGGTCCCTTCACATACTGTGGCATGGATACTTGGCCAAGGAAGCTCTGGAACCCAACTTTAAACCGTTGCAGGATTCTCCAAAACCAAATTTGTCAACCAAACCTTCTCTTTTTCTACCCGTTGCTTGATTGTTAGAATAGACAGATTTGGTAATGTAGCTGAGCAGCACATTTCAGCCCTTGGCAAACAGGTGGAGTGAATTCCATCATTAGGGAATAAGGAGTATCTGACAGCTTCCTACCTTTCTCACAGCATATAATAAAACACCCTACTCCGCCCACATGGGTAAAATGAGCTGTTAGCTCAACTGCCTTCAGTGATCTCTGCTGTGACCCATTGCATAGCTGTCCTAGATTGTGCAAAGATTACTCTTTGCAAGGTGGAAAACTTTGGGTGCAGACAGAAGTGCAGCTGACTTTTGCAAAGTGTTCTGAGTTACATTACTGCAGACCAAACAGAAGTTCACTTTTAGTTCCAGGAGAGAGGGGAATGGTTCCCTTAGCAATGGCCAGGGCTGTCTGCTAGTACTCACTGTTTTCACAATGGGAGGAGGGAAAGGCAGTGGAGGGAGCTCATTCTTGGGGCTCCCCAGCTGGTGCTGAAGGATCTGGATGAATTGCCGCCTCCCCACCTTGGGGGAGTCTGCAATACATCCATCCCATCCTGGGGGGGAGGGCTGAACACCGCCCCCCCCTTCACAAACTAAACTTCATCTCCCTTTCCAGACTAACTCCACTCTCTTTCCCCTCTCCCATTCTGAAAACAGGGACAGGCTGGGAACTCCAGACACAAGTTACAAAAGATGCTACATTTGGTACTGTCTTTATCTGATCCAATGAGGGGTCAGATTTTCACCCAGTCAGCCATTTTCTAAGCTGTTTGCAGCTGTGCACTTGTATTTGGTCACAGCTATAAACTGCTTTCTGTGGCCAGTTCATGTGAAAATCATCACCTTTTTTGTGTTCCAACTTTTTACAAACATTAAGGGGTTTAAGGGCCAACTGCATTAATTCTGTACAGGCTCCAGTGCCTTACAAGGAGGTATGCTGATATACACCTTCTGGTGATTTAACATTTGACCCTGAAGACTTTTTGCATGTCATGGAAAGACTTTTGATATAAGTAAAAAAAAACCCAAAACAAAACAGATGTGCATATGAATGCTGTGGGAGACTGCATTGGAAGTCATGTGACACACATGCACTCTGTTAATTCCCCCTTTCTGCCATATATCAGTTTTCACATCTATGAATTTATCTGAAAGAGGGAAGGAAAGAAACAGATTGGTTTTTACTGAAAGGAGACCAGAACAATCTTCAAATTAGATGGGTCATAACATTTTTTCATTAACTATTTTTAAGGTACTTTCCATAAAGAGATTTGAAATTGTGTGAAATAGTATGTACAGCTCATTCCTAAAGAAACAAGAAGTGTTTCTAAACACAATCCTGACCAGCATGGCTTCCACTTAATGAGTTTTCCAGTATAGACTAGTCGGGAGAGTGCGGGGTGCAGACTCAATATTATAGTACAGTTCTATTATAATATTTCCTACAACTTTCTTTCCATCTCTGCTGAGGCTTAGGCCAGAATCTCTATCCTGTTCAGAAAGAAAAATTCACACAGAGTAAAACCACTAACTATAATACACAAAATGCTTAACGTAGATGGTAATAGCAGGCGCCAATTACCCTAGAGTACCATATGCTTATTTAGGACCAAAGCATCAATACAAATGCAATGTTTGCAAAACCCTTTTATGGGGGTGCACTGATAGAGATTTTGGGGGTCAATACCAATAGCTGATTTTTAAGGAGGCATATCTGCCTATACCTATCCGATTTCCGATATGCAGCTCTTCAGCTTGAAGAGTTGCATCCAGCTAGTAAGTCTGTTGTAGGGGAAGGCGGGGTGAAGGGGTAGATCAAGGCTCCTGTCGTGGGGGAGGGAACAGGGCTGGGGCTGGGGCTGGGGCAGGGGCAGGTGCTGACTAGCAGGGCAGGGAAAGGCATGGAACAGAGACACAAGCGGCTCGTCTGGGGGGCAGGTTGGGGGGTGTGCCCCTTTGGATCTGCATGTTGCAGGGAGGGCTGCAGCTGCAGGGTGGGACTGGGGCCAAAGCAAGCATGGGATGGAGGCGTGGCTTATTGGGGGGTGCGGGAAAGGAGGGAAGCGGGTCCTGCTGCTGCGCGTGGTTCATCCAGTGCTCATTTGCCAGTTCCCTCCACTGTTCCCACCACTCATGTAGGAGGGCATGGGGCAGGTGTGTACCCCCAGATCTGCCTGGCCCCAGCCTGCCCTGTGCAGATCCAGGGCACACAACCTACCCCTGTGCCCTCCTAGACAAGCAGCAGGAGCAGCAGCGGAAGCCGCCAGCTGAGCCCTGGCTGGACAGACCCCAACCCCACACCCTCCCTCATGATGGGGGTCTTGATCTGCCCCCCACACTCCTTCCCTCTCCCCTTGCCCTTCCCTTTCCCCTTCCACCACACCAGACTTGTCAGCTGTACACAGCTCTCCACACTGCCAGGCTCTGCTCCGCACTGCCTACATGCTATGCTGCAGCTGCATGCATGCACAGGCATTTATCAGACAAATTATCGGTTATATAAGCCCTATTTCCAGTACAGAAAATTTTCTTTATATCAGTGCCGATCCAATATTGGACCGATGTATCGGTGCACCTCTACCATTTTAGAAATACTTTGGAATAACTTCCTCAAATACACTGGTCAGCAGTAGGCTTACTGGTGTTCTCCATCCAGTTGTACTCATGTTGCTGGTTTTACTGGTATTTCAAGGCAAGGTTTTGGCAAAACATTTATACTTTGGTGCACACATGCTACTAAAATCTCACAAGGCTGATTTCTTGGTCCATTAAATAGGGCCTCAAAACTCATGTGAGTGCATGAACACTTCCTTGAATTCTTCAGTCTGAAAATGGCATCTTCATGTTTCTTCCAAATGTTCCCAAATTTCTTCAGCAAAAGGTGCAAAACTATTCACAGCAAGCAGCAAGTTCAGTTCACGAAGTAAATACAAGCATGCTCTCCATTTCCCATCTGAGATATTGGAATCTCTAGCCTGTACCCAAGCTAATAGATTGGGTGATGGTGACAAACAGCCGCTGAGTCCACAAAGCAGCCTTCGGTTTTCTCCCCATCTCCGACAGCGCACACACACACATACACATCTCTTTGAAATGCTGAGTATGTGGAACCTGCCTTCTCCTACCCTCTCCACATTTTCAGAGAGAGCTATTGAGCTTGTCTTGTCATTACCCTACTTCTCTATTTCTGGGTTCTCTTACATTGCCCTGGTCTGCTCTTTTTATTCTTCTGTACAGACATAGAGGATTGACTAAAATCGATGTCCATGTTGTCTTGCCACAGTTCCTTTCCTTTTCCTTAGTTGGGACTTCAAAACAATCAAACACTGCATGTGGGTTACATCCGAAAAGGCTTGATAGTAATGCTGCTTCATAGAAAACACACAGTTCAGCTGGTCTGCATCTTCCTAGGTGGAACTGTATAGTCACTACTTCCATTGTGAGAGCTTAGACCTTAGGGACAGTTGAATGTTTTAGCATAAAGTCATCCACTGGCTAACACTCTCCTCCTGTGAGCAAAAAATGTGGTGTTTAGTGAGGGTATATTAGTGCAATATTTAGCCACGTAAATTTTACATTTGTGCATGTGTGTTCTTTTTTAAAGGTTGTCCTTCCAAACTTTAAACAGAGTCTTACCATTATGCTATTTGGTTTATTTGTGCCCTGAGTATTATCTTTGCCAGTGTTGGCTCATCTAAGACTGATTTTTTTAATAAACTTTTTATTTTGTTTTTCCTGCTGACACAATAAATACAGACAGTGATTTACTAAGTGAGTCATTTGGAAGCAGTAGGAATGTGAAAATGAGTTGTATAAGTATTTTCTGTTTCTTGGCTATTTGTTTTTAAATAAACTTTTTTTAGTTTTTTTTTAGGTTTTTTTTTTTATATAAAGGTTTTATATAAAGTGACTATTTGGGAGATTTTTACTGTGATAAATGTTACTGTTGTAGAGGCAATCATTGCAAGTACTTGCTTTTTAATAAGGGGAATCCCAGATTTATTTGATAGAAATATTGTTTGTAGTGTTGTAGTTGTGAAGATCCCAGAAATGCATGAGAGGCAAGGTTTTTTGTGGTCTCTTTTATTGGACCAACTATATAGTTGGGAGAGCTTTATAGCCATCAGGGCTAGAGACAGAACAGACATTACACAGAGACTGGTTTAAGTGATAATAGATTTCATAGACATTAGGGCTGGAAGGGACCTCGGAAGGTCATCGAGTCCAGCCCCCTGCCCAAAGGGCAGGAAGTCAGCTGGGGT
>NW_017728931.1:135363907-135442812 GCF_001723895.1 Crocodylus porosus | reverse complement strand
TATTGTCCTTGATGCTCGAAGCTAGTTGGAGTTCTGTCGCAGCCTTGGCTTTCCTGGTTTGCTCCCTGCAGGACTGGACCAGTGCAGAATAATCCTCCTTGGAGGTGAATCCCATCCTCCATCCTTTGTAGGCCTTTCTTTTTAGCCCCAGAAGATCAGAAAGTGGTTTAAATTTATAACAAAACAGATGTTCAGTGCACATAAACCGGTTTCAAAATGGCTAAAATCAATTTGAGGTAAACCTGGTTGAATGTAGTATCAGACTTAACTGGTTTGGGTCAAACCAGCTTCTGCAATGTCTGTCCCAGATCCCTTCCTGGTTTAACTTTAAGCCAGAGTCCTCCAACATCCCAGATTCTTTGCAGCCCTGGGTGGGGTGCTCTGCTCCACAGCAGGATTGACTCTGCCCTGCTACAGCTCAAACTCAAGCAGAGACTGCAGCCACAGCAGCATCTGCCTGGCATCCTTCCCCCCCACTCCACCCCTGCTCAAGCAGGGATTTCCTCTGTCCCCTCCCACAGCACAGACCGTAGCCAGCATGTGGTATGCTAGCTAATGCTGAGAGGTGTCTGTGTAAAGGAGACAGGACAGTGTCTGCTTAGCGCTTTTTGAAGCTTAAAAAAGAGTTTGCACTAATGAAAGAGGCTTTGTTTTCTTGATAGGCTGATAAACACGGTTATTCCCTGTGTAACTCCCTGCTGTGTAAGTAAATGCAGTGTAACTCTCTGCTGGCTCTATCACTGATCAGAGGAGCAGCGGGTGGTGGGGAAGGGGCCCTCCCTAATCACAGCATCCTGCCAGGGCCTGGCCATGCCCCACCCTCAGCTCAGCACTATAGAAGGGAAGAAAGGGCTACTGTAGCACCCCCAGCTTCTAGCATGAGCCACTGCAGTCATGTGCCTGCATTTCTTCAGTCCCATAGGAGATGTCTGTGTAGTTACAAACTGGTTCAGTCTAGCCAGGCTATACTAACCTGTAAAGATGGAATCAATTCAGGCTCAAGCTTTTTGATTCTCTGTCCCTAGCCCATGTCTCAGGCCTGAGGAAGGACATTTGATGCCAGAAAGTTTGTCCAACAAATCCCTCAACTATACACTTAGTCCAATAAAAGATATCACAAGTTGATAGTGAACAACCAGTCTTCAGGTAACTAGGACTCTGATGTTGTTTAATGTATTTTTTTTGCTTTTGAGTTGCATTTGTAATCTGATCACCGTTTGAAAGCTCATTCCCTTATACATTTTTGTTAAAATGAAAATTTGATTTATCAGATATTAAAATTGATATTATAATTAATCATGCCATTCCATGCTCTGTAAACTGGATGAGCGTGTGCTTATTTTGTTATAATACTGAAACACATGTTAAAATAAGTTTCATAGAGTTTTGTTTGTTATCATTACATTGTCTTATGTGATTAAAAAACAAAAACAATCTCTTTTGGAAGATGGCAGCATCTTCCATAGCCTTTCCATCCCATTTCACTAAGATCTATGGGAGGGGAGAAGACTTGGGATTACAATATATGAGAAAAGGGACCCGATTAGTACAGAAACCTTTTATCAAAAGGCTCATTAATATTTTATAGAAATCTTACTATATTAATAACTATGGATTTTGGAAGCTGTGAGAGTCTTTGGGATATCTCATCACTTGGAATCAATGTTATGTGACTCATAATACAAATGCAATGTTTTAAAATCTGTTGCTACACAAAACACTTTCTCCACAAGATCAAACCGAAATGTGTGCTGCCCCAAATTAGGTTCTTCCTCTTACCCTTTTCCATTCAACCCTTCAGCATTTCATACTACTGGGTGTCTAGCACCATGGACTTAAGAGGTATCTGAGATTTATATATATATGTGTGTGTGTATATATATATATATATATATATATATAAAACACCTCTCCAATATATTTATATGAGGTGTCTGAGGTTATAATATACTAAATGCTTGTTTGGTTGTTATCACTAGGGGCTGAATCTAGGGATCGTAGGTATAACTAGGACCTTTAAAAGTAACTGACAGTACATGGGATAGAGAAGTGGAGAACACCAGTAGCCCTCTCTAGCCCTGATGCCCCCCTGCAAAAGCTGGATGCAGTTGCAGTCCCTGTGTTTCCTGAAATAATGCACTCCAGAAAAGATTGGAAATGGTGGAGAGATGCCATGTTTCTGTCTCTGTGCATAAGCCAACTCATTCTATGAGCTTCTGTCCCATCAAATGATGTAGCAGCCACACCGTGCCCCGTCAGCTCCATTTAAAACTTTGCTTTTTCGTTTTATGTACAAATGCCAAACTAACCTGTGACACTTCACCCTGAGAGATCACTGGAGCCAAAAATTTAGAAAGAATCAATACAGGTTGATCAGTGCAAATGCGCGAGTTTACATCAGCTGCAGTTGTCGGTAAAAATCTATCAGTGAAATCTTTTAAAACAAAGATGGCCTCATGAGCCATAGAGGCACTTATTCAGGATCTCACCATATCATTACACCAGTACCAGAAAAAGCTTTCATGTTAGAAAATGTTAGGAAAATATATATTATAGGCTATCTTTTGGTGCAATTCAGAAGCTAGGATAAAAGGTGGAGACGTTGTCTGGCACTCTAGTACGCCACACACGAGGAATGTTCATAGGCCCTCATTTAAACATGTATATTTTTAAGTTATGATATGATATGACATTAAGAAGTTTATTATTAGTAACTCTCCCCACCTCACCCCCCGCCCTTTGTGGGTGTTTACATTATTATCTAAGGCATGTCAGAGTGGGTATTTTTGGATGGCAGGTAGGTAAAACGAATGGACCATTTGTCTGATCATGGTAGCAGTCCATATGTTCCTTTTGGTTTTTGAGAAGGAGAGTGTTAAAAATAACAGCTTTTCCTTACAAATTTTCAAAGTAGATTGACTCTTTGAATAAACTGACATCTTCCAAGAATGGGTTTAGTAGTGCAGCTTGATTTTGGTTGTACCTGTGTTGGTCTAAGGACATAGGCAGGCAAAGTTCTTGGGTAGATGTGATATCTTTTATTAGAGCAGCTGAGTAGTTGGAACAAAGTTCTTTGCAAGCTTTTGGGCACAAGTACCCTTCTTTAGTCATGGGGACACTCTGCCATTGTTCCAAGATCTCCAAGGAATGAAAGAAGCTAAAAGTGTGACAGGAGGTCAGTGAGAATATAAATAGGTGAAAACGAGGAAAACAATGGGTAGAGAGGGGAGGGGAGGGGAGGGGGGAACAAGGGGGTAAAAAATGAGTGAAGGTAAGCAAGGGAGACTCTGCTATAGTGATGAGTTCTCCAAGGTGGAAGAGGCAGTCTGTAAAAAAGTGAATTTCCTGTATTTGTCAGGAAAAAGGGGTTGTTTTTTTCAGCATGCAAAAATGTAATTTCTCACTTTTTAAATTACTACTGCCCAAGGCCCAGAATGAGAAGATTCAGTCCTGAGCCACAGTAACTTCTGTACATCATAGCTTCACAAAAATTGCAGTCAAAACCCAGTATTCCTCCCAAGTCTAAAATGAGAGCTTTTTTTCTCCTGTGGCGAATGGACTCACCAGGTTCTGGCTTTCAAGGAAGCAGCAGTCCTGGCATTTGAAGTCATGACTTTAAAGTTGTGCATAGAAAAATAATTTCAACCATCCAAAATTCAAACCAGTGAAATCTTTATTATCCACCTCCACCATCTATTTCTTCTTTATCACATGAGTGTACATGTTATTACGATTTTATTGTTTCTTCAAAGGAAGTGCATGAACGATATCAATATGAGTCTGTATAGAAAATCCAGCTGGTGTTAAATGTCTTCACTTTAAAAAAAAAATATTGCAACCTCTTATAACACTAACCAATTTTCCCTACCTTATATCTCTTTCAGAGAGACTGCCGAGTTATCTGGAACATTACCAAGGTAAGCAAGCTGTTCTAAACTAAATCTGTATATCAGCCTCTGGTTGCTGCTGAAATAAGTGTTACCTCTTGAGACAGCATCATTCTTTCATGAAGAAGCCTGCCATGGTGAGGGAAGAAGGGAATACTTATATAAGAAGAAAGCACTTTGATCAACCTGATTTGTTGCCCTATCCAATGCAATGGCTGTGAAGTACTGTCACACCCCCTCCCCCCAATAAAAAGGATCACTCCAAGGCCAGGTACAGACATTACACTTCTAGCGGTATACGTGATTGGACACCAGTCTGTACCCGTAACAGACCAGAAGTTCAGCGCACAAAACTGTTCTATGTATTTGTAACAGAACAGAAGTTCAGCACACATAGACCGGTTTAAAAATGGCGGAACTTGGTCTAAGATTTGCAGCCCCTCCTCCCCCCACCAAAGGGCAAATGTATGTTGTGTTGGCTACCAACCTAAACTACGCCGCTTACAGAAAACCACGTAACTTGGACCGATTCCACCTTAGGCTTTTTGAATGTCTGTACCTAGCCTAAATCAACATGTTTCAAATTGCTTTGAGGCTTAGCTCAGCTTTCTGCTGCTTCAGGACAAGCATTCCAGAGATGGACATCTGCCAGGTTCAAGCTACATGTGATGCAGGTGGCTTTGACTTTGACTTCCACCCATAGTTAGAATATAAAACAGTTTGAAGATCCAAATGAAAGAATATTTAGAAAGCAGGAAACCTCCATAGATCCAATCTACTCATTGGCATGTCATGGAAGTAAGCTTTCAAGGAACAGGTTACAGGGAGACCACCTACATATTACGGATGAGACGAACAATATGTTGCAATCATGCAAGTAGGAAAAAAAAAAAAGAAAATCTGGGGTGGCATCCTGAATTCTGTGAAGTGACAGATTTACATTCTGAATATCAAGCAACAACCCATGTGTTCCCTTTGCATCTCATTTCATTGCAGCTTGTTTATTATTCAGCTGTGTGGTTTTTTAATAAGCTTAGTTATTTTTCAATGAATATGATGTTGTAGTTTGTTCGTAATGAAAATATGTAATATACAAACAATGAGATCCTTGTTGCAATTGCCAAATTGATTTTTTAACATGATAATAGGGGCATTAGACATGTCAGTTTGTTTTCATTCAAAGGCAGCTAAAACATCTGCCTAACTTTTTTTTCCAGAGGATCACTATGGTATTAAGAGTTTTGGCTTTGCCTAGTTCCAATATATAAAAATTAGGTGCATCTTCCTTTATTTCATGGCTGTTTTCCAAGCTTGTTTCTCTTGATAGTGGTTTTGAAGGTGCAGTCTTGTTCAGGATAATCAGATGTTTGTGTTTTCGGGTTCCTGTCATTTGATGCTTTATGGCTAATGAAATACCTTGGAGCAACAGAAACAGAGCCTCTGAAATATTGCACTGGTTAATGAATTTTATGTTGTAACAAACAAAATGCGTACAATTCTGCAAATGGCCAAAAATAAAAATAGTGATTCAAAAAGCAGCTTAACAGTGATTCTTTCATGGAAAATATTAGTAATTTCCATAATCCGTATAATTTAGGATTGGTTTTAAAGGCGGAACAATTCTGGTTTGCCATTATGTCATTAATTTAATCGAGGCTAACTGTGAGCTGCCTACATGCACACCCCTTCTGCAGAAGGAACTTCTATCTTGGTACTTTTAAACATTTCAGACTTAAAATGAGAAATCTGCAGTAGGTGCTTGAGTAAGCATCCTCTGTGTGTCTCATTACTAATGATAACCTAAATGTGTTTTTGAATTCCTGCCACAGTCAGAATTAAAGCCTTGTGGTAATATGTCAAAAGTAAAAATGAGATTATATAAGCAATGTGCATGAGGCTTTGTAATTATATTATAAATATTAAAACCAATGATCTTGTCTAGATTAAAACAAATGTTTACAGCTGTGTGCATGCTTGCATTCTCCCACAAGTCTTCAAGCCTTTCTCTGCTGTGGTCCTGTCATTTGGCTTCTCTTTACAGAGATTTTTTGCTGGATAGGTTCATATTGCCCGTAGTCACCCTCATGTGCCTAATGGGACAAAAAAACTGCACAGTTCACGCTGTTATGTGCCATTTACACAACTACACTCAATGGCTTTGCTCTAATACTAACAGTAAGTCACAAGGATATTTTGTAGTGCAAGTCGATGAAATCTTTTTTTTTTTTCCTGCATTAGTAAATATAGCCAACGGGCATCTTCTTTAGCCCCTCCAAGGGCTATGTGAGTTATCTGTGTATTGGAGGCCTAACTACCAGGCTCTGTGAGGTGGGGGCAGCCAAAGGGGCCAGGCTGGCGACGGGGGCAGCAGCCGCCATTCTAGCAGCCTCGTGCTTGTTACACTACCGCTGTGTATGTAAGCATTTGTCTGCCCATCTGGAGGGTGTTGGCATTCTCAGAATTAACTGTGCCTCTTAAGTGTTTTCTGCCTTTGTCCAAGGTAAAAAAAATATTCCAAATTTATACCCTAAAAAGTAGGTTTCTAAATGGAAAGTTGGTGTTTCAGTTTTCCAGAACGCTAAATAATCAGCTGTAAGTTAAGGGAAACGTTTTCTTCTCTCCTGCACAAACCAAGAGAGAAACCTATGTTTATTCTTAAAGCATAAAGGCAGCAAAAGATTCCTGTTGTAACAGAAGGGTTTGGGTTTTGTGGGGGTTTTTTTCATATTGGCATCAGCTATTGAGTGATGTTGATCACATTTCAAATAATGATTATCAAATGGAAGACAAATTGTTTTGAATTTACTTTGCCAAGACAGTTAAATGCTAGATCTTGGCTGTGCTTAGGGTAAAGTTGAACGTCTGAGTGCTATGAACTCTTCTGAAAAGGAAATTTAATGGATAATTTGAGTGTTTGCAGGAAAATAGAATAAAACCAAACTATTTGTCTGTGTCAGTTTTTATTTACTAGCCGTTTCTGATGGTCTGTTCTAGTGTGGCAATATAGCCAACATGTAACACTATATTTGTATGAGCTCATAATGTTGTTTTTCTAAGAGAGGTTTTCTGTGTGTAGCATAACATCAAAGAAAAGATCTTCACAAGGAAAACTTTGTAATATTATTAGGTTGTTCATTGCATGACCTATTTAGAGTACTCAAATTCTTCTTGTTGTAGACTACATAATTAAATTTTAAATGGAACATGATAAAGAAATTATACCGGTGATCTCCAGAGATTTGAATACCCTATTTGGCTCTTTACAAGAGTGTAGCAAAGGCATACTTTAAAATTTAATAAAGGTCTGGCCTAATTTTTTCCTTTTAGATGTTCTGTTGCTGCTATGCCAGTCCTGTTCCAAGCTGTATTTGCAGTTCTGTATTATCTGTGTGTTACCTGAAATAACAGATCAAAATAAGATTCTTAAAAGCACATTTAGCTCAACTTGAGACATCTACTATTTAAGCATGATCAATAAGCTAGGCTCCCAAATCTTGCAGGGCCTGAACTTGTAACCAGAGAGTTGGGATTCACTCAGTTTTGGTATCATTTGTGCTGCCATTAGTTTATCTAACAAAACGGGGCAAAATACTATTTTTAGAGTGAGAAGTAATTTTGCCAATGAGTACTGTGAATTCATGATGAGAAATTTTGAGTCCATAAGGGGTCAGTGAAATGAGACAGCACAGGTTCAAAAAGAAAAAGGCTAGGTTTCAACACCCAAGGAGCCATTGCAGGCTGTAGGGTAAATAAAATATGTTTTATAGCCTGCTATGGAAAGTCTTTAATCTTTTAAAGGAGAATTATCAATACAAATATTATGTAAGCCTAAATATCTCTTTTTTGCTACTAACATCTTACTAGTAGTTGCATCTTAGGTTATTAATGTTATTTTTCCCTTTTTTATCCTTGTTGCTTCTTAAAAGAAAAGAGGAAGAAAAAAAGCAGATATTGGTACTGAATTATAATAAAGATTATAAGATAAAGTAGCATCAAAACCTGGAACATTTGAAATGCAAAATAACAGTCTGTGTTTGAGTCCTATGATTTTATGTGTATTTAAGCAATATATACACATACTGATTTATTAACAGTACATGTAGTAGTTTGCCCCTTTACATTTCCTTGTGCATTTTTTTAAAATGTGTGTGTAAAAATTTTTGGTATGTAGCAGCCCCATTTATTAGAGAAACTTAGGCTCCAATATGACAAAGTCACTTTGAAACTGGAATTTAAACCCTTATGTCACTTAGTTACATTTGAAAGTTTTACCCCAAACTTCACCATTATTTAAATCTAATGCACCTAAGCTTTTATCTATCAGGGAAAATGGAATTGACAACCCACCATATGACAAGCAAAGTGAAATCTCTTGATCACTAACTGTCAGGAGTCTTTCTGATACTATTGTGTTATAGAATGATATGTCTTCCAAGGAGCTAAGTATACAAGATTTTGAATCATTACTGGCTCAACAGACTTAACCCAAGTAGCTCCTGGAAAGTGCCAGATGAAATACAGAATGTGTGTGGCTGTTTAGAGTTAACAAAACGTTTACGATTATGTTAATTTAACGTATCATTTGTAAAAAAGTGTTTCTCATAGGCCTCCATGATACCTGTAGGCTAGGGACAGACATTCAAAAAGCCTGAGCCTGAATTGATTTACCTTTTGCAGGTTAGTCTAACCTGGCTAGGTTAAACCAGTTTCAATCATACAGACAATCCCTGTAGACTCAGGAAATTCAGAAACATGCCTGCAGGGGCTCAGGCTGGAAGCCAGGGGGTGCTAGAGCAGCCCTCCCTTCCCTTGCACAGCTGAGCTGAGGGGGGGTATGGCCAGGTCCCAGCAGGAGCCTCTGATTAGGGATGGGTGTAAACCCCCAGCCTCCCAGCAGTCCTAGGCTTTTCCCAGCTTGCTGCTCAAGGGGTGGGAGAGCTGCCGGCCCCAGCTAGCACTGAGGCAAAGTGTACGTGTGCAGTGCAGTGCATGCATCTGTTGACGATACAGAGCTTTTCAGTCTCCCTCTCTGCTTCTGTATACTGTCTGCAGCAAACTGACAGGCAACCAAGATGGGAGTGGGAGGGCTGATAAGTGTCATCCCTATCTCAGTGTTTATCACCCCATTAAGAAAACAGAGGGACATTACAAGCTACCTGTTGATTCTGCCTGTTGATTCAGCCCAGACCCAGCACATGGTTTGCTAGCTAATATACAGATACCTTCTGTGCAAGACAGAGGGGAGGGGGTGAATTTGTGCTTAGTGGGGAGGAGGAGGGGGAAGCAAACAGCTCTTAAACAGCTTTTCCAAGGAAGGGCATTAAGCTACCTGTTGAATAGCTCTAAAAAGCTTGTCTGCCTCTTGTCTCCTACAGCACAGACAAGAGCCAGCATGTGGTCTACTAGCTAATGCTGAGGTGTCTGTGAGGGACAGGGGAACGCCTTCTGAGCACAGAGTAGGGTAGGGAAGGGGGAGCAGAAGCCAGGCAGATGCTTGCAGAGACTGCCAAGCTCCAGTGAGGCAGCAGAGGGGAGGGGCCAGCCCTCCTGTGAAGCAGAGCGCCCCGCCCAGCCAGAGAGTATGCTGGGATGCTGGAGGACTCTGATTTATCTTGAACCAGCAAGGGGTCTGGGACAGACATTGCATAAACTAGTTTGAGCCGAATCAGTTAACTCTGTTACTACATTCAACCAGGTTTATCTCGAACTGGTTTCAGCCATTTTCAAGCTGGTTTATGTGCACTGAACATCTGTTCTGTTACAGGTTTAAACTAGTTTCTGGTCACTTAAACCAGTTTATGTGTAATGTTTGTCCCTCGCCATAATGCTTCTCTCTTTCCTCAATCGTAAAAATGCCAGCTGCTAGTATTATCTTAATGTTATCTCATTCTGATCATGTCACCAATGTGTTTTTTCCAATCAAGTTCAACTTTATTCCCTAAATCCTTGCCACCTCATCTATTCATGTTTTGTACCATGTTAAGTTCTGCCTTACCTAATGGTGCTGGACTTGAACACCCATTTTGTTCATTTCTCCTACACACATACCTCTACCCTTATCCATCACACCAGTCACAGAAATGATTAAGCCCAAAGTGACATAAGAATAAATTCTGACCTGGGGAATGCAGGACATCAAAAAAATTGATTGTAATTGTTTCTTCATGTCCTAAAATCAAGGAACTATTCAGAATGGTTCTTCTTCCTCCTCTATATCTCTTCTCAAAGATTCAGTTCCACTATCATGCTTATAAGGGATAGACCCAGGTAATCTTGGTGAAGTTGGGCTGCAGTTGCAATAACTGATACTGTTAATGTGTATACTTTTAAATTTGCAGCCTTCCAGTTGTGACTGTAGCCAGTCTCTGTACCTTCGTGGCCTCTTATCTTTCCTACATGCTACTGTTTGAGAAGTTCACTATGACTCTTTCACACATTCCCAAAAGTGACATGAAAGGTAGGATGCTTCAGTTGAGACACCTTAAAACAATGATATTTACAAACGTTGACACTCACCACTTTTTTTTTAAAAAAAAAGCTGATTCTTCAAAGATATTAGAGCCTCACAAATCAATGGTCCAAACTACAAATCCCTTTTGAAAAATCTCCACCCCAAATTTTCTATGCCCCAGTTTCCCATTCATAAATAGAAATAATCATAGTGCCTTTCTTCTCGCCTGGTTTATGAATATAGTAAGCCAGGATGGTCTGTTATTCCTGGGCCTATATGGCATTGTGTAGCCATTGTCTTGTTTGGTTCATGCGCTACTGTAATAGAAATAATAAAGATGATTCATTTCTACAATAGCAGGGCTGAGTTGTTTGTATTGGAATAGGCTTTGCTTTTGAGCAAATTGTACCAAATTATACCTTGATTTTTTTTTTCCCAAGTAAAGCTTTAAAAGTCCTAAAGAATTGGTGAATTATTTTTTTATTCTGTTAGATACTGGAATAATTTATAGATTTTGTAAACATTAGGGCTGGAAGTGACCTCATAAGAACATTGGGTCTAGCCCCCTGCCCAAAGGGCAGGAAGTCAGCTGGAGTCAGATGACCCCAATAAGATAAGTATCCAAACGTTTCTTGAAGGTATCCAAAGTCGGTGCTTGTACACTTTCTGGTAGGAGTCTATTCCAGACTCTGGAGACTCTGACAGTAAAAAGTTTTTCTTCATTTCTGGTCTAAATTAGCCAGCCATTTATGACCATTAGACCTTGTCTTCCCTTGGGGTGCCCAGGAGAACAGATGTTCTCCCAGTTCCTGATGCACATCCCTTATGTATTTACAGGCTGCCACCAAGTCCCCCGTGAGCCTTCTCTTCTCCAAGCTGAAGAGTCCCATGCCTCTCAGCCTCCCCTCATAAAGCCAGTTTTCTTGACCTCTGATCCCATGTGTGGCTCTCCTCTCGACTCTCTCAAGCTTCTCCATAACTTTTTTAAAGTGTGGAGCCCAGAATTGGATGCAATACTCCCGCTGCAGCCTCATCAAAGCTGAGTAAAGTGGGAGAATGACTTCTTGGGTCTTGCTTGAAATGCATTGGTAGATGGAAGCCAGAGTTTTATTTGTGGCTGCGGCATCGCATTGGTGGCTCATATTCATCTTGTGATTAATCACGACTCCCAAGTCTTTTTCAGTTGTGGTGCTAGAGAGTGTAGCACTGCCAAGCCTATAAGTGTGATATGGATTCTTTCTCCCTAGATGGAGCACCTTGCATTTCTCTGTGTTGGTTGTCATCAGGTTTTGATCCGCCTACCTTGCACTCCTGTCCAGGTCGGCCTGAATTGCCAGCCTATCCTCTACCATGACCATACTTCCCCATAATTTTGTATAATCTGCTAAATTACCAGTCCATTTCTGACACCCAGATGCAGATCATTCATGAATATATTAAAGAGTACTGGTCCGAGTACTGAGCTCTGGGGGATGCCACTGGTCACCATGTGCCATGTTGACTTGGTCCCATTGACTATCACTCTCTGGGTCCGACCATGGAGCCAGTTCCCCAGCCGTCGGACCATAAGGTTGTTGAAGGCACAGTTCCCCAATTCTACAATAAGGACATCATGGGAGGCCAAGTCAAAGGCTTTTTCAAAATTCAAATATGACATCAACCTTGTTGATGTCACTTGGTCATTGAAGGAAATGAGGTTGGTCAGGCAAGACCTGCCTGCAATGAAGCCATGTTGGCTATCTCTCAGAATGTTGCCCTCCATTAGGTTGTTGTTAATAAATTCTTTAATAATTTTTTTCCAAGATCTTTCCAGGGATTGAGGTCAAACTGATTAGCCTGTAGTTCCCTAGATCTTGCTTCCTTCCTTTCTTGAAGATAAGCACCACATTGGCCCTTTTCCAATCTTCTGGGACCTCTCCTGAACACCACAGTTTCTCAAATATACTCGCCATCAGTTGTGCTACAATGTCAGCCAACTCTTCGAGCACTCTTGGCCACATTCCATGCAGGCCAGCTGACTTGTGAATGTCCAGCCTCTCAAGGTATTCCCTCACAAGGTCTTTGCCAATTATAGGCGTATGATCTCCCTTACCCTGGTAGTCCTGCATCTTGTGTTGGTGAAAAACTGATGCAAAGTAATCATTGAGGAGATTAGCTTTTTCCTGGATATCAATTGTCAGCTGCCCCATTTGGTTCAGCAGGAATCTACTGTTGCCCTGTTTTTTTCTCTGACTTCCCATGTATCTGAAGAAGGACTTCTTATTATCCTTGATTACTGTAGCCAGTTTGAGTTAGGTTTCAACCTTGGCTTTCCTGGTGCACTTCCTACAGGTGCAGGCCATTGTTGCATAATCCTCTGTAGAAGTATTACTCAACTTCCATCCCTTATGAGCTTCTCTTTTCAGATTCAGGAAGTCCATGAGTTCCCCATTTAGCCAAGTGGGTCTTCCATCCCTTTTGCTACCTTTCCTATGGGCCAGGATGGACTTCCCTTGTGCTTTTAGGATTGCATCCTTAAGCAGCAACCACTCATATAGACTCCCCTCCCTGTCAGATCATGATCTCTCAGGGCCTCAACAATCAACCTCTTGAGCTTGAGAAAGTCAGCTTTCCTAAAGTTGAGGATTTATCCATTGCTATCCATTAGTGACCATGAGTTTATCACTTTCTCTATCCATTTATCCTATCTCTATGGATAGAGAAAGTGATAAACTCATGGTCACACTCACCTAGCTTCCCTTCAATCCTCAGGCTGTTCACTAGATCATCCCCTTTGGACAGAACCAGATCCAGCAGTGCCTTGCCCCTTGCTGGCCTGCCTTACCTCTTAAGTCAAATAGAGGTTGTCAATGCAAGTGAGGAAGCTTCACAACCAACCAGATTTGGCTGAATGCTTTTCCCATGAGATATCAGGATGATTGAAGTCACCCATGATGACGATGCACCTAGAGCATCCAGCCTCTGCCAGTTCTCTAGATAATTCATGGTCACACTCTTCATCCTGGTTAGGAGGTCTGTAATAGACTCCTGTGGTTATATCCCTTTCATAATGTTCTCCTCATATTTTTAACCCAAAGGGTCTCGAGTCACCCTTCTTGGATGCCAATCTCTGCTTGTAAGGAAGTGTATTGCTCCTTCACATAGAGAGCTACACCCTTCACCCTTCCTTGCAACACATTCCTTCCTATACAAGGTACAGCCATCTATATCTGTGGTCCAGTGACAGATGGAGTCCCACCAGGTCTCTGTTATCCCTATGAGATTGTATTCATTTCTGCTCAGCAAAAGGGCCAGTTCATCCTGTCTGTTCCTCAAGCTCCTGGCATTTGTGTACAGGCAGCTAAGCTTGCCATCAGAAGCCCTGGGCTTCCCTGTGCCCTTTAAAAGAGTCCCATCCTTGGGCTGGCATTGGAGCAAGTTCCCTTGTGTTATCTGACTGCTGATTCTGAGGTTATCAGTTCCAGGGCTTGCACTGATGATAATCCACCCATCTCCCCGTGGTCTTAGTTTAAAGCCCTGTTAGCCAGGTCAGCCATTCTGACTGCAAAAAGCTTCCTTTCTATCAGAGTGAAGTAGAGGCCGTCCTTTCCCAACAAACCATTGCCTTTCTCTCTGAGGTGCTGGCTGTGATCAAAGAAGCTGAAGCCTTCACAGAGGCACCAGTGCCACATTCATCTGTTCACTTCTTCAATGCATCTCTCCTTCCTGTGCCTGTAACCCATAACCAGGAGGATGGAGGAGAAAACAACCTGCCCCTCCAACCCTCTGAGCCCAGCCCACAGAGCCCTGTAGTCTCTCATGACCCAGCCAGGATGGCTCCAAGCCATGTAATTTGTGCCCACATGGATGAGGAGCATGGAATAGTGGTCAGAGGGTCAGATAAGTTTGGGGATCCTCTCAGCCACAACCTGGATATGGGCCCCTGGGAGGCAACAGACCTCACAGGCTAAGGGGTCAGGGCAGCAGATAGCTCCCTGTGTCCCCCTCAAGAGGGAGTCTCCCACAACCACCACGCTGTGTTTCTTCTTAGGGGTGGTTGCTGATTGCCTGCCTTCTTCAAGTGCTGGAGCCAGAGGCTTTGCTGGCTCTACTGGTTCTGATGATGGTGCAAGGAGTTTGTATCTGTTGAGAAGTTCCAGGGGAGTGGTGACCCTGGCACAGCATGCCTTGGGGCCAGAGATGACCTTTGTCCAAGCAACCCTGGCTGAATTTCATAGTAGCTCCTGAATTTTTGTTATGGCTGTTCAGATGAGGAAAACTATTAGTTCTTCAGAGATTTAAGCCAGCCTTGATCATGATTTAATTGCTTTGTGCAGGGGTGTGGTTTTTAAAAAAAATGAAGATAACCTCATTTGCAGATAAGAATAAGGAGTCTAGAAATGGTTAATTATCCAGAATAAGTGCTGGAATATTCATTCTAGGTAAATATGTCAAAGGGTCTTATGTGACTTAGGTAGAGATCAAGACATACTCCTGCTAAGATTTTTAAAAATGCCTAAGTGCTTGAATAAACTGTAAGATATATAGAAAACTGGATGGAGCATCAGGCTCAGAGCGTAATAATCAATGGCTCAATGTCTAGTTAGCAGTTGGTATCAAGTAGAGTGCCCCAGGGGTTGGTCCTAGGCCAAGTTTTGTTCCCTGTCTTCATCAACGACCTGGAAGATGACATGGAGTACACCCTCAGCAAGTTTACCAAGTAGTGGGGAATAGATATGCTCTAGGGTAGGGCTAGGATTCAGAGTGAACTGGACAAATTGGAGGATTGGGCCAAAAGGAATCTCATAAAGTTCAATAAGGGCATGTACAAAGTCTTGCACTTAGAGCAGAAGAATCCCATGCACCAGTACAGACTGGGGGATGACTGGCTGGACAGCAGCTCTGCAGAAAAGAACCTGGGGGTCACAGTGAACATTAGGCTAATGCATACTGTGTTGTATTAGTAGGTGCATTGCCAGCAGGTCCAGGGAAGTGATTATTCCCCTCTATTCAGCACTGGTGAGGCCACATCTGGGCTAGGCACAGATATTCAAAAAGCCTGAGCCTGAATTTATTCAATCTTTGCAAGTTAGTCTAACCTGCCTAGGTTGAACCAGTTTGCAACTGCACAGATATTACTTCTGGACTGAAATAATGCAGGGACATACTTGCAGTGACTTAGGCTAGAAGCCAGGGGGAGCTAGAGCAGCCCTTCCTTCCCTTCCAGTGCTGAGCTGATGTGGGGCATAGCCAGGTCCCAGCAGGATGCTCTGATTAGGGAGGGGTTTAAATCCACACTCTGACCTACACAGTCCCAGGCTTTTCCTCACTTGCTGCTCAGGGGGCGGGATTAGTGCCAGATCCCATTCCCCAGCAAGCATTCTGAGGGCAAGGGAAGGTGTGCATTGCATACATCTGTTGATGATGTTGAGCTTTTCAGTCTCCCTTTCCCTGCTTCTTCATACTGTCTGCAAACCTGGCAGGTGAGGATGCTGATACCACAATGTTCATCAGCCCACCAAAAAAAACAAAAGCCTCTTTCATTAGTTCAAGCTCCTCTTAAACAGCTTTTTCCATGGGAGGAATGGATGAACATTACTAGCTGACCTGTTGACTAGCTCCAAAAAGCCCTAAATGGACACTGTTCTGCCTGCCTGTCCCAGTGAAATTGGAGACACACACATACACAGACACCTCTCAGCATTAGCTACCATACCACATGCCTAGGGTCCATGGGGCTGGGGTCCATGCTCTGGGAGATGGGAGGGAGGGGAGAGGATTCCTGCTCAAACAGCAAGCAGTGAGGGTGGGGGAGTGGGGACTGCTGTACTTGCAGTCTCTGCTGGAGCTCCAGTTATGGAGCAGAAAAGCGTGGGACCACCCCTCTTCTCTGGAGGAGACAGCACAGCCCAGGGCTGCAAAGCGTCTGGGACTCTGGGGGACTCTGGTTTCGCTTAAACCAGACAGGGGTCTAGGACAGATGTTCGGGTTTGATGGAAATCAGTTAAGTCTGATACTACATTCAACCAGGTTTATCTTAAACCAGTTTCAGCCATTTTGAAACTGGTTTATGTGCACTGAACTTCTGTTCTGTTACAAGTTTAAACCAGTTTCTGATCACTTAAACCATTTTATGTGTAATGTGTTTGCCCCTAGCCCTGGACTACTGTGTTCAGTTTTGAGCTCCCTGCTACAGATGTGGACAAATTGGAGAGAGTCCAACAGAGGGCAACAAAAATGGTTCAGGGGCTAGGGGACATGACTTAAGAGGAGAGGCTGGGGGAACTGGACTTATTTAGCCTAGAGAAGTGGAGACTGAAGGGGCAGCCTTCAACTGCCTGGAGGGGGTTTTAAAAGAGGATGGAGCTGGACTGTTCTCATTGGTTGCAGACGACAGAACAAGGAGCAATGGGCTCAAGTTGCAGCAAGGGAAGTTTAGGTTAGATGTTGGGAAGAATTTTCTCATTAAGAGGGTAGTAAATACTGGGACAGTTACCCAGGCAGGTGGTGGAAGCTCCATCCTTGGAAGTTTTTAAGACCCGGCTAGACAAGTTTTGGCTGGGATGATCTGGTTGGGGCTGGTCTTGCTTTGAGCCGGGGGTTGGACCAGATGTGACCTCCTGAGGTCCCTTCCAACCCTAATTTTCTATGATTCTATGCCTGTTTCCACTTGACTGCCTTTAAAAATCTGGCACTTAACTTCTGAAGGCACTTAGGAGCCTCTGAAAGTATTATCTTCTGTTTTTTTAAAGTCCTGATAAGTAAACTCCGTACATAATAGTGAGAGATAATTGTTCTATGAAATGGCCTGGTGTTTGTTTGAAATGACACACATTTTTACCATGATTGTTGGTGCTGTTCATTAACTTTAATAATTTTTTATCCACATTTTACAGCTGGGGAGTTTGAGGTATATTTATTCACTTTTTTATTGACTAAACTTCCAAATACTTTCTTAACTTGTCTTATAAAAACATAACACTCAAAACAGATAATAATAATGATGGTACTCTGTGGCAGAAACAGGGGGGTAAGAAGGACAGATAACATCAGAATATCTAATTGCAGCTTCCAAAGCAAATTCTAAAATTATGATTATTTTTATTTTTACAGTGCCTAAACAGTCTTCAGTACTTTATATAACAAATAAAAGAGGTCTTGGGAAAAGGATGATTTGCTATAATTTAATTTTGGTCCAGACACAATCAGTATGAATGCTAACCAGCAAAACAAGAAGTAAGAGAAGATGTGTGAGGAATATAATGAAAAGATTGAGCAGTTACTTAGGTTTATTATCTGTACTGCTTAAGGGTGCCACTGCTTTTTATTAGCTGAAGTTAAATTTACATTGTTCAGAGGATAATGCTTGACTGGCTTGGGATTTCTTGGCTGTGTGTGAAAAGTGAACCTTTTGGGAAGGATTCGAAGGAGCATAGCAAGGCACATTAGCTGTGGTTAAGGTGTTTCACTGTGGCAGCTCTGGAAGCATGTGTTCAAGTCCTGCTCTGGATTCATCCCAAAGGCTGCCTCAAGTTGACGCAGCTTTGAAGGGCAAGGGCACCTGTTCATTTAGTCTGGGCAATCAAAAGCAGATGGATGTAAAGTTAGCCACAGCACACTAGTACTGTGGTCCACACTGGCACACCCAGGGACCATTACACGTAGATGGACCTTCCTTTTTTTGCTTAAGGGGATGAAAGAGGGCCAGAGCCTTGTACGCTATGATTTAGGAAGTCTTTCAGTGCATAGGGGACAGCATGGGAAATGACATTAGGACTTGAAGGGCCAGTCCCTCCTCTAATGGGTCAATGGAATTACTCATGCAATTAAAGTTAGGCATGTGCTTAAGTGTTTTTTCTAAATTAGAACCCTAGGGTAGGGAGACACACAAACTGGTTTAAGTCTTCAGAAACTGGTTTAAGCCTGCAGCAGAACAGAAACTCAGTACACATAAACCAGTCTCAAAATGGCTGAAACTGATTTAGGATAAGCCTGGTTTAAAATAAGCATAGGCTCAGGGGTGACTTGGTGGCAACCTGTAAGTACATAAGGGGTGTGCATCAAGATCTGGGAGAATGCCTGTTCACCAGAGCATGCCAAGGGATGACATGGTCCAATGGTCACAAACTCCTCCAAGACCATTTCAGGCTGGACATAAGGAAAAACTTCTTTACTGTCCGAGCCCCCAAGGCTTGGAATAGACTCCCCCCAGAGGTGGTGCAAGCACCTACTCTGAACAGTTTTAAGACACATTTGGATGCTTATCTTGCTGGGATCCTTTGACCGCAGCTGACTTCCTGCCCTTGGGCAGGGGGCTGGACCTGATGATCTCACAAGGTCCCTTCCATCCCTAATGACTATGAAATCTATGAGACTTAATTGATTAGGGTCAAACCTGTTTATGAAACTTCTATCCCAGACTCCTTCCTGGTTCAAGTTAAATCATAGTCCCCCAACATAAGCTATGTGTTTACTTCTTCCTGGTGCCCCTGAGGTCTCTGGGATTTAAAGTCCAGACCCACAGGAGCAGGACTCTGCAGGGTTGCTCATTACTTCCTCTTCCTGCTTCCAGGTGCCTCTGGGAATTGTAGTCCATGATCACAGCCAGCAGGATTCCACAGGGTTGTTCCCTTCTGTTCAATACATGCTTGCTTCAGAGAAAGGACTATTCTTGTTCAAGCTTTTATGAATTCAGTGCCACTACCTTTCTCCTCATCACCACCCACCCCTCCCCTTGCCCCCTCAGCCCGGCAGTCACTTCCTCCTCTCCACTCTTGCCCAGAAAGACCCTCCAACTAGCTCTGAGCTGGGGCTTGGCCATGCCCCCTCCACTGGAGCAGGGATGGGGGAAAAGCCTTGCAGCTGGCAGGCTGAGAGGTGTGCTGTAGCACCCCAAGCTTCTCACTTGAGCCCCTGAAGGCATGTGTTTGTATTTCCTGAGTCAAAAGTGAATGTCTGTTTGCTTGCTGGTTCCATGGGTCTAGAAGTTTGCCACTGGGGCCTCGTGGCACCATCCAGGTGCATGGAGTCAGGAGGGAGCAGTTCCAGGCCCCAGAGCCTGATCTCAGCACATGGGGCTAGGCAGGGTTGGCACCGAGTGCTAGGGCCCAATCCCAGTGTGTGGGGCCCAATCCTGCCTTTCAGGCCTCAGTCTGGCCCACGGACCAATCCCGCACCACTCGGCTGACCTGCAGGGTCAAAACTTTAAATACCAGTATTTTAGATGGTTCTTTAAAAACCTATTTTGAAATAATTGCAGGGTGTCACAGCAGGTTGTTTGTACATGTCTCTTGGATGAGGCATATGGATAGAGACATGTTGATGGAACAGTATAGAGGATCTTTCACTTCCGCTTCTGTAGTAGGTGATAAGGCTTCAATCTCTAGCCCATTTCTTCAGCAATAGATTCATTCTTTTCAGTGTAAACACATCACTTTTATTTATAAATGTAATAATTAGAAAAGCACTGTAACAATTATTTTAATTTCCTAAGATCCTGCTATGAATTATGTACAAGTCTCTCACAATTCTATATAAAATATTTAAGAAGTTTGGAAAAAAAAAAGAAGTAATGCTTCTTGCTCGTGTTCAAGGTTAACAGTTCATATTTCATCTATGTTATATTAAAAGCATTTTTACTAGAATATGTAAGCCTTAAACTTCTTACAAAATGATGTGTCTAGTCCCATAATCAACAGAGAAACCAGGGACATGATTTTCAAGCAAAACTTTAATACTTCAGTTTAGTCCGAGGGCCAAATTGAGACATTCTCTAGGAATCAAAGTGGGTACTCATGTGAATAAAGGCAACCAGAATTAGGTCTCTAAATCAGTAAGGGAGCAAAACAAATGCAAATCCATCAGGTATGTCATGTGACTTTACATATGTGAGGGGTCCAATTTTCTGCTGGTAGTATAACTCCATTGACTGTAATGGTGCTATCCTGATTTACAAAAGTTTTGGCAATGGCCCAGTTTCTGCATAGTCTGTTCCCAGTAGTTTCACAAGATTCGCAACATTCTCATGCACAGCACTTCCAGAACAACAAAATGAAAACTTTGCATTAGATTAGCTGGGCAGTAATGGAATATATTTTTTATCCAAACTTTGGAATCTTTCATCTGGACTTTGGAAAAAGTTACGGTAGCTTTCTGCAGAAGATATTTATTTCATAGCAGATTAGCAAGGCTCTCTTGAGTAGCAATAAGTCGCAGTTGTTTCTGTATTTTAATCTTCATGGGAAGGAGACCTGAGAGAGATGAGAGAAACTTGAGGCATACGGTTTTACCTGTAATGCTAATAAAGACCTCCTCGTGGCCTTATGTTAATGATATTCAGAGAGAGGGAGAGAAAAAGAAATAAAATGCAGTCTGAACATTTGGCTCACTGTGCCATAAAAACCAGCATGCTTAGGTGAACCGTCTCATTGACATCGGTGTGAACACTCAAGTCAGTATGATTAAGCAGGTGAAAAAGTGCTTTTTATTCATTAGGATCATCTGCGATTCGAGGGACAACTTCACCTAATTAGAACAGTAAAAGCAATACATGCATCTAAGTAAATCTGGGGCCAAATTTGATTGGATAATATCATTTTAAAAGCACTGCCTGAGGTTTTTTAATGGCTGACTACAGTTCTATATTTAGCATCCCGGGTGAGCACTTTGATTTTCAAGCCTAGTGAGAGAGAACTGGTGGGAAGAAAATCTCTTGCTAGGTGGGATCAAGAACCCCAATTTCAGTGTCCATGTTTAAAAGGCTTGGTCAATGAAATGTGCTGCTCTGAAAAGCAGGTGCCAGTCCCCTGACAGCAGCAGAGATCTGCCTGCTTACCCTGGCAGTGATTTTGTCCTATTCTATCTATCAGTAATGGGTTTCATTTCAGGATTTTATGATGGGGAGTAAACAGAAGTTTTCTCTACTAGAAAGTTTTATTTAACAAAAATGGAATATTATTATTCATGTCACGAGTAATTGAATCCCCAGATGTTCTCATTCTGTATCAATGGCTGTGGACAATATGACTGTAGATAGACTGTGACAGCATGAATTGAATTTTTTTTATTATTTTTTATTTTGAACCTTTGAAGTGACTGGCTTTTTTTAGCTGATTACTCGGAACTGACATTATAGGCAGTGCAGCTG
This sequence comes from Crocodylus porosus, assembly GCF_001723895.1. Classification (NCBI taxonomy): domain Eukaryota; kingdom Metazoa; phylum Chordata; order Crocodylia; family Crocodylidae; genus Crocodylus; species Crocodylus porosus. The sequence continues at coordinate 135,421,349 of NW_017728931.1, read as the reverse complement.
TAAAAAGGGCCTTTTCATTTTCATCTAGAATAAATAAAGTAAAATATTACAGAAATTGCATTGTTTCTCTTCATTTTTGCCCCTGCTGCAATAAACAGAGGTGTCTTGGATATAACAATTGAATTTGACGAAGCGCTGGAGAAAAAAGGTGGTTGCATTTAACACTGAATATTCAGAATGTAATAATAGAAAATAATTACTTTTGCAAAATGCCACCTGTTGACTTGCTTGGGTTTTGAATGTTAATTTTGAGAGAGTAGATCTAAAAAAAAAAATCAGAAAGGGAGTTCTGATCCTTAGAAATATGATTATATGTAGTAAAACACAGTTTTCTTTTATTTAAGTTTAACAAATAATACACACCCACATGTCTAAAACTGTTAGGAATAGTCTTTACCACTAGTAGAAATAAAGCTGGTTAACTTATTATTTTGAGGGTACTAACATACTGTGAAAACTGAAAAATAAGCTACAATGCTAACTAGGACTAAGACATTTTCTCTAATAGGACTGCTATTGCATCCTGCATCCCAAAGGGTACCAGAATGGTGAACGGGCGTATATCACTGAAACAGCCACCTCTAGGATTGGTATCAACTTGGTGCAACCAGAACTTTGCAGATATCACTACATTTTGGAGGTGGAAGGAAAACATATATTTAGTTCACAATCATAGGCGATTCATATGCAATTGTAATCCTACTGGCAGTTTGCAGATGAACAAAATCGATTATAGAAGTGCCTTGTTTAGCTCTCATAATACAACCAATATTCTGAATGCCTTTTTGAGTTTTAGGTTTTTCTGGGTTCATCTCTAAAGCTCTGTGTTGCAAAATGCTCCATGTTTCCAAAGTGCAGGTGCAATCAGTGAATGGTCAGTAGGTGAAATTTCTAATTGACATCTTTAGGATCAGAACTTTAATTTGGCTTCATCTCAAGGCATGGCAGAGCTCTGATTTAAGTAAGGCATTGCATGTGTTCTTCATCCATGAAAACAATCCTATGGTGATCGCAAAGGTACCTTATGAAAGAAGAGTGGGAATAATGGTGTACATCAAGAAGTGAAAGAAGACATTGTAATGATAATAATTGGGTCAAAACATCAAGTTATGTATCTGTTTCCACAAAAAACACAATGCCAACTAAGCCTGATGGAATATAAAGATAGTGAAGATCAGTCATTTTTCTATAGCAACTGCTCTCTTGAATCCGTTCTCTTGCTGGAATTTGAATCTTACAGAAATGCCATGAGCAGGAGAGAATTCAGACACTTTTCTCTGAAATAGTTTGCAAAGGCTGATATGAGAACTAATAGGGGACAAATATTTAAAGGGAGAGGAAAGGGGTGTGTTGGGGACTCATTAAAACATATAGATGATGGTTCTGCTCTCAGCCTAAGCAGCCTGAGGAAGTCAATGAGAGAAATTGCCTCTCTTGCATGTCATTGCTAGGTTCCATTATATGCTGGCAGTGATTGACTTCTCTCTGTGCTTCTGTCAGGTAATGTAACATAAATGGGGACTAGCTTCACATTGTGAGCATGTCACACGATACTGGAAACAGAACAGCCATCCTTGATATTGTGAAAAATCAGGGCTCAGTGAGACCTTAAAATTCTGGCAATCGAATCTGGTTGTCTACAATGATCTACATGTTCTAATTTTGGTCTTAAATAAATGACATTTTATTAATTATGGCACATAGTCAAGTTTGCCTGGTGCTGGTAACAGATGTCCCACAGTATGAAATATATGACAGGCTGCAGGTGGAAAAGAGCTGCGGCAGTCTGTGTTCTCCATGATCCGGTACCAAGTATCTCAGAAGAGAGTGCAAAAAACATTTTGGAGGCAGTTATAGAATAAGTGGTCCACAAGGAAAGATTTCTGTTTTGTCCCCAGGTTGTCTCTCCCCACCCTCTCCACCAGTGTTTAATTAGGTGATTTATATCCTGCAGCATGACATTTTATGCCTCTTCCAATCCTTCAAGGTGTTTCATAAACCTTATTGTTGTAACTCTGGATATTCTTCTCTATCAGCAATCCTGGTGCCTTGGTCTAAGGAGGTCTGCAGAGCAAATGTTAGCAAAATGAAATCCTTTTGCCAGAATGATGTTCAGGGAGAAGGCTCATTTGTAAAGACTCACGGTTAGATATCAGAGGACAGATTCCAGCAAAACAAGGAACAGTGCTCACTCCTAACCAGAACAAAACCATTTATAAATTTTGAGAAATTCCCTTTAAATCTCGTTTTAACTTTTGTCAGCCTTGTTGGTTGGCCCCAGGGCCACACCTGGAAGAGTCAAAACCATGCTCATTTCAAGAGAATGAACCACGCTGTGGCTGAGGCTGTGTCTTGTAAAGAAATAAACCAGTCTAAACTGTTAAAGCAGCATAAATCCAGTAGCTTCATCAATCTACTGAATCGTCAGTGATAGCATGTCTGCTTTTTCCTGCTGTCTTGCTCTTCTGTGCGTAGAGCTCATATTCAAGCAATTGAAGGGGTTTAAAGTTCAGCTTGTAACAGAGAGCTTAATGCTCCTGTTACTTTAAGAGGAAAAAGGCTGCAGGGAGGCCTCAGTCTGCAATCAGGGAAGACACCTGACCAGAAAGGGGCTGGGCTTGGAGTGTATATAAACCCAGGTCTTGAGCTGGGCAGGCATACTGGCCCTGGAGGCTGATGTAAGAAGAGCTCCAGACCATTGAGGGGCGCACACAGTGCCTGTGAGTAATACAGACTTATGGAGGGGGTAAAGCTGTTGGTTTAGGGTGGGACTATGGGGAGGTGGAAGTCCCAGCGATTGGTGGTTAAGGGGGACAGTTGGCCCCGAAGCAAAGCCAGAAGCCTGGGAGTAAGGCCAGAGCCCATGAGCAGGGCAGAGAAGGGGCTAGAGACCCCAGGGTCCAGGGAGTGGCTGAGAAGAAACAGAGGCTGAGTAGCCACTGGGGGCAACACAGCCACCCATGGGGCCAGCCTTTGTTACAAAGTGAAAACACGTCAGCCGTGTCAAAGGAAGCGCTATGTCATGATATCTAAACCGAGGGTAATTTGCAGGGTAAAAAACCTGACAATATGATGCACAGTTAAGCCACATGAAGAGTCTCATCTACGGTTTCTGTGTCGAAGCAAATGATGCCAGCAGTATCCTGCAAAGGCTGCCACTCTACCGCTGTCCAGGGACGTTCCCAAGCTGGTGCAACATGCCTCTACCATTGCCCAGCCGGGCCTGCTGCACATAGTTCTGGTGAGGTTGCAAGTTATGGAATCGGGAATCATCCTGTTGAACTCCATATGTAATGGAGTAAGGCACAGTGAAAGCAGGGTTCGAATTACGCTTTGACTCGTGGTGGAGGTCTACCAAAAAAAAAAATTGGGCTGCCCATCATGATGCCCTAATAAAATTGGAACCCACCCCCTCAAGTCTTCCAATAACTTCCTGCCCATAGCAGGGGACCAGATTTGATCTTGCAAATTCCTTCCGGTCCATTGATTCTATGATTTGATGCTTCAAATTTATGATTTTCAAATCTTACAAAGTGGCTCTCATCTCTTATGGGGGGTCTCAGACAATGCCCCCCCCCCCCAAGCTCCCCCATAATTCAAACCCTGATTTTTATAGAGAGAGAGAAGAGAACCTTAATTGCAGTCAACAGTGCTGGTGGACTTTTAGGCCATTTTGTGTAAACAGGCCTCAAAGGAAGTCACATCTTTGACCATCTTTTATTTAGCAATAGTAGTAATACCCCTTTCTCCTACTTTTCGCGTTGTGAATTCAACCACATAAGCTTGCTGGAAATCTCGTGGGACACCATCTTTTCCTTGGTCGTTCCAATTTTTGTCTTCCCCTCTTCTCTTTGCAGTTCTGACTCTGTTGCTATCTGGAACCTGAATCAGAGCAATTGTAAAATGATGATTAAAAAAAAAAAGTGCATTGGGGTGTGCACAGTACACAGTTTGAAATGGAGGTGCAGTATTACATTTTGCAACTCTCCTCGCTTCTGCAGCTTTGGATCTAAACCAGGATCAGAATCTCAGTGTTAGCAAATACAGACCTGGATCTGAACTGCAGGTTTGGGTCTGGTTTTTCATGTTGAGAAATGGTACCTTGATAGCTGGACCTTTTAAGAATGTCTATTTATCTAACCATTTCTAGAAATGAACCACTGATTCTTACTGCTGCTGTCCTGGACTGTTTCTGAGTTAACATCCAGTGCATGTTATCTATTTTATTTCATCATGTGAGGTCACTGATAAGCTTTGGCGGCAATAATCAGTCCACCAACATTCTCCAAAAATGTAGAAAGTCCATGCTGAAAAACACCATATTTATTCATGTACCACACACATCTTTCCTCCAGGAAAAAAAAAATCAGCTGTCCAAAATTAGGGTGTGTGCCTTAAGCATTTGGCCATGACTGGAAAAATCTTTTTTTTTTTTTTTTTTAACCTTCATTCTCCCTTCCTAAAATAAGTTGCATGTCTTGTTTGGCGCAGGAGAGGGAGGGGGAAGAGATGCAAGAAAACATGGGGAAATTCAGAATACATATTTGAATGGAGAGCTCTTCAGTATGTCAGATTTTTGCTTTCTGTTAAAAGCACAAAAATGACTTTTTTTTTTCAAAGACAAGGAAATATTTATTATCCTCTGCTTCTCTGTTGGACTTCATCCTGACAAACCGTTTTAAAAGCTTTCAAAGAAGGTGTTCCCTTCCTCTGCTTTAATGATAGTACTACAAGTGCATTTTAGAGTGCATTGGTGCACTAGCACTCTGTGTTTGGCATTTGTAGGGATACTGTTATTGTCTGCAGCATGCATTCATTTGGCATTGTAAAATACATAGAAAACTGTCCTTGCTTCAAGGAGCTTACACTGCATAGACTTTTGTTACCTAACCATAGGGGATGGTGCAGCATTATGATATCATCAACTATTTTTCTCAAACAGAACCCAAAGATACATGGTGGGCGGTTGCTACTTCTTAGTGCCAAGATCTCTAACTTGTAGACTTCCATGGGGATTATTATTGTTCTATTTCTTCCCTTGTAGCCAGGCACTTGCTCACTTTTCGGGGTTTGTAAAATCATATGGAAAGAAAGTGAGATGCAGCCAAAGTAAACTCTTAACAAACACAACAAACATTCCATAAATGTCCTCTCTCCCGATGAGGTGGTAAGATATGTTGGATAATAGAGAGATGATGAGTTAGGGTCTGCTTACCAAATTAGCTGTTGAAACGTTACTGAACTTGGCTTCAAATTCTACACTGCTGAGTTACTCAACTGTGCACATTTGGGTACAAGACTCTCATTTTCTAATATTGGTTAATACTATGGTGGGTTTGCTTTTCAAATGTGAGTGATACTGCCTACTTGTTACACATTCAGTCACTATGGGTTAAAGTCATCTCCAAGACCCATGCAACAGTGCCTGGGTTTGAAAGTTGAATCACTATATGTAGACACTACTTCAAGATAGCCCCATAAAAATGCAGGCTATCAGAGGTGATTTTTCCATATAGTTATCACAAGGAATAGGGACGAACATTACACATAAACCAGTTTAAGTGGTAAGAAACTGGTTTAACAGAACATATACTAAGTGCACATAAAACAGCTGGAAAATGGCTGAAACCAGTTTGAGATGAACCTGGTTGAATGCAGTATTACACTTAACTGATTTGGGTCAAACCAGTTTATGCAATGTCTGCTCCAGACCCCTTCCTGGATTAAGTTAAACCAGCATCCGAGATGCTTTACAGCCCTGGGAAGGGCTCTGCTCTCTGCTTCAGCCCAGCAGGGCTGGCTTCTCCCCTCTGCTTCCTGGCTGTTGCTCTGGCAGAGACGGCAGGTACAGCGGTATCCGCCTGGCTTGCTCCTGCCCCCCTCCCCAGGTCTCCCTGCTCAAACAGGGATTCCACCCCTCCTTTCTGCCTCACATGGACACCTCTCAGCATTAGCTAACATACCACATGCTGGCTATGGTCCATGCTGGGGGAGACAGGGCAAAGGCAGACAGGACAGTGTTGCCTTAGGGCTTATCAACAGATAGCTGGTAATGTCCCTCTGTTCCTTCCTTGGAAAATAGTTGTTTAAGAAGAGCTTGAACTAATGAGAGAGGTTTTTATTTTGTCGATGGGCTGATAAATGCTTACAACTCCCTGCTGTATAACTCAATGCTCTGTTATCGACTCCCTGCTAGCTCCCTCACTGGTTGGGTGTGTGTGGGGGACCCCTCCCTAATCAAAGCATCCTGCCAGGGCCTGGTCATGCCCCCCCACCTCAGCTCAGCATGTGGAACCGAAGGGAGGGCTGCTCTAGCACACGCCTCCCCTCCTCCCTGGCTTCTAGCCTGAGCTACAGCAGACATCTGCCTGCATTTTTTTCAGTCCAGAGGGGAAATCTGTGTGCTTACAAACCAGTTTAGCCTAGCCAGATTAGACTAACCTGCAAAGATTGAATCAATTCAGGCTCAGGGTTTTTGACTGTCTGTCCCTAGCCAAGAAGACTTTCAAGTTTAGCCCTTTTTTCTCCCCAAAAAAATTCTCCCCCAGAGCACCACATCTTCCTTACTATTTTTTTGTGATAAAATGTTCCCCTGTTTATCAGATATTCAGTACACATTTGGTGATACTGAAACTTGATAACTGGGATATGATTTTATAATGAAAAATCCCTGAGGGAAGCATGCAGATGTACTATAGAAAGATATTGACATATTGTGCTCTATTCCCAGGGAGCATATTAACATTTTCTTCTTTTTAACAGAAAACAATATTAAATCTTAAAAGAAAATGTATTAGCGTAGACTCATGGGTCTTCCCATGTTATGGTTGAACTACGTACATGAATTAAACTGACACCATATGACATATCAATCTGAGACTTAACCACATTCTGGAAGGATACTGTACTGCTATCATGTGATTGTGGTAATATCTAACTGCTTCCCTTCTCCTGACTCAGTTGGCAACTATTTCAATTACCTTTGTGGGACAGAATAAATTCCACAGCTATTCAGTATACCAAGATGCAGTAATAGCAGGAGGGGTCCACATCTAAAAGCTGTTTTGGCACACATGTGAGGCTACAAGTATAATTTAGATACATAAACTATTTAAGATTCCAGCTAAAGGATGAAAATCATATCTAGAATCAATCTAAAGCATTTAAAAATAAAATAAAGTGAATGCTCCCAGAGCATTTAAACAATGTTAATTGAAAAGATGGAGTACTGCTCTTTGGGAGAATACATCAATTCAAGGCACGTAACAGGAAAATAAGTGCTCTGAACTATTCAGAAAGAACCTCCCATGGTAAAACCTATAATTGTTTTAAAGTTTTTTAAAACCCTACATGTCTGTTCTCATCTCGTCCCACACACTGTGTTACTCCTTATGTTCCTCACTCTCCTCCCTCGGAATGACTCTCTGTACCCTTCTCCCACTCCCTGCTCGCCTGCTCTCACCTCCTACACTCAGCACACCCTCCCACTGTCCAGGCACCCAGCGCTCTCCTTCTCCTTCTTTAAATTTCCCTTTTATTCTTTAAGCTGTTCTGTGATCATCTCCTCATCAAAGCCTTCAGGTAATACGAATCAAATTCCTGGATCACTCAAACTTTGGATCCATATTTAGGAAAACTCTCAAATAGGTGAAACACACTGGCGTTATTTATGTCTTATACTTTCTGAGATCCGCCACCGAAAACCAGCTAGAATGCTTTTTTTGCATCACGAACCTTCTTTTCTAGCCTCCTCTTTCTTCTTTTCAAATAGTTTTTTTTTTTTTAATGTAAAGTGTATAGATTGCATCTTTCAAAAGAATATGCCAGGGCTTTGCAGTTGTCAAAAATGTTTAACATGGTAATCTGCTATTATCTAAAATGTATTTTCTGTAACCTGTGAAGAGTAAGTACATCAATAAAAATCAGGTGCAGGAACTGTGTGTGGATATGGGAAGATGAAACTGTATTGCTTGCCTCCCTCTTTAATCTCTATCCCTTACCGATCCATTAAGCAGTGTGATTCTGGAGAAGCTAGCTAACCTACCTTCTTTGCTGCAGATGGTCTGTCACAGTGACAGCAGCTGTTCCAAAAGAGAGGATGAAGGGAAGTATTATAGATGCTTAAATATGTTTACAAATTTGCAACAAGACTATTTAAAGTATGTCCTTCTGTATTTGTAAGCAGTATGTTGAAATCTAAATGTCACTGGTTTGATAGAGGAAAATGCAGAAGTATGGTTGCATATTTACTTTTAGAGTGGTTTTCCTTCTCAAGGGATATTTGCACCGATCTTCTCATCTTGCACAATTTGAAGTTATTCACTGATCAAAACTTCATTTTACAATGTCACTTTGCAAAGGTTCGGGAATCGTGGTTGGTTCAGGAATCAAATGGGAAGGTGCAAGGAATCAAATGGGACGGGGTGCTGTCTTCCTGGGTTTTAGCTGATGGATGTTTAATCTGTAGTGACAGATTTATATAAGTTTAGGAAATATTGGATTTTACATCAAAAGGAAATATAAGCATAAAGGAAGGTCACTTGATTATTTCTTGTTCAGTACACTTCTGGTAATATTAATGGATGTGTGTGTGAGAATATCTAGCGGCTAAGATGGCTGCTTTAGTCTTAGATTAAAGCCTGATTTCTTGCTGAATTACCACAGCACATTGCCAGGGTGGTTGTCTGACAGCAGGACCCTGTCTGTGAAGGACACATCTCACTATTACTCCCAGTGAAGCCTTACGGTTGTATTTCCAGGTTGAAAATTGTTACTATTGAGTCAAGACCCCAAAATGTTTAATTTTCAGGCATTTGTTTCTGATGAAAAGTCAAAGTTTGTTGAAAAGTAGAGACACCTTAACTGAAGAACCAATTTTCCATCCCCAGGTTTGGGTTTTTTTGACACATTTTTCAACCAGCTGCTGTTTAAAAAAACAACCATTTGTGACAGTTTGTCATATAATAAGGATTTGATCCAAAAACAGTGAAGTCAGTGGGTCTCTTTCTATTGAATTCAGTGGGTTTTGGATATGCACTTCCTTTCCTATAGTTAACAAATGCTTTAGTGTGGCAACTTAGTAAATGCTGTATATATTGACAGAAGAGGCATTACGCTCTTCATATAAAGCAGAGTGAAGAGCATATTCTATTAAGACTCAAATGTCTTGGGGCTAGAGGATACAAGGTATTAATGAATAGCTTTTGGTCAAAAAGCTATACGTTTACCATTCTGGGAGTTGGATGCTGAACAGACCCAATTTGGATACTTTGAAAATGTCTGGTCATTTTGAATGTTATAACAAGTGATTGATTTTGTGATAAGCAGTTAGGCTTTCTTCAAATTACTTGTGGGGTGAGGAGGGCAGGTAGAAAGTGTATTTAAACAGCACATTTAAAAATGGTACCTTCTGAGAATCTGCTTAATTAAAGGTCAATAAAATGTACATACGAAGAAAATTACCCAGTGCAGATGTGGATTTTTGATTTAAAGTTGACATGTTAACATTTGCAGAATGTCATAAAACAAAATGCTGAAAATGATTACTGTGTGTACAGTCAACAGAGCTACAGTAACTTAACTCTTTGTATCTGGTGGAGGAAGCTGAGGGGGGACTTTCAAGCACTCTGCTTGTCAAGATGAGTGGAAGGCATATTGCTGATCTGCCTAGGCATTTACTACAGTAGGGTTGAGCAATCCATGCAAGTCCTTCTGAGGATTTCAGTTTTCTACCTTTCTTCCAACTTTGGATGGGTGATTTGAGCCATAAGCAGCCAAACTGTAGAGTAGCGAATTGATACAAAAGACTTTTATCCCAGAGCACCTCACTGTGTTATTTCAAAAGGCTATACGGGTGATGCAGGAATTTTAAAGAATATGTAATCTGATTCAACATTATATTGAGATGATCGAAACCCTGAACGGTCAGGAGAACAGATCTGACCAGAAGCTGGCTGGAATGACATATCCTTTGTTTTGTTCTTTGGGGTTTTTCTGGACATTATTTCCTTTCACGTAGCTGGAGATGGGGAACCCACTGGTTCAAGAGCAATTCCTGTCGGAGTGTCCTGTTAGCTGCAGTAAAGTACAGACAGTAGCTGAATGATTCGCATACTCTCTGCAGCTCCACCCCATGAAATGCCAAAAGCCAGACTCTGCCCCATCCATTAGGTAGGTAAGTGGATTTAGGTGTGAATCTATTCCACCCCGTTCAAGTTTCCAAACAACAGTTCATGCAAAAATTGGGTTTGTCCTCCTCATCCTTGTTTTGAATAAGATCTCATTTTAAGGGTGAGAGGACGGTATGTTACAAAACTAGACACATTAATGGATTTTTCAGGGGTTGAACAGGGAGTGAGACTTGCATTTAGGCCTGTATGCCCAGTTAGATGGCTACTAGGTAGAACAGTCTGACCCTACCTGCTTTTTCATATGTGCCCTGGTAAGGCATGTCCCCACAGAAGAGTGTCAGCTTGTTCAGAGCTGCCTCAGATACGGAAGTGCTCAATACGTATTAGAGCCATATAAACATGCCCATCTGTCTTGGGTACAGTACATATCCGTGGTGTCATTTACTCACTCCTAAAGCAGTGCATATAGTGTGGTGTAGGCCAGCTGTTCTGAGATGAAGTTTAGCATCGTGAAATGGATGAGTGTATATCAGAAGATGCTTCAAAAGAGCAGAGGGAGCTGCTGCTTGGGAGTGTACAGCAGTTCTTCTGCTGTAACCATTATTCTTGCATGAACCTGTTGTGATGCCTGCCTTCATATTTCAGTGCTAGAATCCTTGTCTGCCATGCAGGAGACCCGAGTCTGATTCCTGGACATGCATATAACTACAGCCATTGAGGCACTGCATAGCCAGACTTGGTCTGGCCTTTGGATGCTGTCTCAATGGTTTAAAAGCAGGATGGAAGGTCTGGGCAGCCTCCACTCCTCCATACTCCTGCCTAGGCATATGCGTCAAAGGTCCTACTGACCTCTCGCTCATACACCATGGTCCAGAAGCATCAACAGTTGCCTGCTGTACTCTACAAGTTGGCTGTGACTTTGGTCCAGGATGAAGCAGGTTTAAAGTTGGAGCAGTTATACTGCGTTTGTGCCATGCTACCGTGGTATGGAATGGCTTGGACATAGTTACAGCAAAAAAATCAGAAATGGTCATATACTATACTGTATTCAGCGAGGTCCATAGTTGCTGCCATACAGGTAAGGGGAACCGAGTCTACTTAAGAGTATGCAGCTCTTAAAAGCAGAAGAGTCGTACCAGTGTGAAATTGGTGGAAGTGAGATTCAAATCTAGACTGCATCTAAATTTTCCTCACCAGCCTTGTGGGCACTCGATACAGAAAAAACAGGAGCTCATGATTTCTGAAGATGAGCTGTATTGACTCAGAATTTTTAAGATGTAGAAAGGCATTGTTTGCAAGTTCCTTCCTCCCCTTAAATGTTAAAAAGGGTGAAGGAAAGAGAAGGGAATCTTTCAATCTTCTCAATCTCCAGTGACATCAATAAGAAGGTAGGGTTGGGTGGCACCTTAGAAACTAACCAGGTCGTAGAGACATGAGCTTTCATAGGCAACAGCCAGTTTCATTCAGACAATATGAGTGGCCCTGCTACTAATATGAGTAGTATCTAGCAAAGTAGGCTATTACCTACAAAAGTTCATTCCCCTCTAAAGCAGTTCATCTCTATGGTGCCGAGCTCCCTACCTTCTGCCTGACTGCAGACTAACACAACTAACTACCTCTCTGACATGAATCAGTTACCAAATATGAAAACAAATTGTTTTAGAAACAAATTTTAATGAGTCCCTAAACTAAAGCAAATATTAAATTAATTTGTATTTACCTGGAAGATGGCCAAAACATTCTGATATAAACCTTTTAATAGTTGTGGTTTGTGATTTCTGAGGTATTCCTTACAGAAACAGTTTGGATATAGTTGATGAGAATAGGTGCGAATATGGTATGTACAATATGTACCTTTAAATGTAGAATGCAACTTTTTTTTCATTAAAACTTATAAACTTCCGTAACTTCTTCAAGAGGCTATTAAAACAACACATCCATTATAATCAGCAAGGTGACCTTTAACTAGCCCGTAGCACAATGTTTGGCCATAAGAAACAGCCAAGAGACCAGGCAGATTCACGCGTAGCCACTGGAAATAATATATTCCAGAACTTCATGTCAGGTTCTTGTTAGTGTCAAGCATATTCAGAGTCTGACTATAGGTGTAGTACGTGGTGCCATAACACACTAAACAAAAAGACAGGAGGGAATAATGTGTTTGGGCTTTACTCAAGGATGGCCAAAAACAGGACAAGACTTTGTTAAACTTTTATAGCTGTTTTAGCTTTGAGATTGCAGCACTATTTTTGCATGTCAAAACTTCTTTGCTGAGGTGTAATGGAGCAAACGTGAACTCTGTGAAATGCCCAAAAAAAAAAAAATTAATAAAGTGGGATTGCTATGTATTGAGGAAGGGGAGAGCTCTGACATAGAAGAGAGTCAGGGGGAAAAAACCCCTAATAAACTTTTGACATTTTTTTGAAGTTCTGCCACAGTTAAGCTAGTCTCACAAGATTAGCATGTTACAGTAAAAATGAAAGTTTAACAAATATATGTATCTTCCTGATTGTGACCTTGGCAAGCCACTTCATCTTTGTGCCTCTTTCTTTTTTTTCTTGTCTTTTTTAAGATGGTAAACTGCTCAGAGTACTATATTTGTTTATAGTGCCTAACACTATTGGTTCTTAAGCTCATTCATGGATCTGGATGCTTCAGCAGCATTTTGATTACTACTAATAATAATATTGTTAAATATCTTCCAAAAGGTAAATTTTTTGTCTTTCAAAAAGTCTCTAAACATAGACTGATTTTTCGCTTCCGTGCTTAGTGTATTTCATTGATTTCTAGAAAAATGCAGAGATGATGGTTGTGACTTTCATATCAGTCTAGGGAAAGAAAATGAAAGGGGTATAAATCCTATACACTACTTTCAAAATTTCAGCCACTGCTTTCATCCTTTTAGGCCTAAAGGTACATACAGACATCCAGGGAGGTTGGGGGAGGGGGGCTGGTTAGAGCACATTAAAAATGGTCACCCAATCTAACTTAGATCCACCTAACTAGGGATCCAAGTGTAGGGTCCATACTTGGGTGAAATAAGTACAAACTGTGCAGAAGTTCAGGGAGGTTAGATTGGTCTTAAAATGGCTGACCCAATCTAAGTGAACTCTAGCACAAAGGTAGTCTAACTAAGATTGGGTCCCATGAGACTAATTTAATTGAACTTCTGTACAGTTCCCAGCACAGCCCCCAAGCTGGGAAAGCCTAGCCACTGGCTCCATCCCTGGGGTTGTGCTTTTCCACACCTTCCCCTGGAATCAGGCTACTGTTAGCTCCTCGGCCCCTTGCGTCAACCCCAGACAGACAACCACCCCCAGACCAACTAGCCAGCCACCACCACTCCCCTGCCCCTTGAGCCTGCTGGACCCTCCCTATGCTGCAAGCCACTCCCAGTGCTGGTTTTACTGGTGTCTAAAGCCAAGGAAGCAAGTTGGGGTTGAGGGAGAGGTAGGCAGCATCTGGGGGGGATGTTCAACTGCAGGTGGAGGGTTCAAGGGCCTGGCCCTGGGATGGGGAGAGAGAACCCCATTGCCCCAAGTACCCTGTGAATCCTGCTAGCCCTTTTAATCCTGCCAAACCCTCCCAGACCCCATGAGTTCCTCTGTGAACCCCACTAGCCCCCTCCCAATCCCTGCACTCCTCCCCCCCAACAGACTCTACTAGCTCCCAGATCCTCCTACTAGTCCCCCAGCCCAATTTCCCTGAGATGGGGTGGCCATTTTTAACTTGATCTAACCTCCCCCTAACTTTCTTGAATGTCTGTACGTACCCTAAATGCAAAGACAGTTTTGACATCGCCTACAAAAGGGATTCTGCAATTGAACCTTCATGGATAATTCTCTTCTAACGGGTGGAGATACCGTTATATTGATAGCAAGATCTTATTCTGTTCGGGGAGGAACTTTAAATATACATGGGCATTATATATTTGTGTGTTCAATACTTAATAGTTTAATTTTATTATAATGCCTGAAGACCCCAGTAAGATTCGGGCCATTTTTTGCCAAATATTGAACAGGAACATTGGTTGCCCTGGAGAGATTAAAATAGTCATAGACACTCGTCTGATTTGTTATAGTCTACTTGCATTGTCAGGGTAACATCGTGGGGTTGCACATAAAATTTTCATCAACTTTTACACTGAAGAACATTGTTACTCAGTGCCTGTGCCTTGCTGGCCACGCTCAGGAAAGCTTTTTAAACAGGTTTCCTCAGCAGCGTAATTTTGGATGGAGGAAAGCAATAAAATTAATAATACTTGAGAATCACACCAACAAATGAAATCTCTTTTTTACTTGATATTTGAGATACCCAGTTTTGCATGTCTAGCTACTGATTATCATTGCTAAATCTTACTTTGTGCTAATGGTCCTGAAACAAGAGATCACAAAGTCCATGTACACATTTACCAATTTCAAAATCTATTTTAGACTTTGAATTTGCCAAATTTTATCGTGTGTTTTGGGGTTTTTTCCCCTTTCTTTACTAAGTTATTTAACATTACGTTTTACAAACCTCATGTTTCACACTTTTTCTAAGTAGGTCTTTATAACAGCGTTTGCCACTTTTAATATTTTAATACGTATGCCTGGAAAAAAAATGTGTATAGAATTTGGTACTTGTTTGTGTCCCATGGTGCATAGGTTGAGATTGTGTTCAAAAAACAAAAGGTCATTTTATGTTGTCCTCATATGTGAGGTCAGAGCAGTTTCCAAGCAAGGTGTGTGTGGTAGAAGTATTTTATTTTGAATGAGGTTTCGGGCAGTTTTGGAGAGGTGGGGATGGAGGGAGAAGAAGGTAAATTCGCAATCCAAATTTTCAGAGGTATCTAATGATATGGGCTATTTTTATTTTTATTGCCCACTCATGACATGTAAAATTACCACATTTCCTAAAGATAGTTGTTCAGTATCTCTGCAAATCAAGGCCTTTTACTGCATGGAAACATTGAGACATGCTAATTGCTAATAGTTTTTAAAATATAGGTCACTATGTCTTTGTGGGGTACCATCTGTGTCCTCATTGTAGTAACCTATTAGGTAATAGGGCAGTGTGACCTCACGCTGGTGATGTCATAGAACAGTGTGAATGAGACATGACTCCACTTTACTGTGCTTGATTTCTAATTATATCCTTTGTGAAGGTTTAATTTGTGACGTTAATAACTCCCGTACGTTTACTCTCTTCCAGCTAGCTTGATTGCACATAACAAATGGGAAGTGCCGCGAGGTGTCTGAAAAAGGGGTTGTTACCTCAACCTTTAAAAAAAAATAACAAAAAAACTTATTTTTGGTTTCAGCTAACCCTCCTTGTTTTCTAATCTGAACAAGCCCCAAGAGAACTGCTGGCTAATGAATGATTGAGAAGTGTGAACGCACAATCCAATAAATTAAGAAGAAAACAAACATAAAACTCCACTGAGATTTAAAAAAAAAAAAAATGCATGCTTAAACGCACTGTTCAATTACTCTGTTCGCTGCTTTGCCTCCCATTACTCTCTCCTTTGTTAATATGTTGTCTATCTAAATGGCAATCTCTTTGTGACAGGAACCTTTTCTTCGTATCTTTTACCTGTTGGTGCAGAACACTGTTGGCTCTCAGCAGGTAATAAAAAATCAATCTCAGGTAACGTGAGTCACATGATGGTTAGGAAAGCTTTTCCGAGTTCTGTTCTCAACACTCAGCTTTTGCTTTCGAGAGAGCTGGGCCGGGAGTCAAGCTTTTACCATCCATGTGAAGTTGCTTTGAAATGCGCAACATGCATTTTAACTTGGTATCACTCGTCTAACGGGGGAGCTGGGGTGGCGCGGATGCTAAGGCACACAGTTGACAGCCCGGAGGTCACAAACTTGAGGCCACAGCAGAAGCGCTCCCGGCACAGCATGTCAGATTCCAACAAATCTGTGAATCCTGCTAAATACCTTGTCACAAGGAGATGAAAAAGGAAGGAAGGCTCTTCTAATCTTTCCTTCTGGAGCTGCGTAATCAAAGGGTCTGAATCATTCTGAAAGATGAGCCAAGTTGACTTAAGGATGCAGACGCCGATATCTCTCGAGTTGCAGAATTCTTCGCTGTATTAAAAAGCAAAGGGAGAAATAAATGAATGGCGTTTAAGACAAGGCAGAAAGTGTAAAGCCTATCCACAATGTCTTTAGCAGGTTATTTTAACTATCTGGGATTTAAATGAGTCAAATCCTCACATAACATTTGTGGCGGTAGGTTGTATATCATTTATGAGGATTGGGGGAGTAGAATCATCGTTTTGAGTGTACTGGCATCTAAAATTGACTGTTAATTCTCAGGGGGCTCGGCTGGGGTGTTATTACAAGCAGATGTTAGGAAACACTGAAAATGGATGCACTACTGATGATGACTCCATCATAAAAAGATGCAATAAAAATGTCATTACCTTTGCATTGTTACATTGCATGTAGAGGATGAAATGCTACACTCATTATGGAAGGAATGGTTAGTCTCTACATCCTCCAGCTATAATCAATTGCATGTCATTAACATAGAAAATCTTTCATAATTAGCTTTTATGATCAAACAGTTATCATGAGGTTAGTTTCAAAGAAACCAGAATTAAACTCCGTATAGCTCAGCAAGACAAAATTATTGAAATATAAATGCCTAGGTCAGCTTTACAAGTTAGGGCAAAACAGTCTGCAATGGTTCATTAGGTAACTATAACTACCTGAGTGGGGAAAAAAGTCACTAGACGATAACGTTTATTTTTTTTTCAATATGCTTATGTACTGGTAACTGATAAAGTTAATATGCTAATAAATGGAAGTCAACTGTAAAAGAGAAGATGCAATGATGTGTTTCTATACACCAGGGTTTGGAATGAAATGTAGCAGTTCAGTCTTGAGCATAGATTCATTTAAACAGCCCATATGATATCAACCCTCATTGGTATGAAACAGAACTTCAATTTTATATTTTAATTTTACAAAAAAAAGGCAAAAAACCCCCAGCAAATGGGCTTTGAGCCACAATAAATTTTTTCCCAGCACTTGTGTGTCATGTGTTCTTAAAACCGATGCAAATGATTTTGGTTTGCAGCCCTCCTTCCTGTTTTACACTTGAGTTTCACTTTGACTTTAAAGTTCCTAAACCCTGAAAAAGAAACTCAAAGCAAAACTGTGCTTTAACTGCCTTTATGCCACACCACTCTGGAACATATTTTCTAAAGAAAACCTCTATAGCACCTTTTTTTTTTTTTCCCACATGCTGCGAGCATTTTTTTTTTTTTTAAATCTTTAAAATGTTAAAGATTCTTCAGATGAGAAGGCAGCAGTGTTTAAAGTCAAGCCACTTTTATTTAAGTTTCTATCTGTTTTGAACGGCTGTACTTAGCAGTGACATTTAAAATTCCCTCTCTAGGAAACCGTGGGAATGGCATCCCAAAGAAAGGAGTGTAACCTCCATTACACAGACCGTTTGAACTATCTTATGTGGACTACAATTTCAAAATGTTTGAGCCATATTTGGAGGCTGGTGGTATATGAAAGCAGAGAGCCATATGTAGTTAGCTGTTAGATGAAGGAGAGTTTTGTGTACATTTCTAAGCATATCTTGGCTTTTTTAGGTTTATAGTTGGACTTTACTGGCCATCTTATCACTGAAGGCAATAAAAGTATGTTTGATTCTAAAATCCATATTATGTATTGGAGATATTTCCCCCAGTGGGCCTTTCCTTAGTCCTGTGGTCAGTGTTTGGCTAATCAAATAAATCAGCAGGATGTGGCAGGTGGAGTTCAAGCAGAATCTGTAAACAGTTCAGCCCCAGGCTGGATTATTCTGCTTTCCAGAGACAATGAAAATCCAGCATTTTCAGCAGGTAGCAGAAAATGGGTGTAGCACACTCTCATTTCAGCATGGTCCTCTTGAACCAAACATTCACACTTCCCATTAGGCTCATTGGGAAGAGAGCATACTTGCTGCGGTAGAGTTTGGTCCATTCAAAGGTGCTGTGGAAGCAGTGAGACAAGCCGTTGTACGGACCCTGGCCAATTCCAGTCCAAACTGGGTGGCTGCCTCCCTGAGCACAAGAAGGGTTTTTGGTGAAAGTCAGCATGGATTCAAGCAAAGTTAAATGTGATGTCATGCAGGGATGGGATGCTTCACATTGTGAGCTCTACCTGTCCCTCCCAGGCCATACAATCTATTCATGTGTAACTGGATATAAAGGGGTCTGTGCACCTTGCACAGAGCTTTCAAGGCCCTGAGAACATAAGAAAGGGTTAAATCGTGCAGTGACCCAAATGCCCTCCATTTTTTTTTTTTAAAAATGGAACAAATCTGTAATTTCTCAAGTGTTGGGAAAAGTCTCTTTAAGTGTCTGAAAAATAGGTCCCTGTACTCAGGAGACTTTCCACAAAAAAGCAACTGGCCCCATTATTTTACTAAGTGAATTCACTCTTTATTTTTTCTGTTCTGGTATTGGGTGCAATGCTTGGACCATATACTACCAAGCCCTCTTGTGAGGAGGAGAATGAGTGATACTCTGTTACAGGTTAATTTTGTTTTCTTGCATAATTAGAAAATAGTGAGAGTTGCAAAGCTGGGTGGCGGGGAGGAAAGTAGATGCCCGCAGCTGTGCTTACTTTTTTTTTTTTTTTTGCCTTTTGGCTTCTCCTTTCATTTTCTAGTCTGCTGCACTTCTTCTTTCACTGATTTGGATGGTAGGTGCCAATTTAAATTTCCAGTGCATTTAGTGTCTTACAACACTGGGGGATTGAACAGAGAATTAAGAATGTAGATGGCATAGAACAATTTTATTTTTTTCCTACAGTACTTTTTAAGTCCCTGCAATCACAACAATAAGAGAATCCAATAAGGTATCCCCACAAAACCTGGATAAATGTTTATTCTGCAAAGGTGGTTTTTTGTTTTGTTTTGTTTTTGGGGGGTTGGAGGGGGTTGGGGGGGGGCGTTCAACAGCGACTAGCCTGGCTTCACTTGTGTCGCTTACAATCTGCCAGGGAGGCTTTCACAGATCAACAGACTATAAGATTGCTTTTCTGGCTATGAGCCACTGATGGACCCATACAGGCTAGTGTGCTAGCTCTCATGTAAGAGTCTTTTATACTGTCTCAGCAGGGACATCTTCCCCATAGGTTTCATGAGAGAGAATGTTTTCCTAGCTGCTGATTTAATATTGGAGGGAGGGGGATGGAAAGAAGATTAATGTTTCTGCCAGTTCCCGGCAAGTTCACAAAAAAACATTGGCTAGAGCAGGAGTGGGCCAACTCTGTCGTGCTGAAACCTTTAGTGTGCACTTAGAGTGGCATGTTTTTAATCAAATGTGAAATATAGCCTTAGCAGGTCGAATGGATTAGCCTTCCTTGTAAGTAACTCTGTCTACTTTAGTCAACAGTGTAGCAATTTTTTCTAACGTTTTACACTTTAGGTTGTCGTTTTTAACTTCATCAGTTTAATGGGCCTTTGGAGTTTTGATCATTAAAGGTAGGAGTCGTTTAATAACCAGACCTCTCTGGTTGTGTTTAAAATACGTACTGTAGCAGATGCTGAGGTCTGAGGACTCGCCAGCAGCATATCGTGAAGAATAGTGGTTCTAGGCAAGACAAAAGCCAGTTCACTGCCACACTGCGATGTAACAATTTTGTGCGTCTCGTCTTTACCTGCTGTATCGATATATATTTTTTTTTTAATTCACAGATTTGAATTTATTAGAAATAGAGTTTAGAATTTATCCAGAGATAGAGGTCTGTGCCTTTTATATGTGTTCAAATTTAGCAAATAAGATTGATGTCCCTACTCCAGCCCTGATTCTTAGTTATTAAAGTCCCATCGGTTCTTTTGCTTTTCTGTAGGCTTGAAAAACCCCATCAAAGACCAGAAAGAGGTAACAACTAGCTCATTTCCAGTTCACATTAGCAAAGCTTCTGATATTGAGGCCACTGCAATATCACGGTTCTTTAAGTGCTTTTGTAGCCATTACAACTGGTGGGAACAAAGCAAAATAATTTATATAACACGTGCCAGATTTTCAGATGCTGTAAATTCCTACTTTTTCCAGTTAAATGAATAGTTCTGATGATTTTCATTAGCTAAATTTCTGACCCAAATATTTGAAATATATTTCAGAATAATACCATTTTGCACTCGGGTACCTTTGACCAAAGGTGCGTTGATGTTAGTCATTGGGGGTTTTTTCGGTGCAGCAAAACCATAAAGCCTTGAAACTTCTTTTCTGATTCTTCTTGCAATTCAACCTTTTAAAGTTAAGAAATCTGAAGATTGAGCATGGCTAATTAAGAACAGTGCTGAAAAAAATTAGACTGTGCTTTGGAGTGTTGGTTAGACGATGTTAATTAACCATCACAGTTTTCCAAGGACTCGCTCCTTTCACTGAGGTTAAGACTATAATGATGGTTTGTGGACTTTTTTTTTTTTTTTTATAAAGAAGTGCCTTTAGTGAAAGCCCGGGCATATGGGGAGGAAGAAAAGAGGGAGGAGAAGAGAAGAAAGAAAACTGATCTGAGACTCCAGGGACCACATTTTCAAAAGCAATTGGGGAATTTTGCTATAGAGTTAATGGGAGCACAGCATTTAAGCATTTCTGAAAAACGCACCATAGAAACTTTTACCCATTGCCACAGTACTGAAGAATCCCAGTTGAGCTGCAGTAGTCAGCAACATAATGGTAGATAACACTAGTCCAAAGAGATCCCAAACACCAGAAAATGGAGTAATGTCAAGTTCATATATCATTTCAGTTTTGATTAAAAATGTGGAATTAGCCCATTGGCTCCAAGAAGAAGCATCTTACACAAAGCATAAAGAGACCAAATATTAATATGCAAAAAGGATGGTGTTATGTATCCAAACTTATTTAAAGGAGGCCATGAACCCTGTCATCAAGAACAGAAAAAGGCATGAGAATCTAAACTCCTGGGTTCTTCGTCCTTACTTCTTTCCTGGCCGAAGACAAGCCCCTTAAATGTTTGTATCAGTTGATCCATCCACAAAGCAGGTATAGTAATTACAGATCTAATGTAATATGGTTTTGAAATCTGTATCTTTTTTTTTTTAAACTAGAATGCTGGCTCAAGGCAGTATGGCCAGGCAGTTGAACATGTGCTTGAGTTTCATTATCTTTAGGGACGTATTGAAAGCGCTTTGCTGAACTGAGACCACAGTTCTTGTATGGAAGAAATTCAATGCAACTTTATTGTCACGGATCAGTAATTGGATCCCCCTTTTGTTGTGTTGTTATAGCAAGTTATTACTTGTGACCAGATACGGGGAGCTGTTTTTCTAGATACGCAGTGCACAAATGACAATGCACTGGGTAGGGATCATTCTGCTACCCGTGAAAATATTTAGTTTATATGCAGACAGCACCTTTCCAAACATCACTCTTTGATCAAAGTCGGTTTACTTTTTAGAAGCACTATCCAAAACAGATGTCAAATGAAGAAAATATTGGGGCCTTCAGATTTTCCATTGTGCATTTTCAAAGGCATACATTTCTGTATGTAACATGGCATGATGCTTATTTGAACTGAGTGAACATTTTGCCTTCAACTTGTTTCTCTCTCATTCTTGCCACTCTACAGAATATAAATATATGTGCACTAAATAAACATATCTCCACTGCAAATGCTGGAGATTTTTGAAGGTGAGTGGAGAAAAAGCAATAGTTGGGAGTAATTTTATTCTGTATATCAGGTTGCCAGTAGAAATAAAGGCATAATGCTATGTGCTATCAGTTCTGAAAGTTTTTCATTGTTGAAGGGTTTGTATTACTGTTAAAACCTTAAGCACTCCCGCAGAACTTAGCAGTGGGAATACTACCATGCTGTACACAGATGGCTAATCCAACTTATTGTTACATTAAATGCAGTTTACACACTAAAAAGGGCCAAACTTTTCACCTGTGCAATTCCCACTGACTCATAGTGAGGTTCAGACATAAGAAAGATAAGTTTTGTCCCTGACTAACTCTCAACCCAAATAGCCAGTTGAGCAATTATTAATTTCTAGTCTCTCTTTTTAAAAAAATGATAGACTGTAGAAGACTTTTAAAGGGTTTGAAATAACTTTCCATATCCAGTACCATACTTTTGCAAAATGTGTTACAGATTTAAAGTGGTCATGATCCTGCCCTGAATTTGCAGTCTACAATCATGGAAGTAATCACATATTTAACACTATTGAATTGAACATTTGTACAGATTTCCAACCAGGACAAACCCTAAGCTAGCAAAATCAATCAGTCTTGATTTCAGCAAAGCCCTTCAAGATCACAGCCTAAATTTGATACAGCGAGCAAGAGGGAGAGGGATGGCAGCACACAATAAGGGCTAAAGAGGAAGAAGAAGAAAGTTCCACTAAGGAAAGGAGATACAGGTTTCCAAACATCTTTTCAGTCTCCATGTCAGCTTTTTGTATTTGCCTTTTTTTGTAACATGTAAATAATCAAATCCAGTATTTCAGTAGATCTCCTCATAGTTTCAAGGGGTTGGAAAGACAAGAACTTCCCATGAAGCTTCAAAATGCTAAACTTCATTCTTATATTGTAAGTCCACTATCTAAGCCAGTGGTTCTTAACCCTGTTAGACTCAAGGCACCTCTTGTAAGACTCAAGGCACCCGTTGGAAAATGCCAGCTCTTAGTTTTCACTAATTTTTTGACTACAGAAAAATAATAGAGCAATTCTTCTGTTGCAAAGAACACAGACCCCAAAAGGGCAGAAAGTTTTTAATGCTGTGGATTCCTGTTTGAAATCTCTGGGCTTGATTTGTACGGTTTCGTTGCACACCTAAAAGTGCTAACATTGGGTGGCACCCCACTACCCCCTTGAAAGGATTTCAAGGCACCTTAAGCATGCCATGGCACCCTAGCTGAGAATCGCTGATATAAGCATTGTCCAGTGCTGAATTTAGTTCTAAAAGTGCATGTGCTAATCTACGAGATTTTTTTCTGCAATTTGGGTATCTTTGCTGCTGCTGCTGCTGCTGCTGCTGCTGCTGCTGTTGCTAAATAGGGTTCAGTTTCTCAGGACCATTTGCATACCCTTTGGATATCACACTTTTCTGCAAATTAACAGAAAAGGAGGGGAAAGGGTTGTGATAGAACCAAAAGCCACCATGATAATGCCAGTGGTGGTGTGGCTCTTCATCATGAGTAGAGATTCAGTCCCCTGATGTCTAGAGCTTCAATATGAAATGAGATGCTGAAGACTCAAAAACCCTTTTACTTGTCTGGAATGCTATATTGGCATGCGGTAAATGATGCCTGAATGAGATTAAGGAGGGCTGCCTTTCTCCGTATCGTAAAAAGCTGGGGGGAGGTTGGGGGGAGTGGGAAATCCAGAGTAATGAATGATTGGTTCCAGTCATGAGAGATGAAGGTAGATAGCAAAAAGGGAATTTCTAACAGGACTTTTCAATTTTATTATTTTTAATATCATGCAAATCAGAGGCTTTGTAACATAAACCAGCAGCCATATTATTGCATTACTTGTATTATTCCCTCTTGCAGTTCCTCTTTTTAATCCAAAACCTCCTCTCAACATGATTTCAAGTAAAGTGAGAGAATATTTAATGATACAAATCTCTATTTACAGCCTCGATGCTTAGATCCAGTTAAATTAGTAAAATTAAAAACAGAGCCCATGTAATTGGGAAGCAATTTAATTTGCCCAACCATAATAGTATACAGAGAGTGGTTGGCCCTTAATTCATAAGGACACATTTAACATTGGCTGAACTTTGGGCCAGACTCTGCTCTTAACTTATGCAAAGCAACTCTCTTAGGACCATTAGAGTTACTCCAGGTAACTGAGAGAAGGATTTGGCCCCTTGAGGTTAAGTGAAACTCAGGGTCAAATTGCAATAACTATGAAGCCAATTGCTTTATAATTTCCCATAGGTTTTATCATCAGTAAAGTCTTTTGATACTTGGATGAATTTCGAAGAACGTACTGGGGACAGTCTGTACATGATGCCTCAGCACTAAGCTCTGCATTTTTTTTTTTTTTAATTTTTTCCAAGGAATATGGGAAGCATGAAAACATGTTTCCATAACATGCCAGCCTATTTGCTACAGACAGAAGCCCCATGCAAATAAGGTAGAAAGCTGCGCTGCCTTCTGAGACACCTAATATTTAAAAACTATTGCACTTAACCAGTATTTTGGTTGAAGGACTTTGTTCTTTGTATTGACTCTATCAATCCTATATGAACTGCAGACACAGGGCCAGATTCTGATCTCATTTATATCTGAGTGATTAGGAAATATTTTAGAACATAAGCTCTTTTGGGTGGGGAGCTGTCTTTTTATTCCTTCTACAGTGTGGAAACAAGGCATCCTAAGCCAGGACTGGTGCTTCAAGTGCTACAATAATTCCAAAAATGACAAATTTCCACTGAAATTGGTGGTGGTCCAATGTGAGTGTGATAAAGGTACAGCCAATAAGATGTGGGATAAGGACACTTGGTTCTTCAGGGAGAGGGGGCGGTAAGTGAACTTTTATATGTAGTGTGTGTCCATATACACATTTGACTTTATTCGCCTTTGTGCTTACATCCTACAACTCCACCCTGGTATGTAAAGTCATCTTAGAAAAAAGTGTTCACACCCACTATCAGACAATTTTATATGGCCAGACTGATATAAAGGGACATTTTTTTAAATTAATAATGCATAGATACATGTTCATAATACACATAGTACTTTTAAGGTTACTGTTGAGGTGGTTACTGCCATGGAGCATTTACATTCCCAGTGTACTTGGACTTGTGTGCTTGCAGTCTCAAAAACACCATTATACAGGGACTGAATGTTTGTTCTAGGCAAAAATCATACCTACGCACAAAATACAGGAACCGAGCACAAGGAGTTAGCTGCATTATGCATGTCTGAACCATTCTGAGGAGCAAGGTGGTGTCTGTTTTCTTTGCATAATGCAAGCATATGGCATAAAAGTAAGAAGGAATATAGTAATTGTGCTTGGGAACTAATTGACTTGCTCTTCTATACCAGGCTAGCCCAGCACCTACTCGTGCAGCTTTCAGCCTCTCAAGAGCATCTGCTACGAGCACCTGATCAAACTACGGACCACATAACAACCCTCTGTCCTCTATACAGATTTGACGACGACACTGCCGAGATGCATCCCTTTTCCTCAAGAGTGTTAGGCTGGTTAGCTACCCGTAAACAGAATTTGTAATTGTTGCTTCAAGTCAGCCATAGGAAAGAAGAAGAAGGAGCATCTGCTGGTTAAAATGCCTCATTTTGTGAGTGCCCAAGGGGACTTATTTTGGGAACATTAAGTAAGACGTATTGACTTCAAAAAGTCAGATTTTGCTTCAGTTGGAATGGATGCTCTGAACTTCTGGAATTCAGGTGTCTGAAAGATGATGAAATGGGCAGTAGGAAGTAGGGAAAGGAATTACTTCATTATCTTAATATTCCTAGATGGTTTTGTTGGAAGAAGAAATACATTTTTTTTTTTTTAAAAGCAAATACTTATTTTTCTGTTTCTCAGTGGGACAGGGAAAAATTCTGATCCAGCCCTAAGTTGTTATTTTTTTTCTTGTGTTTGTTTAGGAACGTATAAACAGAAAAATTGAGTACAGAAACTGTTGATTAGCTGACAATACGGAGAAGTTACTTTCTGTGTGATCTCATCTTGTTATGTATGGTAGTCTTGTAACCTCTGATTGCTGTTTTATAAATATCGGTGATGGAGAAAAGAAATGTGCTGTGGAAAGCAACAAAAAAATAGTTGCTTATACGTTTTAATTTTCCCAAATTGTTTTCCAGGAACATATAGTGAACAAGGCTGTTTGGCGGCTTGAGAATAATGAGAAACAAAAGAGAGTCTGATGTAGGATTGTTGCTTTGAGTCGAGGAAAATCAAATCACTCTTTGAGGAATTTATTATGATAGCTTGTTGTTATTAAATATTGATTTTGGTGCCTTTAAGTTTTGAATAATTATATCCAGTATTATTGTTCTCCTCTCCCCTCAGCAAAGAGCACCTATTCAGAGTGTGTGGCAGAAACATCCTCAGTCAAGAAAACGTTTGCATTGTAGTGATGATGATGACAAATTTTGCTTTTCTGGAATTAGAATCGCTGTGTGGCATGTGGATGTCGTCTTTCCAGGTTCTGCTCAGACCTTACCTTGTGTATAGCAACATCATCTGTGCCCCAGGGGCAGTATATTCAAAGAAAATGGCTTTGCAGCACACACATTTCAATGAAGCTTGCAAGTGATTCAGTCACTTTTGAAAAGGAGTCTTTAGTTATTAAGACACCTTTGCAAATGTTATCCCCGTAACTTTTTTTTGTTTGAATAATAACAGATGCAGAAAGGAGCCATGTCAGTGTGTGTAAAATAAAAAGAGGGAGTGGAGATGAGAGGCCTACAGGTGCTGGTTTTTGACAACAATTAGTTATACTCTAAATCCGTAAGGGACAGGGGTACTCATCATTTGTGAGCACGTCACTTGATGCATTGTAGCTGTGTTGTCGGTCTACTCCTATCCCAGGGCAAATTAAAGCAAATCATGGTAATTTAGCCCTGCTTTCTTCAAGAGTTTGCTGCCTATGGTAAACTACTGCTTGCTGGGGATGGAAGCAGACACTGACAGCAGATTCAGCTGAACTGCAGGAGTTTCCAGTGCTCTTGAAAGACTTAAAGCTGCCCGAGTAGGAGCCGGGATAGCCTGGTCTATAAGAGCAAGTCAGTTAGTTCCCAAGCACGCTTACTATATTACTTCTTACTTTTATGCCACGTGCTTACATTATGCAAAGAAAACAGACACCGCCTTGCTCCTCAGAATGGTTCAGACATGCATAATGCAGCTAACTCCTTGTGCTCGGTTCCTGTATTTTGTGCGTAGGTATGATTTTTGCCTAGAACAAACATTCAGTCCCTGTATAATGGTGTTTTTGAGACTGCAAGCACACAAGTCCAAGTACACTGGGAATGTAAATGCTCCATGGCAGTAACCACCTCAACAGTAACCTTGAAAGTACTATGTGTATTATGAACATGTGTATATATCCATTATTAATTCCAAAAAATGTCCCTTTATATCAGTCTGGCCATATAAAATTGTCATATATTGGGTGTGAATACTTTTATTCTGTCCCCTTTTAGAACTGTATAATTAGTTATCTATTCACTCCTTTATTAAGAGTTTTACAAATGGAATTGCTTGTCTGCAGTTGGCCAAGGGTTTCTTGGTAGTCGCAGGACTTGTGGACTTCATATACATATATAAATTGCACTAGGAATGTCCAAGTTGACATCCGTTTCTCTTTCGAGCAGAAACTAACATACAGCAAATCTGCCACCGTTTGGCAAAGGATCTAAGGTATTATCACCAATACTGGAAAACGCTGAGCCTAAGGCCTACGAATCCAGGCCCATGAGCTAATTTTGCTTGATGAAAAGTTACTCATGAAAATCCATGCATCTATTTGGGTTCCATTGAGTTCCATCTCGCCTTTAAAAAACCCAGACCTGACAAATGTCAAAACTAATAGGGGCTATCTCTCTGTTCTGTATTTACACAAGGTACAGCAAGCTACAGGTTTGGTAAACACCTTAACTAAAACGGTGATACTAAGAGAAGGCCTTGACTATAGACTCGATTAACCAATGCGTAACACCTATTTAACAACTTCCTGTCTTGCTATCAGCCTCCTGCTTTACCTGTGGCAAACCAGAGTGTTCTTGAGGTTTCAGGTATTGTGCCTGGTAGTTGTACAAGGGGTTGTTTCTGAAGGTCTTAAGAATAGGGTAGACACCAACACCTGTCTAGGATGGTTTAGATAGGGATGGTGCTGGCTTGAGCAGAGAGTTGGAGTTGACTTTCTGAGGTCCCTTCCAGCCCTGCTTGCCTATGATTCTGTGATCCTCTCTTTCTCTCCAGTTCACCCGTCTGCGGGAATGTTAACCGTGTAAACTAAACACCAGAAAAACTGCACAAAGGCTAAGTAAAAGCTTCTTTGCAAATCATTCAACCATACAAAAATGTTGCCTGAACAGTAGTATGAAACTATACTGAAATATGAATGTGTGGGCTCCTGTATAACTGAGGTACCTTTATTATATTTGGAAGTTTGTTCACTTATTCTTAACAGAGCTCCACTTTAAGATCGGGAAAATTGGTTTCATTTTCTCTTCCTCCCATTAATAGCTATTAGAGTTGAAAATAAGGCTTTATACATATCATTAAAGTACACTTAAGTAACTTGCAGTTGACAATTAACTCAGCATGGCAATACATTATCATAACATTTTATCTTGGTAGATTTACCTTTTTTAAAAGACACAAGAAAAGACAAAGGACATCTTTGCAAGGTTTATATTAAAGCTATTTTTGTTTTAATTATTCTTACTTTATACATTTTCTTTGTCAAAAGTGTATGTAATGGAAAAATCATTCAAAAGCATTCCTTTTGAGCTATTGGCAATATACAGTTCTGAGAAGGAGACTGGGGGTCTTTTTTGGGTATTATATATTTGAGGGTACAGTGGGAAACAGAGGGATGGAAACTGGATCCAGATTTTAAAGACCTAAAAGTTTGGTAAACTCAGTTAAGGTTGAGTACAATCAAAACTCAAATTAGCTTTCAGATTCCCTCCAACTTCAGTGATGTGTCGCTTTTCAGAATTAGGTAATAGTGGTAATTGTGAATATGCTGTTTTTTGACAGCATTTCAGAGTAATATGTTGTTCAATTTCTTCTTCAAACCATAGTAAAACGGGGTAGTATTCTGAAATCTAAACTGTTGTTTGTCATGCCTCATCATGAAATGTAAGCTAAAGAGTTAAACTTCAGAGTGTTTTCTTTCTGCATAGTGACCAATGAATGCCAGCTTGCAAAGCTTAGTTTAAACGTTACTATGACAATAGCAACACGGATGACATTCCCCATTCTTTGTGCAGCCAATAGGCATTGACCTTATCCTGTCAAAGCATGTAAGAAGCAATGTGGGCTACACTGGCTTTGTAAAAATTGGACAGTTTTATCTAGGACATTTCACTGAATTACCATATATTGAGCTGTAGAACTGTAGCTAAAATAGGTCCCATACTATATGTTTTTTTTCCAGTGGATCTAGAAATATAACAAAGACAGCCATCGCCCGAGTGAATGTTACTCTGATGCTTTAAAAGAAAAGCAAAAACACTAGTGCCAGGCATGTAAAGATCCAGTCAGCTCTGTAGTCCAGATCTTGTTTTGGAAAGCTCGTTTTCAAAAGTACTTGATTAGCAAATGTGGACGTTGTAGGTGTATATTCTGGAAATGAGCTTCTATTGAAAGCACATTTGCCATGCTTATGTCTGCAGAACCCACCGGAATCCAACAATTTACGTAAATGCCAAAGAAATCAGCATCAGCTTAGGATCTGAATATCGTGTTTCTCAGCCCATTTTCTCCCCTTCTCCCACCTCCTCGATCACTGCTTGAAAATTCCATCCTAATAACCTTATCCAAGTCAGAAATATGAAAGTCAAATAAGCCCAAAGGAAATTTATCATCCTCTGACTCGGCATCCCTTCTATGATTAATAATGACACTGATTCTGTTAGAAACTAAACAAAAATTCATTTAAAGGTTCTGATTGGTTTTTGTATTGGGTAAACTTAACATATTGAATGAGCGTAAAACAATTATCGGTCTTATTAACAAAATTAGCTACAGC
Source organism: Crocodylus porosus (assembly GCF_001723895.1). NCBI lineage: Eukaryota > Metazoa > Chordata > Crocodylia > Crocodylidae > Crocodylus > Crocodylus porosus. The sequence goes on along the minus strand of NW_017728931.1, from coordinate 135,391,510 downwards.
AAATTCACCAGAAGGAAACTGTTGCTATTTAGCTCTCTAATTATGTGTCACTATTCTGTGCGACCAAATGATGTAATGAAAATAATTTGATATACTTGTGCTGCATAAAGAATTTTGTAGGAGCAACTGAATATCATAATCTCTTTCCATTTTCCATGTCTTGTGTTTCAGAGTAGCAGAGGTCAAGGGTTCCAAAAAATGTTTCAAAGTAAAGTTGAACTGTGTTGGGAGGAATATGAATTACATTCTCAAATCTTATTGAATGCTATATTACAGCCCTCTGAACAGGACTTGAATCACCTGATCCATGGCTCTGAAAGCCTCTGAAGACAGACACACATGTATGCACACACGCACACGGGGTTTTTTTACTGTTTGCAGCACCCCGGGCCAGATGAAGACGTGCAGGCATGTGCAGTTTGTAGCACTGCAAACCTGTTTGTGATGCCACAAAGTGCACACACTGCATGTTAAACTGTGCATAGCACTGCTAAATTTGCAGTGCCGGGGCAAAATTTGCTCCTGGGATTTCCCAATAGCAAAGAAACTGGAAGAAAAAAGCAGTGCAAAGCACACCAAAGTGGCGTGCACCGGGACACAGAGTGCCTCGAGATAGGGGACCAGGCAGCCCTGGGCTGGCTGCTTCCTTGTCTCAAGGCACATTGCACCCCAGCCAGCTTCGCAGCTAATGAGGTAGAGGGCACCTCAGCACAGGGACGCCATGTACTTCAGCGTGGCATGCAGAGACAGGGGAGTCCAGGCTGCCTGCTCCTCTGTCTTGAGGTGCCCTGTGCCCTAGCCAGCCAGGGAGCAGCTGGCTGGGGCACAAGGTGTCTCAGTGCGTGGCCCTGAGCTGCCTCCTCCCCTGTCTCCATGTGCAGCTCCTCAGCTGGCTGGGGCATAGGGTGCTTCAGCACAAGGGCTGCCTGCCAGCTAAATTGCTCACTGAGGCACTCCAGGCCCCATCCAGCACATGGAGCAGTGGGACATCGTGTGTACGAGCAGAGGCGTGCACTGCAGTACCAAGTAGCGGCACAAATTTGTGCCGCTACTATTTGTGCCGTTGCAAACGCTTGGCCCTGCTTGTACGGACATGGCCCTGGAGTCCTGTGAGATCCTTTTAAGGGTGCTGTGGGGTGCTGTGCAATATTGGCACTGTTTGATGTGTTAACATCTACATGTGATTCACAAGGCAAACCCAGGGATTTCAAATAGGAATCCGTAGTGTCAAAACCCATCCTGACCTTCTGTGGTCTTTCTGAGAGTTTTGCAACAGAAGAATTGCTCTATTATTTTTTTCATAGTGAAAAAATGAATGACAGCTAAGAGCTGGCATTGTCTGAGAGGTGCTTGATTGTAACGAGAGGTGCATTTGGTCTTAAAAGGTTGAGAACCACTGGTTTATCCAGTGGAGCTGGGTATGAGCTGTTGCTATTGTCCACATATTTGTCAGCCCTTTTCCCGAGTTAAGGTTACCCAAAATGTCAAGCCTTACTTTCTGACTCTGAAAGTTAATCATGGTTAAACATGGAGCTGCATTAGGAGTAGCACATGCCCTTTACTGTTAGATGCATGGCAACCAACGTCTTCTCTCAAATGGGCGAATCCAGGCTTCCCTGTTTGAATCGGATGTGCATAATTTGATTCTTAGGTGTTGAACATTCATCTGTCCTGACTAACATGTGTTACAAACCATTGGTGCGTTATCCCTTGGGAGGAAAGCATCAGGCAATGATACATTTACATGAAGATCATGCATAGCTATGCAAAGCTCCTCTTTTCATGAAATTCCCTATTCGTTAACAGGAAAGCAGCAGCATCTCCGTGTAGCCCCTGACACAAGCACACTTATCTCATGATACCCTTTCTTCCTGAGTCATGTTTCAAGGGGGGAGGAATCTTCCAAACCTAAAAGAAGAAGAAAGGGCATCGCAAAAGTCCCAAGAATTTCCATTTACCACTGAGGCATGTGGTTATGCCGTTGCAGTGCTACCCAGACCCATTATGTGGGTGTAGCAAGTAGTGTCACTAAATTACTCAGTAAGCGCCTTCTGCAAAAATGATGTTCAAACATCAAGAGATTTGGAGATATCTTTTAAATTCCCATGGCACTATTTATTGCAACAACCAGAGGAACCCACCTGCTTTTCTGCTGTGGTTCTTATACTTGATCTATCCCAATGGTCTTACTGACCACTTTATTTGAATCTTACCCACAAATGTCTGGGGTGCATGTGTTGCAATAGCCCATCCAATTATCATACAATATGGTGAGACCCCTTAAATGAATGTAGCAATTTCCCCTTGGAGTCAAAGGAAAGAATCAGTCGCCTAATGCAAGAATCAGTCGCCTAATGCAGTCTGTAGTTGCCAAGTGTCGAAATCCACCCCCCATTAAGGTCTGTTCATTTAACCCAAAAATAAAAAATACCCTGCCCAAAGACCACAACTAAATTATGGATAAAAGGCTAAATGATACCATTCTAATCCAAGCAGCCAGCCAATGAGAGCAGCTTTAACTTCCTAGGTCTCCTGCACTCCCACTGGCTCAGGAAAACCCAACTCACATTATGAAGATCAAACCTATATCCTGAACACGCTCATTAAAATGCCTTTCCTGATGCCTGTCATTTCCTTCTATGTCCTGTGCTGTTGTTCCGATGTTGCTCATTCTCGTCTTTCTAGGGTGTATGTCAAATTAAAAGGGGTCCATTTATTTACTTGGGGTCCATTCATCCATTGAGAGCCCCCAGTCGTCATTTTGGGTATGAGCCATTTTTTAACTTGCTTGCTTAGGCATTCAGTCACCAGTAGCCCTGAGCTGCCGACAGAAGGGTGGCATTTCCCTGATCATGCCTTGCTGCCATTCAGGAGCCCCCTCCTGAAGATTTCACTGTCCAGGAGGGGCTGAATCCTTCAGTCCAGCAGGAGGATTTAGTCAATGCAAGACTCCTGTTTTTGCAGCCTTAAGACGGGCATCTGTGCATGTTTGCAAGAGTAGTTATGAATGGCACATTCAGTCAGCATTCATGTTTCCTTTGATTAAACTTTTCTTCCAATGGGCAGCACCTCTTTGCATCCCAAAATCATGAGCTTGATTAACGTACCTACATCTACTATATCATCGCCAGGGATCCTGGTTGTCTCTGCTTAAAAAAAATTCCCCAAATCCAAAAAATGTTGGATTAAATAAAAGGGACCCAAAATGCACAAGGGACAGCTGCACCTCTGTGTCCCAGATTATTGTTGCTTTGAACCCTACATAGTCACTCAAAGGCTAAGTACAGACAGTCAAAAAGCCCAGGGCTGAATCGATTCAGTTTTTGCAAGTTAGTCTAAATTGCAGAGATTAAACTGAGAAGTAACTGGGCAGGCATTTAAAATGAAGCACCACTAATACATAGATATATATTGTATTGTATAAATATATTTATAGTTATAGAATATATATTTATAAATATATATTTGTGGTGTTTCATTTTAATTACAGAAAAAAATGTGGATTTGGGGTTACTCTTTTAAATCTGAAAATTGAGAAAACCAGGATCCCTGATGATTGCTTCTGGGGAAATTAAGTAAATGAATCTTGTCCCTTATGCTGCCTCTGCACTGTAGTTTTGCCACTTGTACATCCATGTGTGTAAAATGCACCCAAATAACACAATCATCTATCACTTCTGAAGCAGCTTGTTGTTAATATTTTTAGCTGGGTATCTTTCTGGATTGCAAACACTTAGGGGGCGGCTTTGGGCAAAGGTCATTTTGGCACAGAAGAGGAGCTTTTTATCTCAGGTTGTGACTGACGTAAGACAAAAGTGCAAAAACTCCCTTTCTTCTTGAGCACAAAGGGTGTATTTATTGTTTGTTCAGGGCAAAGCAAAAGGCCCAGCCAAGTCCAACTGGAGATCTTTAATGAATGTGGCAGTCTCCAAGCTGTCTCTCCCACAGAGTAATCCTAATGACAGAATCATCGCACATAATTTAACAGACTGTACCACAGGAATCTCTGCTCTGGAGAGACCATGGAGAGGGATACTCTGTTATTACTCCACAAAGCCGGCCACCATAGAGAAGCAGAGCTCATGTGGTGGACATCTGCGCTTTGACAAGGTTCCTTCTTTCCAGGAATTTGGGCTTGGATTGAAATGGAGAATGACATCAAAAGAGAACAGCCATCAGCTCGTGATGGAGAAATATTGAGGTATGAAGCTCAAGGGAAAGCCTTTTCTTAGTCAGCAGCTCATTTAGAGTCACACTCTGTGAGCAATTGTTATGTTTGCTTGGTTTTTAATTGAGTTGCTGCCATTTTGTGCGAGGTGTTGAGAGTCCAAAATTGTTTTAAATAGTTACCAGATTAGGAATTCGTCAGAGCGATGGCATTTGAGGGTTGTGGATTCCTATAAGCGAGCTGGGATTTACCTTGCATCAACTCAGGACGGGGTGGTTATCAATGGGGTTGCTGCCAGTTCAGCCCACTTGGTCCATCATTTTGAATGACAAGTGTGGATGTGGATGAGCACAGATTAATAGCAGAATGCTGTCTGAATGAGGTGAGCATTTCAGGGGGCTTATTCTCAGCTCTGCCACAGATAGCATGTGTAACTTTGGACACTTGAGTTTCCTCTACTGTGCCGCGTTATCTGACGGAGATAATTATATTTATCGCAGGGCGGGGGACAGAGGTGTTGCGAGGCATAATTACTTATTTTTTGCAACATGCTTTGAGAATTCAGTCGAAGTGCAGGGGGGGAAAAGAAGTAGGAGTTCTTTGGACTTTTTGGTGGGTAGGGTTTGGGTTTTTTTGCTACTACAAGTCAAAATTTACCTCCACCACTTAATACAAATGCAAAAATGCATTTGTGCTTTAAATGTCAGACACTCCAGAGACTCCTGTAGGTCTGAGCGATACCCACAGTTGTGTCTAATACCAAGTCAGTCGTCAAACAGAACCTCGGTGATCCATGAGTGTCGGGACTGATAGCTGGGATTCAAACTGACAATGCCAGCATAACATTTATATAATGGACCCTGAAACCCTCTAATAATAAAATCATTGTTCATTCTCTCATTTGGTTGCCAAGAACATGGCAAAGTCTAAAATAGCAATCCCTGTTGGCCGTGTACTCCCTACTCCCTTTATCAAGTCAGATGTCCAAAATCAAGTGCCTGTGTAGTCTGCTGACAAATGCAAAGGGATTAAGAGGAATGATGGCTTTAACAAGGCTGGCTCAGGGTTTTGTAAAATGCATCTTGGAACCTGGGCTCCAAATAATCGATGAAATTCACCCCATGCAGTGGAAGAGAGGCAACTTCTGGATCAGAAGCCGATGATGTGGTTTTGGGGGGGGTTGTCCGGCCTTCAATAAGACAATACAAGCCTATTTGACTCCAAGGAGGTTGTAAAACCAACAGTGATTTTGGTGAAACTAGTGAGCAAATAGCAGTATGTGTTTTACCACTAGGAAAAAAAGAAACAACCGATTTCTGGTCTGCGTGAGAGCCACTCAGGCCAATTAGCATGAAATTTAATTTGCATTAATCAGCACAAGGTCAGCAAGAAATTAACTTGAGGTGTGGATTTTACATATAACAGTGTGTGGGGGAAGAGCAGGAAAGCTGTTTCTTCCAAGGTGCTGAGAAGCAGGCTGAAGAGTTAAGGATACTCAGTAAGATACTCAGTAAATTGCAAGATCAGGCTCCAAAAGGAGGTAAAGTCAATTGGGCAGAGCTTGGAAATGTTTAAAAACAACAGATCGACTTCTTCAGGCTTCTTCTTTGATGTTATGAGGTATTTTAATAGAATCCTTGTCATTTCCTTGCTAAGACCTGAGACCAGGGCAGTGTTTTCCCAACAACAAATGGTGATATTGCTAACACCTGAGGGCTTTTTCATCCAGCTGAACATGCATGCTATCTCCAGCAATGTGGAGGCCCCAGAAGGCCGTGTATGATGTCTATGCACTGCGCCAAGTGATTCAGGATGTAGGTGAACGGTTAGAAAGCACAGTGCTCTCTCTAGCTCCTCAGTAATATCTGGCAGACGTCTAATGAGGGTGAGGGGTTGGGGGGGGGTCATGTAAATGACTCGTTTCTACTTACATGTGCTCCTTTTTTGGATCCAGTTTTCTCCTTCGACACAGGCTCATGGAAATGTCTCTGGAGCAATGCACCTTTTAAATGATGAATGATATCTAAGCACATGGCCATTATGGAAAATGGGAAGAAGAGACGTATTCTGCAGGTCAGGGGTATGGGCCACGTTGGTGTTGGGGGATGCGTTGCTTCATGTCTTCATGTCTACCATGGTCTTCAGAGTGGTTGGCCATAGGGAAGTGCTTCAGCCTCCACAGTCATTTTCTGTGTTGTCTTTGCTATGAAGTAACCTGTCCTTTTCCTCAAGACACTTGGGAGTGAGCAAAGCAGCCTTTATGTCATAGGAATAGGCCATGTCATCATTGTCATCATTACTATCCCTAAGTATGTAGGAAGAGGGAGAGCCTTGAGCGCTGTATTACAGGGCCAAGTTCCAGACAGAATAATGTTGAAGCCTTTGTGGCTGCTGAGCTTGCTGTGCCTAACAACATCACCACGTGGCTCTGCAGCTCTGGACGATAGCTAATGTTTTGAGGCGGGTGTACATAGACATAGCCTTTGAGTCTTATGCTGTAATTGTCATTTTGGTCTATTTTTAAGTGGGGGGGGTGTTAATTCTATCAGCTAATAATTGCACTTTTGAACTTGAGCTCCTTCTTGTACAACACCTGCACCCTGATATTTGAAAGAACAATTACTCCTATATACCTGAATTTGGGCAGGATATTCAAAAATCACTGGCACTTCTATTTTACAGCATCCAATTCAAGACCCCTTAAAGGAGTGTGATTTTTTCAAAACATTCAGGGCATCTAGTCTCTGAAATTCAGGCCCCTTTCAAGTGCATTCAAACTCACTTAGCTGTTCTTGAACATCATGGGAAAAACTTATCAAGTATATGACAGGAGGAGAAAGGTAAAAGGAAAATGTATTGCACAGTAAATCTACTCGAAAATTTATATGCCAGGCACTTTTTACTTAATCAATTCTAATAGTTTTTTTTAAGCATCCTGAGGATATAAAACATTAGGTACAGCATTTAAAGAATTACAGAAGTGAATAGATTTTTATAGCATTCAGTGGCAATGGAATTAATTAGTCAAGGATGAAAGCTACTGAAACAAGTGTTTATAGTAACTTGATTATGAAATTATATAATTTATGATGTAGTTCTTAATCAGTTTTTTGGGTAACGATAACTGCAGCAATTGATCCATTTCCTTTTATTTCTCTCTTTCAGTGTGTGTATAAAATACAATATATGTTGTCAAATGTTTTCATCTTCCTCCTTCAAATGTCTTAAATCGTGGAATTATAGCAATGGATGAATCAGGCTTCCAGAGCTAGTTAACCAGATTTTGTTTTCAAGTCAGTTAAAGTTTACTTTTGTTTTGCTTCTCTGTAGGACTTTGTGCCAGATAGCCTTGTGTGCTAAGGCAGATGGAGGAATGTGATGATCCAATAGGTCTTTGCCTCATGGGGCACCATGCTCCTGAAGGTTCCCGTCTCTTCGATGAAATGTAGAACTGAGGTCCGCCGATCATGTGCAACTGTTAAAAGTTCCCAGAACACTTCTTGCAAGAATGGAAGTGTTAACTCTGGTATCTTGGCCAAATCTCTAACATGGGTAATTAAGTTTCCCTGGCAGTTTCATCTGGACACTTCCTGTCCAGAATGCTTTGTGTGAAAAATCCACATTCATCTCTAATGTTGCCTACATTTGACTGTTGTGTGAATGATCCCTGTGCACATAGTGCGTTGAAATCATTCTAAGTTACAGGCACACAGAAAAATACATATATATTTTGTTCTAAACAGATAAGCAGCCATGACCATCTCATATTGCCTATTTGCATACCCTTACCTCTGAATAGATACATGGATGCAGTAGACTGATCATGGGACGTTACATGGTCTTTAGGGTATCGCAGTTTCAGAGCCACAAGGGATGACATGGAAGTTTAAAAAGAAAGAACTGTTTCCTATGCATTATGATCTCTTCATAACGCAGGTGGTCTAGATTTCTATTTTAAGGTACAGACTGTAAATGGCCATTCCCATCCTTTTCAGATCTAGGTCTCTCTTACCCCCTCCCCGCTCTCTTTCTGCTACTTAAATCAGTTTTTTTCTACTTTTCTTGGCTGCTGGCTAGATAATCTTAAGACACGGCAGACCCTTCCAAATAAATTATTTACTTTGCAGGGTTGGCATGTCTGCAATCACAACCTGACCAATTATTATGTGCTTTGAGTCAAGAATTTCCTTTAAAACGTGCTGGTTTCTTTGTTTGAACCGTTGGTGGTGCATCGACCTCAACTTCTCCTTTCCTGGTGTAAAAGGAGCCCTGAAGAACATGCTAGAAGAAAAGAGGTTTTCAGTTTCTTCTAATGCCTCTGTCCTCCAACTGCTTAGATGCGATGAGTCGCCTCTCTCCATTACTGCCCATCTCTTCTCGCAGAAAGAGAAGGCTGCTGTGAGACAGTGACATAAGCTGTGGTAGGAAACCTAAATCTTTACTCCTTAGAATTTACAGTTCTTTCCATAGTACTTTACTAGTACTATTTAATCTTTGCAACATCACATGTGAGGTTCATAGATGCAGCATAAGGCTAGACAAGACCTCTGGAATCATCCAGTCTAACCTACATTTTGTACTATTATTATCCTCATTTTTCGGATAGCAAAACTAGACAAAGATGCTAAAAGTATTGCCAAAGGAGACCAGAAATTATTGGCAAGTCTTGAATTGAAATATTCGAGTCCCCTTTTTTCTGCTTATCCTTTATGATTATGGTTTGCTTCTTTTTTTATTACAAAGGTTCAAGTACTTATGACGTGACGAATGCTAGAACTGCACACGTTCAGGATATGCCATACAGGTGTTGTTACATTTACTATCTCTGCTGAAAATAATGGGGAAATATGAACTAGATTTCCTTGTTGGGCATTTCTTTACTACTGTAATGCAAGTAAACAGAACCGGGGAAGGGACCAGAGGGATAGAGGTCATACCACAGGCTAGTGGTGCAGCCAGGAAGAAGATCATGATATCATGGTTTCCAGCCCATTATCGTATCCTTTGGACCATATTGACCCAAAGCAAAACATTATGGTCATGTCCAAATGAGCATCTGCAGCACCACATATTGCATGTGCAGTTGTCCTCTGTGCTGCTACCTTGTAGCACGGAGGGGTTTTTTGACCCCTGGACATCCAGGGGTCAAAAAGCCAGCCAAAAACAAGTGGAGTGGCATAAGCAGCAGCAGCATTCATGGCCCAAAGCCAGAGCCTGGCTGGCCAGAGCCACACTCTGCTGCTGGCCAGGCTCCACATGGCAGGAGCAATGCTGTGCAGCCCCAGGAGGCCCCCAGGACTGCTTGGGCCAGGCTCCCCTACCACACCCAGGGTAAATTGCTGCATGACAGAGAACACATGGCACAGGCATTCGCTGTGGAAAACTAGTGCCAGTACCAGGTGCACTGCTGCTAGTTATCCCCTGAGAACCAAACATCCATGCATGTCTGGACACAGCCTATGTTTCCAATTCCAGTAAAGTAATTCAAAAAAACCCATTGGCTTCAATGCTAGCAGGAACTGATCCTTGTGCTGTGCAATTTATCAACATAAAACTTCATGGTGTATGAATGGCTCCCCTCAGTGGGAGACTCTGAAGGAAGCAGCTAAGTGTTCTTGGTTACTCAGAACCTGAGTAATCCATCTGTTTCTCCAGAGAGATGGTGCAAGGGAGAGCTACATCTCTGTCCCAGATTATTGTTGCTTTGAACCCTGCATAGTCACTCAAAGGCTAAGTATAGACTGTCCAAAAGCCTGAGGCTGAATCAGTTCAGTCTTTGTAGGTTAGTCTAAATTGCAGCCATTAAACTGAGAAACAACTGAATAGACATTCACTTTTGATTCAGGAAATGCAGCCACATACCTGCAGTGGCTCAGGCCAGAAGCCAGGGGGCGCTAGAGCACACCTCTAGCTGTAGCCCGCATGGGTTGTGTGTGCTACCTCTTCCTGATGCCCCCTGAGGTCTCTAGGATTTGCAGTCCAGATTCACAGCAGCAGAACTCTGAAGCGTTGCTCATCACTTCCTTTTCCTGTTTCCAGGTGCCTCTGGGATTTGTAGCCCACAGTCGCAGCCTCCAGTACATTTTAGCAAGACCGCTCTATGCCCAGGGGAAGAGAAGTTTAACTCCCTCCCACCCCCGGCCCCAGCCCCCAGCTGGGTTTTGTTGGGGTGTGGGGCAGTCCCTGCCTCCCCCAAAACTGTCCTCTGCTGGAACAGACAGCACAGCCCAGGCCAGGGCTGGAAATCATGCTGGGATGCTGGGATTTAACTTGAACTAGGAAGGGGTCTGGGGCAGAAGTTTCATAAACTGGTTTGAACCAAATCAGTTAAGCTTGATACTATATTCTACCAGGTTTATCTTGGTTTATGTGCACTGAGCGTCTGTTCTGTTACAGGTTTAAATGAGTTTCTGATGACTTAAATTGGTTTATGTGTAACTTCTGTCCCTAGTCAAAATGTTTCGGGATAAAATAGGAGTTGTTCTTGCTCATGTTGAGTTCCTTGGGCTCAGGGGTAAGTGATCATATTAGATGGTGACAGTGACTGCCCTGGTCACTGTCCTCATGCAACACATGAACGTTGTCTGGTTCCCATTACTATAGTGCATGAGCACCTCTCGGACTTCAAAGCATTGCCCTCCCATCGTGCCATCAAATAGAGGTGCTCTTCTCCTGAAGCTGAGACAGAGAGAATGACTCGCATAGGAAGTTTGTAGTATATCAGGGAAGTGAATTCAAGGATCCAAAATCCTAGGCCTGATGTGTTAACTACTTGTCCCCTTTTCTCTCTCTGTAATTAAATGCAGATTGTTGCCCTCCCTATTCTATTGTGCATGTAGAAGGGCACGAGCCCAATATGTTGTTGATGTTTTGACAATTTATTTTAGCAATCAGAATGGTTAAAGATAATCCAAGGGGAAATTAGGGAATATAGAGCAGATCCTCAGATGGTATAAATTGTCATTGCTTCATTGACTTTATACTGGTCGCCACAAATGTCTTTGCAGGTAATTAACATTGCCACGGCCCTAGGTATATTTGCAGCACAGCATAATTAGGATGGAGAATACTTAGAGAATGCTTAGGAGGACTGTGGTTACGTTGAATTCTAGCCAAAGGAGTTGTAAAGCTTTTAATGGCTGCCCTCATATATAATTGTGTATAATGATCTACAGTATGTATGTAGAACTTACAAATCTGTGATTGATTTTTAGTGTGAAGTGTTGAATTTACTTTTAAGCTCTCCAGCTGGACTTCCATCCTGAAGGAAACCAGATAGCCCCGTGCATCTGTTTTAATCTTCCCCTAAGTCATATTATTTTAAAAGCACTCCTGTTTAGTACATGCTACAATTGAAAAGTAATAGTCATCACATATTCCTGCTCATCCTCGGCAGCTGTGATCCCACTGCAGATGTTGTTCTATCGGATATTTCATTTTGTTTGGTAGAAAAAACAAGGTTGGGTGTTTTTGGTCTGTTTAATGTTAACACTTAGTGTGGGCTCTTTGCTTTGCCTGGTTTACACTGCCCATACAGATGAATGCTGCCATATCCTTAGGCTTCATTTCCCACCATTGCTACCTTCCCTTCCAGTTAAGAGAAGACTGGACCAAGGATTTGTGGTCTGACTTCAGTGAGTTACCCACCACAGCCTGCTGTTATTCCATAACCAAAAGGTTTCTATACATGCCTTTTTACTCAGTCCTGAAAGGAAACCAATGTACTTTGAATCAGCAGTGACCAAGGATAATGAATCTCCCCCTACTCCTGGACAGTTGGAGCTCTTGATCAGCTAGCGCTTGGCAGTCCCCAAGTAAACTGCATTTTCAACACACCCGGAGTTTGCACTCTTCCAGATGCCAAACTCTTGAGTGTGAGCCTGGTTGGATCAGTGGCAAAAATAATCTGGAAATAGCAGTGGCACGTCAGTGCATAATCCAGAACTGTCATCTTGCGGGAAGAAGGGAGAATCTAGAGTGTCAGTCATCAAGCCAGAAATGGCGGTGAGGGATGTAATATTTGAAGCTGGAGGTACAGGATTTTCTTTCCCACAACTGGGAGCAACTTCAGTGCCTTCTGATGCACTGCATTTCAACACAGACTTCTTAGCAGCTCTACTTCCACCGTGTAAACTTGTTCATTTCTATTGCGACAGTATGCAAAAGCTTCAGGCCAGCTTCAGAAAGGCAGTAAACCGGTACCACGAGGCACACTGTGCAGGCATAACACAAGACGTCCCCTGCCAGAAAGAGCTTACTTTCCTAGCGCAAACCTAAGGACACATGTTTGCACACCTCCCTGTTGTATTATGTTCTGTGTTAGTTCCTGGCGAGAACGCCCCCTCGCGTACGACTTCTCCCCAGATACCTTCCTCTTTTGTCTGCTGCCCAACAAAGATGTACACCTTGCTGGGGTCATTTGACCCCAGTACTCTTTCCTGCCATGGCACGGGGTCGGACTAGATGATCTACTCAGGTCCCTTCCGACCCTAGAAACTATGAAACTATGAAAGAAAACGCATCAAATACTGTATTGCAGCGGTTCTCAAACTGTGGCCCGCGGACCACCCCTGGTCCACGAGCTCCATTCAGGGGGTCCACAAAAACGGTTGAAAATATCTGTACTATAAGGTAAGACTACTGATATTAAAATATGAGTTGTGCGCTTTGATTTCTAGAACAAAGAAAAAAGTTTATGAAGTGGTCTACTGAGACCCTTGGCAATTTTCACGCGGTCCATGGGGGGAAAAAAGTTTGAGAACCACTGCTGTAGAAGTCTCCAACTCTTGGATAACGTTCTGCTGCAAGCGGTGATGCTGAAAGGATCAATTCATAGGTTCTAGTAAAGAGCCTCTGCCAACAACCAAATCCAAACACGCCCAGATCTTAAGAATCCTGATTTTGAGACACGAGTATGTCCTTAGCTTTGCGTGTCAGGTTTGCTTCTTATTTAACCTGAGGCCTCTATACACATTCTCAGTTTAAAATCTTGGAGCAAACAGCCAGCACTTTAAAGATGCACTTACACTGTCAGGTGTATAAATAAGCTTCAGGGTAGATGAGCATCAAGATCTTGGTATTAGGTTTTTTACTGAGCCAAAAAAAATGTATTTTACATGGGACTTAAAAAATTAGATTGAATGCTGTGACTATAGAGATGTACCCAGTAATACCAGAAATGAAAGCCAGTCATGAATGTAGATGGCATTTTGACTGGTGACCAAAGATCAAATCCTTTCCCCTTTGAACGTAACGGCAAAGCTACATCGGCATCAGTGGGAACAGCTTTGGTCCTAATTGTATGGCAGATCTGACTTTTGTCATTTCTTTCATGGATAGCAAGTGAATAAGTAGATCAAAATGCAGCCCCTATTGTCTGTGCAGAGATGTCTGCAAAAGCCACATGTCCATAAAGTCACGGGTTAAGGCAAACTGGGTCACTCGCTGACGCTTGGTAGAGAGGGTGTACTTGCAAGGGGTTAAAACTGAAAACTCTTTAAAAAGGTCCCTAAGCCTTCGAATTAAAACTCCTCGATTTTCTCTGATCTGGGCTGGTGGGTCCCATAAAGCCATTCAGCCTTGAACAAGGAAGGAATGAATGGGGGGAGGGGGGGAGAGAGAGATCCTACTGTGAATCCAAAGCCCTAGAAAGAGAGCCTACCCCAGTTCCCTTCAAGTACACAAGCCCTTCGACCGCAGCATCTGTGCACTCCACTGTTCGCAGATAATTCACCAGGCAAACAAAACAGAAATGTCATTTTTTTCTTCCTTCCAAACAGAACAGGAAACTCATTAACAGATTTCTTTTTTCTTTCCTTTTTTTTTTCTTTTTGAAGGTGGGGGGGGGGTATTAACACCAGCTAGGCAAGAGTGAACGCAAACAAGACCCCTATAGGCAGCACAGTGCATTAATGTAAAATATGCCCAGACAACATAACTTGTCAGAGAGGATTATTTCTGCTTAGTGAATCTGCAGGGGCCCCTTTGCTCCACCACTCAGCGTCTGACTAGAGAGAGAAAGAGTAGCCATTAGTGAGTAGCTACTGTGGCATTGATGTTTGAGCGCACTTCTGAACTGGCTTTTGTTGAGAATATCAGTGCAGAAAGCATGCGCTGTCCCAAATCTGCTGTTACTATGAGAAATGAGGAGCTGCTTTTAAGGTACGTTGTTGTCTCCTTTGTTTTATCGGGTGCTGTCTAGTTGCTTAGGCCCGCTGCAACTATAATCGTGCTGTGTGTTAAGTAGTTTCCCTATTTAAAGAAAAAGACCGAGCAGCATTTCCAGTAGTTAGAATCGTACGTAACATGCATGATGCCAAATGTACTGAGAGAGTGGGCAACAAAAATGGGGAAAGAAATCTGAAAGCTGGTGTTTCTTTTCTCAGCTCCTTTGCAATATTTCTGCCTGCTTCATTCTTATGCGTTGGGCATGGAATAAGCATGGAAAAAGGGCTAAGGGAGACTCCATATTAGAGCTAGTGCCCTAAATACTACTTTAATTTTCACTTAACCTATGTAAACAGTCATTAGTGTTCTTCCTAGTCTTGATCTCTTGAAGATGTTCAAAAAATGTACATATGCATGCATGCATTGGGGGGGGATGCGTGTGTGTGTGTGTGTGTGTGTATATATATTCTTTACGTTCCACCGCGTAGCAGTGAGCAAACAGCGGCTACTCTTTTCAGAGCAAGAGAGAGAGACACACACACACATACACGCGCGCGCGCACACGCACACACACACACAATTATGCTAGAATTGGCACCCTGCTTTGAAAAATGTAGTCTTTTGTTTATTTGCTAGCAGACATTGTAGCGTTGAATACATCTTTTGGTCTGACAATGGGACAGCCGAACAATGGTGCTGTCAAACTAGCTTAATGTATGTCTGCTGCTGG
Organism: Crocodylus porosus; assembly: GCF_001723895.1. Lineage (NCBI taxonomy): Eukaryota > Metazoa > Chordata > Crocodylia > Crocodylidae > Crocodylus > Crocodylus porosus. Next base: position 135,376,445 of record NW_017728931.1, on the reverse strand, counting down.
GTTTTTTTTTTCTTTTTCAGCCCCGTTTTTATTTCCTCTAATCTTGTTTGTATAGACTGTAGAGTATGAAGTGTTTCAGTGTTGGTTGTTTATGAGGGGGTTTTTTAATTTGATATCCACTGTTAATAGTGGGGGCTTGCAGCTTATAATTAATGTGTATTGCATTAAGTTGGAGATTTATTACTAAGCTCTTCTTTAACTATAGAAAGAAAACTTACTTATTTTTTGAATGCTTATAATATTGGGGTCAAGGTAACAAACATGAGGTGGCCAGACATACCCTTGCAATATTTTATGCCTGATAATTTCAACTTTGACAGCTGTTTAGTAGATCCTGTTTTTAATTTTGTTTCAGTAATGCAAACAGCTGCAAAAATGATAAAGCAGACCATGATACTCAGGACACTTCCTACATTAGGTGAAGCAAAATAATATACCTGGATAATTCCTGTCCTGAAAGCCAACATTTTGTGTGTGTGTAGCAGTTCTTAAATTATTCACCCCTTTAGAAAGACCTCATTTAAGATCATACTATTGACAGATTTTTTTTTTTTTTTTTTATCATTGTTGTTGATTTCGACATAGTCTGGTAAAATGCAGTGTTAGGAAGAGAAAAACTCAGTAACCAAGCTTGCCAGAAGCTTTGAGTTGTTTCCTAGGACAATGGCATGTACCTTAAATAAGAATGATGTGTCATTGATAGTCTGGAGTTTCTGCAACTCTTTGAATCTTTCAACACTTTACAGAATAAAGAAATATAGCAGTATCTTGTGGCTATAATAAAGATAATCACCTAGTTGATTTTACTAAAAGAAAAGGACATTACTTAGTGTTTCACTTTTTTATTTGGGGGGAAAAAAGCCTTGCAGGATTTGTTTTTAGTTACTGTATTCTGCTACATTCATTTTTATTTTTTTTTTAAGTGTACTGTATAAAGGAGAAGATACGATTTCTTTATAAAATAGAAGTTAGAGATATGTAGCTGCAAGAGAGGGCTCCAGACAGCACACAGTCAACAGAATTGTTTTACTGGAACAATTCAGGGTGCCCCATTTGCCCTTAACTAGAGATAATACAAGATGAACAGAGCACAGGGTGGGTTCATACCAATAAAAAGCACTCATCTGAAAATTTAAAAATAGAGACTATGAAATATTAAATTGTTCCAGTGTGATGCACGTTGCCTGCAGACAGTATAAAAGTCTGGTGTTTAATATGATGAGAACATGCTACGATCCTTTCTTCTACATCTTAGAGGAACTTTTTTTTTCTTGTAGACAGGTGCTAACTAGTTCTCACGCAGCTGCTACTTGCCATATAGCTCTCCTATACCATATAGCTTGGGGTGAGCTCTCTTTTATCGGGTTACCCTGCTTTACACACTGTATTCTAGCAGCTGCTTTTATCATGGTCCCTTCTGATGATCTGGCAAGGAAGAGTGTGAGTAGCTTAGTCCACTTGCATGGAAATAGTCCTTTAACAATCACATACAGCAGGGTGCTCACGACGTGAGAGGAGAGCCGTTCTTGTAGCAGGTGTAGCTATCACCTGTACAGCATATTTTCCCTTCCTCACCTGATGGATGGCTCTGTGTTGCCAACCTGTTTCTGAACCCACAAATTTGAACCAAGCTGCCAGCAGTGCAGTGCTTGGCCTATTTTTGTGATGCTAAAGATGAAATGCAAGGAAAATGAGAAGTGGTGTTTCATTCAGGTCCAGCGCTGTGTGCACATGTTAAAACTGACGGTGAAACTTGCATTGCAAAATGTTTTTCTTTAATGGGTACTGAATGGTTTAGGGCTCTTCCAGTTTTGTTTTGTTTTTTAACGTCTTGGACTGTTAAAGCATTTCTCAGAGCCATGTCATTTTTAAGCAGTGAGGTTTAATCTGGTATTTGGGATCAGAAGAATGTGCAAGTTGGGTCTCCTGCAATATTATTTTAGATGGCCTTAGCTTTCTTTCCCTAATGTGAACAGGTGAGATTCAAAGAGCAGTGTGGTGCTGAGAAGTTGGTAAACTTGTCAACATCTGTTTCCATAACAGTGATAAGAGAGCTAATTCAGAAACTGCAGTGAGGAGTTATTTGTTCCTGCAATGACCAGGTGCAATGCCAAAAAGAATTACCGTTCTTAGCAGAGCTAGACTACTATGGGTGCTGAGATGGAAAATGGCTTTCAATATTGCTGTAGGAAAACTGTGGCTCAAATGTATTTGCTTATTAATGTGGAGTCTTTGTCTATATTTTCTTCAGATTAATGAACTACAGTCTGTAACATCAATGTGTTAATATTCTCTTTGTTAAATTAGAATAAAATTGAAGTGTTTCTGTTATCAAATTTAAGTATATAAGATTGCAAACTGTACCTTTGGGGCTGAAAAACAAAGGAGAACATTCAATTAATATTCATATCTAGAACTTTTACGGCAAGTGTAGATTGTGCTTGAATACTTAAGGAGTCATTCAGGAGTGAATCAATACTAATTATTGTAATCAGGAGGGTTAATTAGCTGAAGATGCTGCTGATGGAAAGTTCACTGCTTACAGTCTTGAAAACACCTAAGCTGATGAAATCTGAAAGCAAGATACCTAAGAGGACTTTATGCAGAGAGGTTTGGCTTTCCTTTGGCATTTGAGGGGCTGACTCTCTCAAATGAGAAAATATGGCTTGTGTTTTTTGCATTTTATAAATACTGAGGAAATTGCAGGTAACTGAGTCTCCCTTGAAGAGGTTTTCTGCATTAGTTTTGAATCGAATGCAGCACCATTTCAAGTAACCTGCAATGTCTCAGTAGCATTCATTTGTAGATTACCATAAATTAATATGGATAATCCTTTGGGTTTGAAATCTAGCTTCAGCGCCTTTCTTGGGCATCACTATCCTTTACCAGTCTATTTTAATTTTAATTTTTCTTAACTATATAGTTAGGCAACTTAGAAACCTTTTTTTCACATTTGACTACTGTGTCCTCTGAGTTCCCAGTCACTTCTGTGCTGTAGGAAAGTATTCAGCTTTACCTAATGCAAAGGACAGCTTTTGAATTAGCAATTTGTTAGCATTTAAGTTAGGTGAGATGGGATAAAAATGAAGAGAGGAGGAGAGTGATAGCAGTGAAGAGTGGCAGCGTCTCTTAAAGTCGACATCATTGAATTCAAGAAGAATTTAGTTATTTAAAGCTTTTTTCACAAGTGGAGGCTGAGAGGGGTTGGGGTTTTTTTTCTTTTTGTATCTGTTAAGATTGCAGCCCAAATGAATCCCTAGATGTTTATGTGAGCACACTGTCAAAAAAAAAAATAGTAAAGTGGTGTTTTTAGAAGGGTGAAATTCTGTTTCAAAACACATCACTCTTTGCTCTCTAATGTCATTAGAGATTATCACATACAGGTGCTATTTATCTTTGCAACTGCTTTCCTATGACTGTTTTACTGCTTCCAACACATTTACTTGTATGTCAGCCGTATAAAAGGTAACTGAAAATGGCAGCTGTTGAGAAAGCATGTCGCCATGCCTGGAATGACATGCATTATCAGGGCAGCATGAGCTGCTGGCACTACAGCCCATTTCTACTTGACCTGTCGAATGATTGGCTGCCTGGGATAGTGATGAATCACTAGAGTTTATGAAACAGGACTGCTGGCATTCCCACAGAGGAAGTAAAAACTGGAATTTTCCTCTAACACTATTGTCATGGCAAAACTACAGCTTCGTGCATTCCTTTTGTTGTTTATCCCACAGCTAGAGCAAATGTGTCAATTAAATCCATTTTAATGCTCTCCTTGGCAAGTCCAGCATCATCCCCAAGGTGAACTGAATAGAGTGGACAAGAGTGAAACCCCAGATACAAATACTCTGTAATACTGGAAGAGTTTGTAATTGGGACCAAATTGTAAGGATCACCCATATTTGCATTACTGCTATCCACAGAGAAGGCCAGAATGATATACACATATAGGTGTCTATCGATCTATCTATCTGTTTTCTAGTTTCCTAGCAAATGTCTTCATTTTTGTCTGGTCTGAAGGTCATGCAGCCATTGCAAGGTGGGACATACGATGCATCTTTGCAGTTACGGTACACAGGTAAATGTGGCACTCACAGTTTTGTGCTTACTCATGATATATTCGGTTTCTGTGTAGCGCCTGAAATATTATAACTTAAAACCACACTGCTTGATTATATTCTTGTGGTATTTGATTTACTAGTATTAGATTGACACATTAAGTCACTATCTGCCCTGCGAGAATACAGCCCCGTAAAACACTGCTTGTATTTCAGGTCAGTGCTTTTGTTTTGGGGGGGACAGAGCGGGGTTTCCGTGTGCAATGTTGAGAGTGTGGTATGTAGCACTGGCAAGGAAGTCTGAGCTTTAGTCTACCTACTGTTAAACATTTTGTCGCAAGGCTGCGGATAGATTTATTTTTTTCTTTAATGACTATTTAAATGTAGGACATGTGGGCAAATAAAAACAACTCCTGCAGTCCCATTTGGGAAAAGAAGCTGCATCTGGCTTTGCCATCCCTACTTAAGCTGATCATCACTTGCGCTGGGAAGAAATTTGCACATTATTCACCAGTTGACTTTGTTTTCATGTTCTTCTGAATACTTCGACAATTGTGGCTCTTCGTGACATGATGCCTCCTAAATGTACGCTTCATTATTTGACCCACAGCCTGCGGGCCATCTTCCTAAATTTCAGTAGAGTCCTAGGGATAACTTCTACAAGTCAGGCAGTGGCTGGTCTCTCAAACAGCATGTGTGACCTTCACATGAGTGAGGCATGAATACTGTACTCACTGTGGCATGCTCCCTTGATAGCAGATTGTCTTTAAGAGCAGCCTTTGAGAATCCTAGGCCATAATCTGCCCATAGTAGGTAAGCAATGGTTGAAAGTGGAGGGAGGGGAGGAGAGGAAAGAGCCCAAAATGAAGGGTGGGTGACTGTAGAAATGTATTACACCTCCCAAAGTAATGGATAAAGCAACCTGAAGGCGTGAGGCTGGTTGCACAGTGAAATATCGGTAGCACATGCTCTGTAAGCTCCTGCCGCCTATTGCAATGCAGAATTAAGTTCTTTCAAAAAGGAAATGATGCGAGTGATCAGAAAATCTGAGGGCTGTTTTGTTTTTTTTTTTTTGCTTTCTCACAAACTTCACTTCATCAGTAAAAGTCCCAGGGGTTTTACTTCCTCCGCACCTCTCCCCAAAACTAGGTATTTTCAACCAAACTCTGGTGAAAAAGCTCACTCTAGAATTTGCCTGCATCATTTCAGCCCACAGTTAATTTTAACAAGAGAGTTACATAACCCCTTTAAAAATAACAAAATACTAACAGCCCCTGAACTGCGGCAGGAACATGAGGTGTTCTGCAATGCTGCTCCAATGAATCATACAAAGAGATTGCTCTGAGCAAACCTGGTGCAGCCCCATCAAATTCAGGGGACCCCAAAACGTGCCAGTTAAAGTTGACCGGAGGATTTCCAGTGCAGTATTTTTAATGAGAAACTGCCAGTTTGACAAAAATGAAATGTTTAATGGGAATGAATCGATGCAGTCAGTTTAGACGATACGTTCCGATACAATCAAAACAGAATATTTCAACTTCATCTAACTGAAAAATTGTTGCAGTTGAGTAAGATCAAACAAAACAGTTCGGAAATACACTGTTGTATGAACACTTCTAAGATTTTTGGAGGCGGGGAATGACGTTACAAAATCTTGGATTTTACCAAGGATCGGGATTTCAATTTTTGTTAACTAGTAATCTCACCAGCAAAAGGTTTTAATATGCAAATGAAATTCAAAGAGGGGGGGAAAAAAAGAGTCTAGGTGCTTTATTAGAAAACTAATGGATGGAACATGGGTTTTCTGTAGAAATCTATTGCAGTTTTTTGTAGTCCATGCCTTTCACTGCTGTTGTCTTAGACCTACTGGACTTGTCTGTTAGAAGAAGGGTGTTGAACACCGGCAGATATTAGTACCATATAACCAAGGATCCAAGTACCTGCTAAGCATTTCATAAAGACCAAGGAAACTTTCTAACTCACCGAGCTTCTAACTTGTGTGTGGTGACAGCTTCAACCTTTGGTAGCAACTAATGATATTAAGAGATATAGTAAGGTCATATGGTAACAGGTTGCTTAGAAGTACGTAGTGGCATTTTAAACATTTGAACATTTACATTTTAAAATTCCCCATCCTACGTGCACTGTCTTTTCCTCTTCTCTCGCTGATTCTACCCCACACTTTCACTCTTACTTTCTCCATTCACCCACTGCCCATTTTAGCCCTCACCCTGCACCTACCTATTGATTTAGTCTTTAGCTGGATCCAGTCCTTGCCCACTAGCTACAATCATCCCCAACAAGCCAATCTCCCAGCAGGACCAAATAGCCCAACTTCTGAAAATTGTAGGTGATCATGGAGCTTCTCATGCTTCGTGATGCTGCTAGCAGTTGTGGCTGTTTCTCTTCTCCGAGGGGAAGTACAGGGACTTCTGTTCATGTTGGAGAGAGCTGGCTCCTGTGAGAGACCCAGACAAATGACTCCTCCCCGAGCCAGCTACCAAAGAATTGTTCCATCTCACTTGGGAATAATCTAATACCCAAATCCAACAATGATAAAGTGGTATCATATGTTCCTTTTCTGACATTGTCTGGAAAGGAGGCGTTTTGCTGCATGAATAGAGCAGCTGTTGTCTAGTGGAACTGCCCAGTTGGAAGGAGAGTCCAGATTTTCCCCCGGATAGATGGTAGCTGTTAGGTTTGCCGTTGCTGGACTCGTTCCATACCACTTTTGCAGTGGGAAATAAAATGGGTAGACAAGGACTGGATGAATGTTTGACTGAGCTGGGAGTGAAAGAGACAGGAGCCTTAAAATCGTACACACCAAACGGTACACAAATACAGACTCTCCATGTCAGGAGAGTGGTGCTCTTCTAGTATGTCTAAATTAATGAAAGGATGTTGGGGCCTGATTCTGATAACCACGATATCTAAACAGCACTTCTTACTAAGTAAAGTTGCATTAAGCCCCTGGACCCACTATATTGCTTTGGTCATCGACTCTATTCAGCATGGCACATTTGTCAGGCTGGGCCCTCTGTTTGCATGGCTGACAATTGTAAATGTTTGCACGACCAACTTGAGTTGGATGTTTTTGGGAAGCAAAATGTTTTTTAAAGCCCTCCTTAAGACATAGCATGGGCTGTTAATAATGCCTGCCTTTTGCAACAGAAAAGTTGCCTAATTGTTTCAGGAAAGATTGAGGTATTATTCAACACATGGAACAAAGACCTTATACCCACAGACTGATGAAATCACCTTTTCACTGGTATAAAACAGGAAAAGAAGAGTGAGTGGGAAGTTTTACTATAGCAACCGAGTTTACATAATATCATTATGTTTTGAATGAGGGCTCTAGAAATACTTAATTCAAGGTACCTTTTCTCTATACTAATTTTAACTGACATTTATTTCTGCAAATCACTAATTAAGATGCAACAGCCCAGAGATTAAGACAAAAAAACTCACAAGTACCTACAGTTTATCGGCATTTAAAATACATTGGCTAGACCCAATGAAAAATTCCCCCTCTTTAAAGCTGCCGTCATCTGTAAGCACTTTAAAAAAAATAATAAAAAAACTAGAAACACTTACAACATTTTAATTTAAAATATGACGAGGGGAAGATGTGTTAGATAATGGCTTGAAATGAAGAGAAAGCCTCGGAGGCAAAGAAAAATCCTTGAAATGAAATATAGGGTCAGAGGCTGGAAGATTTTTACTCTGCAAGTAGTTCTGGCTCCTGAAGGAAGTCTCATTAAAATGAGCAACTTGCTCAAAGGAGTAACCGTTTTCCAGATGGGGCCCTTTTGATTGTGCCACACGCAGAAATAATTGTCTAGCTTTGGGATGGCCCTGTTAAGCTGCAGAGGTAACATTTTTTTTCCATAATTCTCAGTAATATTATGGAGAAGAGAAGACCCTTTGCTTGCAGTGTTATAGCAAGCAAAGGGTCTCTTATCTTGATGCCTGTTTCTTTCCTTCCCTGTCCCTCCAGAAGTCTGCTCCTCCGTTCGCTGGGAGCCAGGTACTCGCAAGTCCCTCTACAAGATGAAAGAATTAATTATCTGCTGCTATGCATACTGCTACTTTCTAGCCTGTGCTGTGTGGCACGGATATTTCTTTCTGAAATGTAGTGAACATTTCATTTGCATGCTGTGGAGTTGCTGGGGCCCGATGCTTATCTCCTTTACATCAGTGGAAATATGCAGCCGTTCCACTGAAGTCACTTGAGGCTGCTCCAGGTTTACATCCCTGCAACTGAGATTCGAGGCAGCCTCCTTGTTTCTGTGAGCAGCTTGCTTTGATGCCAGAGATAAGCTGCCAGAGAGCAGCTCTCATTGGCGTAGAAGGGGAATAAAGTAGTATATTTGAACTCTCCTCACACTGCCTTGCAGGCTTTCTATGAAATGAAGTCATTCAGAAACTTTCCCTTGAAGTGCTTCCAAGAGGAGCATTTCCTTTGTTCAATAATGGATGGGAAGTTGATTAAAAGAATGACAATTAGGTAAGGTGTAAAGGGTGGGGGGGACACCATGAGATGTATGCGAGATTTGATTGTCAACAGGAGGGAGAGGGGTCTCTGCTTGATTTCTCACAGCCCGAATCAGAAGCCCAGGCAGTGATGTCAGCAGTGAGCTCATACACGCGAAAGTGGCCTAACACGCAGCTATCGTCTTCCTTCCATTTCCCTTGTGTGTGGGCTCCTATAAAGAGATGTTTTTAAAAGGCCAGGATGCTATAGACTGTATATAGCACTTCACAGACTCAAAGAGCTGTACCAAGAGTGTGACTAATCTGGAAGGCCGAGGTGAATTAGTATTTTTCTGCCTTGTTTTACATATGGAAAAGCTGAAGCAGAATGAGCCGAAGGATGTCTATGACAACAGGAAGTCCACGAACCTTAACCGCCTCCTCTGCAGTCAAGGCGAGTTGGATGGGAGCCTGAATCGGAGGTAGGACTAGGGCCCAAGAATGACTGTGTTCCAGCAGAAACGGCACCAGCCAAAAGCAGCAGCTTAATTTCACGACCAAACCAGTCAATAACGCCAAGCTCCAAAAGACAGTGCTGCATCTATCATTGATTTCGCTCTCTTGGCATGAGTCCAATCTCATTCATTATTTTACCCCAATATTTTTTTTTCACTGTGCATTGGCAACAAGGCGAAGCGTTTTATTTAGTTTAACTCAACCACATTTCTTAATATTTCATGAAAAGTTGTTTTAGTGCACAGGGATTGATCGCAGAAACGGAGTCGGTGTTTGCAACAAGAGGACTGCAGTGTAAATACTATAAACACGAATATTTCTTCTTTTTTTTTTTCCCCCCCACTGACACTCTGAATTGTGCAATGAGTGGATATGCAGGCATCACGTTATTTATGTTGGGGAACCAAACTGTTCAAATGCAGATTTCCATCCAGATTCTCCCCCTCCCTCCATGCACGTCTCTGGATTCACGTGTCCGTATCCTTCATAGAGCTGGCTTCCTTTTGTATTTGACCCTGGTCATGCCTCTAACTTTTAAATGGCAAAAGCAAATGTGCTTTGAAAAGTGTGTTACACTATAGTTGTTAAATAAAGCAATAACCTATGCACTTGTAATGCTTTCTCTATGACCTACTTACATACTACTTCACCCTCCTTATAGTATGATTAAAAGCTGCTTTGAATCCACTATTCCCTCAAGGGATTTGAGGCTAGAATTTAACAAACTGCTGAGAAGGCTTAAGTCAGTAAGAGGGCTTCCCTACAGCTTCTTCCAGCTAATTCACATGTAATTAAAAAGAAAATAAATATTTCAAAAGAACATATGTTTTAATGAAGCATTTTTACGCATTCATACCTTGCAAAACAGGACAAATGTCTACAATTCTTCTATTCCACGTGTACTTTTGGGGCAAAATTATTTGTGATTTCCCCCCCACACACACCCTCCCCTTTTTGTGCAAGTCATAGATTTATTTATTCGGCGAACATGTGGGAAAGTCTTTATTCATTAGAACAGCGTTTCTCCTGAATGACCCATGTAGATTTAAGGAAGGTTAGGAGCCTGTATATTATGGCCCAGTTTTCCAGTTAGGACTGCTGTGTGATGGGGAGCATGTGTCAGACCATGAAGGGTCAAAAGGGGGTGGAGACGTCTACTTAAAAGGATAACCTCATCCTCCCCGAGCGCTCTGCCTGCTTCCTCCAGGCTAAAGCCTACCCGTTCTGCAGTGGCAAGATTTTGAAATTGAAAGTTAATCCAACTCTACTTTAGGCTGGATTAACCACTATAGAGGCCCCAAATCAAAAGCCAGGTGGCTGCATCCAGCTGGAGAAAGTCATACTGGCTTTCCCTCATTTCTGCTTCACACACATTCTCTCTCGACTGTAAGGGTTCATTGCCAGATAATGGGATGATGGGTGAAAGTATGAGAACCTGGATAGGTCCGATACCAGGTGTTGTGATTTTGTTTTGCGCACTACTACGAAGTGTGCAGATGTGATGGTGGTGGTAGGAGATCCTATAGGTGCCATGTAGGTATCTGTTCAGATCTGTGATTCTCCTCTGTGGATTATGTTGAGGTTTAGGTGAGCCTTCTCTTTCTTTAGACTTGCAAAGTAGGCAAAAACGCCAGCAGCCTGCGGGGTTTTCTTTTCTGTCAACTATTTAGCATGGCATAATATCTTAAACAGTGAAATAATCGAGGCGCTTAAAAACCAGCCCACTCTGTTGCATATTAGCAAGTCGATTCTTTTCTATGTAAAACTTAAATGAATCTTGGCCTCATAAACCGTGTGTTTATATATTGCGGGAATACATTTCTGGATAACGGTTCAAATGCTCTGGATTAAATGTAGTAGTCTTTGTTTATTAATGTTGTTTTCACATGCTGATCCTCAGTAATATCAGATATTGTGAAATTTGAGAGAGACTCATGAGAAAAGACAATATAAATAACAAGTTGGCTAATGTCCTCGGATCACCCAGTGATTGCTGTAACTATGTGAGCAATTCTTCTGCCTAGATATGCATTATATTGAAGCAAATATAGGGATTGTGTGTGTGTGTGTGTGTGTGTGTGTGTGTGTGTGTTTATGCCTGTCTTCATTTGTTGGCTGACTTGAACTCCAGATACATCAGTGGTGGATTTTTGATTTTAGAAAATTTATATAAAAAATAATTACCATTTTTGTTTAAAAAAAAAAACAACCTTTTTTTTGGCTGGCAGAGGGGTATTTTTATTCTCCAGATTCCTATGCGCTGGTACCATAAACTCAAAATCGGACTCAGTGCATGATAAAGCTTAGATGTAGAGCTCCAAGGTGGTAGAGACTTTAATGAGAACTTATTTTTTTCTGCTGTTTCAATACTAATGCTCCGGGTTCACAAGGTAATTATGTCTTTTCACCAAAAAGTGTCAATGTAATCATCTTTCTGTGTACATCAATGAGATGTTTGTGCTCTTACTAATTTCAGGCAGGTCACTTTTTAACAACAGCCTTATTAGCAATATGAAGATTAATGTCTACATGGAATTATGCATTGTCCTGATGTAATATAATTGCGTGCATTTGCAGACAGTCATATGTGTAACCACCACTGATCGTTCATATACTTGCCGGTGTTGTGACGAGCATTTGTTTTAATATTAAATTGGCATGTATTTAGTTAACGCATTTACTTTGCAAAGTTTAGTCAGCCTGCTCAATTTGGCATAGAAACGACAGATGGAAATGAAAGTGGAACTAGGGTGTAACAAGTTATCGGGTTTTCGAACTGTGTTGTAAAGCCTCGATTGCTGCTTGGAAAACAGGAGGTTAAAGAGTCGGTGCTACTGCACTGTATTTGTCAGCGGAGTAATGGATTGCACAGAAGATTTCCTTGTTTTCCCATCACCGGATAAGGTTCTCTCTCCTGCATGCATTTTCCGAGCCATTGTGAATACCTACGGGGGTGCATGGGTTAAACTCTAGCTGCAGTGGGAAAGGAGCTCCGCCTCCCGTTTCAGCACCTGGTGCTCTATAGACAGTTGCCTCAGCAGTAGATTTCAGAGGGGATTGGAGGAAAACAAGAGGGGGAGAGAATGTGACAACTGCCGACTCTGGCTGCTGCCTTGGGGAGGCCTCCTGCACCTGTCCCTGCCTGTCTCTTGGCCAGCACAGTTGTTGAATCAGACAAGCATAGAAACATTCTTATTTGCCAGACCAGAACGGTGTGCACAGAAAAGAACATGACTTCTTCATTCAAGCTGGATTTTCTCCCGGAGATGATGGTTGATAGCCGTTTGCTAGTTTCTGATAGAATGTAAGTAGAGATTCAGTTGCCTGACAGCATCCAGATAGAAAACGGAGCTCCTCGGTAGCTAGTCACGGTGCTTGTTTGACATTTGTGTTTCTTAGAGGTTTGGCCATATAAACAAAGCGCTGGGTTTGTCTCTGACTTGCTGCTGGAAGTGTCTGTCAGGAGTGTCTATGGGGTTTTTTTGTATTGG
>NW_017728931.1:135358339-135363807 GCF_001723895.1 Crocodylus porosus | reverse complement strand
CTTCCCCCAGGTCACTTGGAATTTCTTTGTGATCGGTAGTTTGCTGGTACCCCTCCCCAAAACGGCAGCAGACCCATCTCGGTGCTATTTTGTATGCTGTGGATGGCTAAGGGGGAGAAGGACAGAAAGATAACTAAGATTTTTACATTCTGCTGATGTAATATGGAAACATGCCTACAAACCTTGCATAAATAAATGCACTCTCTCTTATGCCCAGTGGGAATTCCAGTACAGATACTTGTCTTCTGCATCAATCATTTAAATTCAGTATTGGTGTGCATTCCCGCTTGCGGTCTCTGCTAATATAAATAAAAATGACTTATGACAAATTAGTCGCTAAACTGACTTTGGGTTTGCGAAAGAGGTATCCTTTTCAAATTTAGGCAAAATACTGATCCTTAAGTTTAAGCACAGCTAGGTGTAGCCCAGGGCAAAAATTAGAAGTAATTTTATGTTAACCCCGTGGCTACATGGTATGCATAGTGTTAAGTCATGTGAGGATGGTTGGTTTACATGTAGCTGAACCACTGATAAGATATGCTGGAATTCATTCGCTGCTGGAATTTCAGACAGAAAAGTATTCATCTAATTTATCTCGGTCCCATTAATCTTGAACTAAAAGTTTCTATTATTATTCTGATAGCTATTGTCAAATGCCAAGTATTTTCACATACCCTGAGCATATAAAACAGAGAAAGGAGGCAATTGTTGAAAGGTCTGAGAGCTGAAGACTATGCGCTTGCATTCCTAAAATGTCTTTTATTTTAACGATATTTGCCGTCAGCATGATAAATATCGGGAGTTCTGTTAAAATCAGGGACACTGGCAATGTCCTGTAGCTGTTCCGGTGGAAGAAATGTTTAAGTCACAAGTGTAAATAAAACTGTGTGTTGTAATGACTGCCACTTACAGTGTGCTTTCACAAATCACCCTTTATACTTGGGCACATTCAAAGGCCATTCAGACTTTTATTGCCTCCTTTGCTGGCAACAAACTTTCTTCTTAGGGTATAATGTTCTGCCTCAAACACGAGTTTTCTGAGTAGAGGTATTCAGTAATAGCCAGTTGTTCAAGCAGCTGAAAGTGTGTGTGTGTCTGTGTGTGTGTGTGTGTGTGTGTGTGTGTGTAGGGGGTGAATGCACCTGTGTTATATGGTGACCCATACCATTTCCATACTCCAAGTACAGCAAAGAGTTTTGCATTTATGGAACCCATTGTCTCAATTCAAGTCATCTTCAATTTGAATAGTTTCTACCTGTATATTTTTTCTTTAAAAAATCGTTACTAATACCAGCTAATTAGGCTTACTTGGAAAGCTCCTGCGTTTCTTTTCTATAAATGACCATATATATCACATATTAGCGTGCAAAGTTGCTGCAAAAAATTCATGTACCTTCCCTCTCAGTTTTCTGAGAAGACATGCCAAAGCCAAGAATTTCCTTGTTTGCACAATCTCAGCTTTGATTGTTCATTCTAGCTCCTGTTTTCCAATCAGAAAAGATACTTCTAATGAGCATCTCTGAATTCAAGGGCTCTATTAACTGAATCTGATGGTGCCCAGTTGCCACTTCAGCTTATATAACTCCATCATCAACTTGCCCCCTTTTTGAGTGAGATCATGCCAAATTGTTCCTTCTGCATTTAACCTTTCTACTTTGCTCTGGGAAACACCTACCACATACTTTAACATAACTTGAATGCAGCCATTAGGAATAGGAAGGATTCCAGCAGGAACAGGTCCTGATACATGTCCTACACAATGCAAATGATATTAGGCATCTGCCAGGCTGATCTAAAGAGATGTCCAAACACTCAGGTCTATTAAGTGATGAAACCTTCCTTGTTGTTATTTTATGTTCTTTGCTCTCTACCTTCATTTGGAAATTTTAATTTCGGCTACAAGGGTTGTGGTATATTGTCCTGAAGAGAAAACTTATTTGCCCCATCCTATTAGGCAAACGTTGGTTTGGTTCTGATCTAAAGAGCTGCGAAGATGTATGATTTCATGAGATCATTTATCATGCATGCAGATTAACAGTCAGACTGAGCTGGGATCTGCTAAGGGAGCCTCCATGCCTAAAACAATCTTTTAGAATAAAGGAAATGTAGAAGGATTGTTACACTGTGCTTTTAAAGCAATTGTGTATTTCAGTATTTGCTTCCCCCTCCCTAAGCAAGTGACGGAGCATTTAAATATGTTGTTCCATCTGCAAGTCCCCAGTTCTCTGGATGCATCAACGCTGAAGAGCAAATAGCTTTAGAGACTGAGTGCACATGCTGGGTGATTTGTCATATAAGCATATTACCCTTTAGATGGCCCAGCCCAGACTTCCAGACTGACACCATCAGCATGTATACTAGTTTCAGTTTTTGGGACAGTGCCTTGGAAAATGTGCACAAAGTTACAGCATTAAACAACTCTTAGCCTCACCCTATGGGGTTTTTTTATATGGAAAGTAGCAATACAATTTCCTGTTTTATAGAAAAATGGGGTTTTTTTAATTCACTTTTTCCCTTTCAATTGAAAATTAGAGAGAAGTCATTTTTTTTTTATCTCAGGGTTGTTTTTTTTGAATCAGTGGCATCTTAGAAGTGTTAAGAAGCAAGTTACAGGGCAGGACAATGTACGTTTCCAGTAATTATTTCTTCCTTCCACTTCACAATCTCAACCTCAATTCCAGCCAGTAACAAAAAGAGACATTTTTTTTAAATAATTTTCAGTGCTTTTTAGTGGCTTCTGTGTAATCAGATAATGGCGCTTAACAGCTGTAAATTAGTCCCTGTATTTAATAACTAACAAAGTAACAAGGCTTATGACTTCTCAAATATTGTCTTAGTATTTTATAATACTTTTACACTTTGGTAATTTTATAGACATGTCCACGTACCTGATGTAACAGGTACCTCAAATTAACCAGTGCAATTTGCTTTTCTGTATTTTCTGTAACTTAAGAGGTTTAGCAACCTGCAGAATGATATCATTCAAATTAATTATAAGGATCTTAACTTTTATTTATAAAAATATCTATAAGGTCACTTATCATGATACAGAGATAAAGATTTTATGAAATTAAAATTCTAGAATAACTTGGTTTTAGGGAGTAAGTAGGAGGTTGCATACAGTGTCCATTTTGAGCAGGTTGATAAAATAACTGTTAATTATCTAACAGCTGTTAAAAATATTAACAGCTAAACAACTTATGATCTCTTGATGGCAGCCGGGTTCGGGCCTGTGTTTACTAACTGAATGTAAAAAGCAACTTCTGCTCTTTGAAAAGAAGGCATAAATGGAAATGAATATTTTACAACCTGATCAATGTAAGAATCAAATCATTAAGATAATTTGCGCACCGACTGCCTTCAGCGAGTGTCTTTTACATACAAGCTGTAGGATTATAAAATGGTTTGTTTTAAAGATCAGATGGCAAAACACAGTGAGGAGATTCCCTTTGCTCTTGCACCAAAGATTTTTAATTCCATGATACCAATTCCAATGAGAGAGAGAACTGTAGATGAGTGTTACTTTCTAATACTTCGGGGATAAACTTAACTTTCACTTTGGATGACTGAATAAAATCATTAGACTCCAAGATACTGATACAAGAGGGCCTGAAATTGAGCCATCTGCAACTAATGGGGATCCATGACATTGGGTGTAAATTATCTATAAAAACATTTGTGTTTGAATTTGCATCTCTAATGCAGCCCAAGAGTGAGTCAAATTCAGATATATGTGCAAAATGCTAAATAAGCAACCAGAGAAGGTATATTTTCAGCAGAATATATTTTTGCCTCACAATAGATTAGCCAGTTAATATTTCGTAGATAAGCAATTTCATCATTCATATGGCATAAGTGCACCTTGTTATATACAAATAAAACAAGACCATTACAGATAATAGGTTACAAAGTAGAGTTGTCCAAATTTTAGGTTAATGGGGATGACTGAAGTGCATTAAAAATAAAATAAAAGAGTACCCCACTAAAAAAGTGAATTTCTTAGCTAGCTCTTTTTATAGGTAAAATATCAAGCTGCAAATCAACAAATGAAAATGCCATGAAAATGCCTGTTTGTGTCAGCTGTCCTCTGAGGCTGTAGCCTCACCCCCTGCTGGCATTTTGAAGAACAATTCTGTCTCTGATTTGGTTAACAGCATTATTTTAAGTATTATGACTTGCGCAACTGCATTTTGCTCAGCTGAGATTACTTTGCATCTATTGATGGAAAACAAAGAAAAGAGGAGAGAATTCCTTGAAAGAGTCTACAAAAAAGCTTCACTAAGCAAAAAGGATCATCAGACGTATGCCAAATAATTAGGATTTCATGGGGTCACTAATTTCCCCCCCCACCATCTCTTTCCAAGCAGCTGTCTCATTAAATGAGACTTCAGCATGTAACTTCTGAGAAGTTTAAATGAAGTATTTTTTTATTTAACATATTTTTTGCAGTAAGGTCTTTATATTAAATACTTCCAAGTATTTTGACTTTTATTTTTGCTGACTACCGATGCTCATCCAAATTAAACACCTTTTATTGCTTTTGAAAAGTTTTACCATTCTAAATATATCAGCATATTTTTAATTGTTTGATATTGCATAGTCATTTTAGCTAAGGAGATTAAATTTCATAATGAATCCCAAAAGGTGTTTAAAAATATTGCGCACCAAAGATAGAAAGAAAAAGAATGCAAAAATCTCTGCTTTTTAAAAATTCATGCAATGTAAAGAATGCATTTCAACAAGAAAAGTCCCTCGGGAGTCATTGATATACTGCAGTTTGTGTTTATACTCTGAACTCGGTTTCTAATGTGGAGGGGCTGGTGCTTGTGTTTCCCCAAACTGCATTTCCTAGAGCAAATTATTTTCAGTTCATATAGTCTCAAAGTATATTGTAAGCCCTGATCTGACTTTCTGATTAAACACACTGATAGGCAGGAGTTAGGTAACAACATGCTTGAATCAAAATATAGAGAGTTCACTGTCATATATATATATATATATATATATATATATATACTGAGTTTGACCCTTCAGCCAATCTACAATCCATCTGACTATGTAGGCATCAATACCACAGTTACCCAATTTTTTAATGAGGATGGGGTGGGAGACAGTGTCAAAGGCCTTGCTAAAGTCCAGAAAGACTACGTCCACGGCAACACCTGCATCCAATACTTTTGTGACCTGATCATAAAAGGCAATCGGGTTGGTCTGACATGACCTGCCCCTAATGAAACCATGCTGGTTGCCCTTAAGCATCATCCCTGAGGTCGGCCCATCACAGATATGCTCCATGATGATCTTCTCAAAGAGTTTCCCTAGGATCGAGGTAAGACTGATGGGCCTATAGTTGCCCGGCTCCTCCCTCCTCCCTTTTTTAAAGACGGGGACCACGTTGGCTATCTTCCAATCATCTGGCACCTGGCCTGAGCACCATGAGCACTTGTAAAGCTGTGCCAAGGGCCCTG
>NW_017728931.1:135307523-135358239 GCF_001723895.1 Crocodylus porosus | reverse complement strand
TGAGTTTTTTTTGTTGTTTTTTTTTGGGGGGGGCGAGGATCAACTGGAGGGTGAAAGCCATTCAGAGGCATATGAAAAATGCAGGAACTAGAAAGCCTATTTGGAAAATAAAAACTAAGTAGAGCAAGACATGCAATGCTCTCAGGTAATTGTGAAATAATTATTCTCCTTTGGAATCATCCTACTTTAATTGTTTCACCCCACATTCCTGGGTTCTGCCTTCATCTGTAAGGGGATGGAATCACTTCTTTTCTCTTTAGGATCTCATTTTTCATTTCAGTAAGCTGCTGGTTTTTCCATAAAGGTTTTAAGAAGCCTTTTCCAATAGTGTTATGTTCTTCTGTAGGGAGTTAAATTTAAAAGGCGAATGGCAGATACTGAAGCTAGAAATTCACTCTTTTGGACCAAATAAACCACACTGAGACGACTTGTGCAGTTTTAGCTGTCCACGGAGTTAGAGATGAGGAATCAATTTCTCCTTTTGTCTGAGCCCATGTTGCACACACATTTATGACACACTTTGGTGGTGCAGTCTCTTTCCTTACAGCTTGATCCTAGAAAATCATCTGACAACAGTTTAAAATGATGATATTAATAAAGAGGAGATCATCTGGCCTTCAAAGTGACATCTGAAAGCAGCTTCTGTTTTGCGGTAAATCTTAATTACTGTATTTAAATGAATGCCTAGATAAGCCAATTCACAAAGGAGTTGCATACTGTACTAAAAGTGCTGGTTTGGTTATTTTCCTTTGGATTCACTCAAGGAAAAAAAATGCTTGCATTTAGCAGGGAGCAAGGATGATCTGTTACATTTAAAATACCAGAACCAAAAGGCGGAATATCTTGCTTCCTTTCCTTGTTCTACAAAATTAACTGTTTTTTTGGCTTTGTTGTCCTTTAAACAATGTGGATGATGATGCTTCACGTCACACAGGCTCTGAGAAGCACGGGAGACTGGTACATGACTTCATATCCAGTCCCTTGTAGCGAACTATGTTATGACATCTGGACCTCCTGTAAGCAGGGACAGCAGATTTCTGCAGCTCAAAAAGGAGCCTGTGACTCAGTTCCCCTGGAGCTCCAAGGGGGGTGTAAACTTGCCAGATATACACATACCTCAGCACAGCTAAGTGGCCTGGCATATTTGATGGTGAGGAGACAGAGCATTCCTTATCGTTTGTCCACCTTTGCAGAGCCTGCCTCCTTCCCACACTATTACTCAGAGATATCTTATATCCTTCCATTCCTTGCTGAGCTGCTATTTGGACTACAGCTTTACTATAGGAGAAGCAATAGGCACCTGCATTTTAACGTTTATATTGTTTCCCATTATTTAAAAAAAAACCCATAATTGCTTTAGTGAAGTGTTTTTCTTGTAAGGGTCTCACTGAATAGTCTTCCAGGTAGCACCGTGGTCACATTCACAAATGCAACTATGGGCCTACTTGGCTGCAAGCCCATCAAATGGTCTGGTCATACCAATTTCTTTCTGTGAAAGAAATGGTGCAATTAATGCTACCATGTTGCCATAAATCAAGAGTAACCCGAACGATGTGACTTAAAAGCTAAGTACAGACAGTCAAAAAGCCTGAGGCTGAATCGATTCAGCCTCCTCAGGTTAGTTTAAGCTGCATAGATTGAACTAATAAGTGAATGGACATTCACTTTTAATTCTGAATGCAGCCACGTGCCTACTGTGGCCCAGGCCAGAAGCTCAGGGGGCTAGAGTGCACCTCCATGCTGTGTTGGAGCAGCCCACTTGGGCCAAGGCTAGCTCGCCCACCCTGAGACAGAAGTTCAATGGACCGATTTAATCTAAACCAGTTAACTCTGATAATACATCAATGCAGGTTTATCTTAAACTGGTTTTGGCCATTTTGAAAGCAGTTTATGTGCACTGAAGTTCTGTTGCGTTACAGGTTTGAACTGGTTTCCAGTCACTTATCCTGGTTTGTGTGTAATTTCTGTCCCTAGGCAAAACCATGTTGCTTAAAATCATCTAGCAACGATGACTTCTCATTGCCGGACTGAGTACATTGACAATAAAAATGCTGTAGCCGATAACTTTTAGACAATATTCCAAATAGTAGATGGATAGTAAATTATTCATCCCTAGCCAATCTGTATGCAATGACTGGTTCCCCAGTCTCTTTCGAGTTGACTCCTTTTTGAACCAGCCTGGGACTCCTCTATCAAGAACTAGACTATTTTACAAAGGTGCTGTACAGTACACCCTTTCCAACAATTAATGGCTGAACATGAATCATCGCTGAATAGGCACTCCCAAGTGTAACGAGTAATGAAGATACCCATATCCTTACCACCCCAGGTCAAGCTGCCTACTTGTTTAATAAACGCTGGTTCTTCCCATTTGTTGCCTTTTAGTGCCATTATTCCTCTAACTCTGATTCTCAGACACAAAGCAGATCAACAACTTATTTGACCTGCCTCTTGTTACCTCATTGACTGCAGATCTCATGGGCTCTTGGCATAAAGGTACTAGAAACACATAGCCTGATGTGATGTCACATAAGTGCACTTCATTTGCTTGAAAACATTCCCAAGTAATTGAATGTTTTATGTAATTTGCAAATTAAAAGAGTCTTGGACGGGGGGGGCAGCGTTTGGGCTGGTCTGGTTTGGTTTGGTTTGGTTTTTTTGTTCTCTCCTGGCTCATTCAGTTGTCTTGGACTATCAGCGTTCTTAGTTCAGACAGTGGTCAGCAGCACTTATTGATGGATTTCATAGATTTATAGATGTTTGAAGTGGGAGGGACCTCAGCAGATCGTCGACTCTGACCCCCTGCCCTGGGCAGGAAAGAGTGCTTGGGGCCAAACAACCCCATCCAGCTGCATATCTAGCCTCCTCTTAAAGACCCCCAGGGTAGGGGAGAGCACCACCTCCCTTGGAAGTCCATTCCAAATTCTGGCAACCCTTACCGTAAAAAAGTTCTTCCTGCTGTCCAACCTAAATCTGCTGTCTGCCAGTTTGTGACCGTTGTTCCTAGTTACTCCAGGGGGTGCCCTGGTGAACAGAGCACCTCCTATCCCTTGCTGTCCCCCTCCCCTCCCTGATGAATTTGAATTTCTAGGCAGCCATAAGATCACCTCTCAGCCTTCTCTTGCAGAGAGTGAAGAGATCCAGGGCCCTCAATCTCTTCGTGCAGGGCTTTGCCTGCAGGCCCTTTACCATACGAGTGGCCCTCCTCTGAACCCTCTCGAGGTTGTTCACATCCCTCTTGAAGTGCTATGTCCAAAACTGGATGCAGTACTCCAACTGCGGCCCGACCAGTGTCACATAAAGGGGAAGTATCACCTCCCTGGACCTGTTTGTAATGCATGATAAAGTGCAGTTAGCTTTACTGATCGCTTCGTCGTATCGACGACGCATGTGCCTCTTGCTGTCAACAATGACTCCGACATCCCTTTCCACTACTTTGCTGCTGAGAAGGTCATGCCCTAGCCTGTAAGTGTGCTGGTGATTCCTTCTCCCTAGGTGCAGCACTTTTCACTTGTCCTAGTTGAACTGCATCCTGTTCTTTTGTGCCCACATTTCCAACCTGTCCAGATTTGCCTGGATTTGTTCCCTACCCTCTAGTGTGTTAACCTTACCCCATAATTTGGTATCGTCAGCGAATTTGGACAGAGTGCTTTCCACGCCCTCATCCAAGTCACCGATGAAGACACTGAACAGCACAGGTCCAAGGACTGAGTTCTGTGGGACTCCACTGCCCACATATTTCCAGGTCAATACCAACCCATCCCCCACCACTCCCTGGGTACAACCCCTAAGCCAATTTGCCACCCACATGACCATGTAATCATCTCTATCACAGCCTCTCAGTTTATCTGTGAGGATAGGATGAGATACCCTATTGAAGGCTTTCTTAAAATCCAAGTAGATGACATCTACCTTGATTCCTGTGTCTAAACATTTTGTGACCTGGTCATAAAAAGAAACAAGGTTTACTACACAAGTAAATATGAGAAAAATTGAAATAATATGAAAAAATATGCACATAGCATAGTATACATTTTGGGCGTCATTAACATCAAGTACAAACCTATCTTCTATTCTACCATTATTCTTGCTGTGTTTTCCCCATGGAAGATCATTTACGCTCCATTGGAGGCACTATCTTGAGATTTATGTAGAGCACTGGAGAAAGTCCCAGTGCCACTTTCTAACCTTACGTTGTTTTAGTGTTAATTTTAATCAGCTTGATTTTCTTGCTACTGTTACAAAAATCCTTTATCTCTAAAGTTTCTCTGCCTTATGCCCAGTTATATTTGAACAAAGCTTTTATTTTTGCATTTATTTTTTGGTTAACGAAATTATGTTTTTAAAACACCCTCATAAGTATTATTTTCTTAAAACACTTATTATTTGCCTCCTACATTTTCATACTTTATGTAACCATTAGACACACACACGCGTGCGCACGCAGACGTTTCCACACTGTGATCCAAGAAATAAACAAGAGTCCATGCAGAGAAAAGGATATAGATGGTCATTTACTTCAGATTGTGTGAATGAGGCATGAAAATAATCTGGTCATTTTTAGGCTATATTCAGTGTTTCGTTTTTTAAAAACTAGTTCTTGAAAATATCCCATTTGAGCTGTTTCACAGATGTTTTCATGGCTTAAGAGGAAAACTGGACTGCATAATTAAAGAATGGCCGCAGGTCTAGACAAACTCTACATGGAAAGAAGCAAATATCATTCTCATGGTCTAAACAGAGATGTGAAATGCATCTTTTTCTTTTCAATGTTGAAGTAGGTCAGGATTATGCAAACTAAGCAGAAGCTGAGTTTTTCTTCCACGGATCTGAATTACCAGCTCTCCTCTCACAGTGTGCGTGTGGTGGGAGAGGACGGGTGAACAAAATTTAGGGTTGGTATTTAACTGGCAGAGGGTGAAATAAATGGAACAAATAAAACAGGTTTAAAAGAAGACTTGATGGGATAGTTTCTTTAGAAGTATCAGTGGTACGTATTGCATTTCGATTTGGTATCCTGCAGGCCTTATTCCAAACAAAATTCTTCTTGACCTTTCTGGATACTTTGCTGGAGTGAAGAATAGAGAAGTTGACCCTGTATTTGTGCTATGCTGTCCAGTTCTGGTCCCCATGGAACTACTTTAGGGGATTTGTCCCACCTTTTTCCCAGCCTACTTTGAATAATTAATTTAACTTCCACTTACCTTGCCCTAGTTTGAAGAAAATGAATTGACATAAACCCAAATACGTTATAGATATTGATTTCCCTCCACTCCCAGCCAAATATACCATCAGTTAAAAACTGGTGTGTGAACTACCAGCCTGATTTTTTAATTAAGGAAAATCTCTCTAATTCAGCCTATTGCACTATATTCTCTTACTGTTTTGTGGTTTTGTTTTCTTTTTTGTGGGAGCTATTTTTTCCCCCTTTCATTCTTCTCTTGATGGTTTATGGTTTCCTTGTCATATACATCCACTTTAAGTCTGTGGAAGATGGGCTCAGGCCATTCTTAATCATCTGGAAAAGTTCATTAGTAAAAAATATGAGGGACTTCACTCTCTTACAGATTAAGCACATGCTGCCAGATTACTAGTGTTGCCTGTTTGTCTTGTCGTTAATAAGGAAAAACCAGATCCGGAAATCTCTTTGTTTTTAAGCCTCATAACCTGATCCAAAAGTTTCCTATTATAGCATATAGGTTTTTGAAACAATTGCCTCTACCCACTTTTGTTCCATCTAGTCTGACTTGCTGGAGATCTTAGGGTAGGAGCATGGTGAGCATGTATAAATGTAAAGCGTGAATGGGATTGGACGATCTTTAATCTCTTATCATGGTTGTCATACTTCTCAGTCCTCCAGTCTGTTTGGACTCCCTTGAATTTTTTAGAGACTGATACTACTTTCCATGTAGTGCAGGATGCAATCGGTGGTAACAGCTGTGGTCTGCAGCTTGGGCATCAGGGCCCAAGCAGTCATTCATGCTCCCCTCTATGTTCCTGCCCAGAGCTGATGCTCTGTTCATCCTCAATTCATTATGCTACTGAAACACGAGTTCTTCGGGGCAGTGCTTTTGTTCTGTTTTTGTGTGATGCTAGCATGTGTTGGGTTCCTGGTCTTTGAATAGCGCTCCTAGGCCCTAGGACAATAATTAACCTTCCCCCCTTCCTCTCTGCCTTCCCCCTTCCCCTCAGCTCTCAGTATTATAAACTGTTATAAAGAATGCAAAGTTTCCCTAAGAGAATAGCTATAACCAATATTCTATACTTTAAATGTCAAGATTTTAATTCAAATAATTTTAAAAATTAAGACGCCCACACCTCAAATATGAGATTGCTGTGGTGGGGCTTATGATGATGACTGCAAAGTGCGAATCCTTGAAGGACTTTGTGAAAACTTTAAGAGGAAATAACTAAAAATGTATTTGGAAAAAAAAGTCTGTAAGTAAATAACCACCCATAAATAATCAAGGATCCAAGAGCCAGCAAACAAAACCCCTCCATCGTACCCAGCAACACACTATAAATAACGAAAAGCCCTCTGATCCAATGGTACAGGAAATGGGAGCTGCTTAAAACGTAGGATTTCTAAATTCCATTGGCACAGCTAAAACTTTTGCCCGAGCTCACTCTCCCGATCTCACATCATGAATACTATAACGTCCTCTTCTCTGCCTAGATCAATGCACTCGTCTCCATTCAGAATGTTGCAGCAAAGGTAATTTTCTGAACCGATCTCTTTGACCACATCTTCCTCCTTATTATATTCCTCCACACACTGCCCTTTTCCAGTTGCCCCAGACAAGCTGTTTCTGGCCTATTCTGTCCTGGCTTATCTCTCCTTTGCTATTGGGATTTAGCCTCCTGCCTCCCATCAATCATTGATGCTATTGCCTCTTTGAAAATAAGCCCCCGTGTGCCTTCTCTGTGGTTGTTCCTCATGTTTGCGAGCAATTCCCTGTAAACCCGTTCAAATCTATCTCATGTATTGTACTTCAAAACTTCTGCTGGCTATGATGGGAATTTTTACATGTGTTCCCAATTCGGTGCTGTGGGTGCTTTTAATTAGCGAGCCACACTACTTAGAAGCTTCCAGTGCCGCATCAGGAACACATGCATCAGCGGCACAGCATGCCTCTGTGCTGAGAACATGGTGGCAGTGAGCTTTGAACTAAAGCACATGAACACAGTTTAGTTCAAAGCGCACTGCTGCCATTTTGTCTGCTCAGAGGCGTGCTGCACCACTGATGAACGTGACGCATCAGGCTGCCAGGGCACATCAATTTACGTGCTCCAGCAGACCCGACTAATCAAGTCTCCTTCAACGTGCTGGATTTCCAGTGCACTGGGGCAGGCTCCCTGCATGTGTGTAAGTGCCTGATGACTTTAAAACAGTGAACAAGTCAATGAGTGTCCTTGGATGACTGCTCATGATGCTGACATTGTCTTGTTGCTTGCTTGGTATTCCATTTCTGGACTTTGGGAGCAAAGCCCATCTCCGTCCTGTGTCTGTGCAATCCCAAGCAAAGCATGGTCCTTCAGGCACAATCTTCCTCCTAGTTAGGAAATATTTAGTTCCTTTTCAGGCCTTATTCCTAATATTTAGTTCCTTTTCAGGCCTTATTCCTACTGGTAGACAGACCTCAGGACTCTTGTTAATTCTCTTATTAGTTCGGCCAACCCCAAGAGTTCTGAATTTTGAATTGGGCTCTGTAGAAAATCACAAAATCAAGTTAAAAATTGAGACCGTTATCCTTTTTTTTTTTTTTTTTTACTTGCCTTCTTGTTTTTCAACCTTCCTTCACATCACATTTTTATCTTTTATCGACGGTAAGTAGAGCAAGTACTTGCATTTTGTTCTAAATAAGTTTAGGATCTGTGATAATCTCATGACTCCTGGAGCTGGTGGGCTTTAAGTAAAATATATGCAATATGAGGCTTTTAATAAAATCATGATAGCTGGCAATGCTGGATTCCCCTTGGGCATTTCTGGTGATTCCCAATGCCCTTCTTGTCATGATTATCTGTAAGGGATTGATTGTGTAGGAGCAAGTTCCAAATATGTAGGTAAGCCCATAGTGCCAAAGCAATCTAAATGACCTTTGAGATGCTGAAGTAATATGCAGTTTCTTTGTTCTCATGGGGAAAGTGTACATCCTCTCCCCTTGCTTGAATGTGGAGTTATGCATCTGGCATGCACTTTAATTTGCAAATAGGTTAATTTCTTAGTTAAGAAGCTCAACGCATTCTAGGAGATGAGCCTGTTGAAAAGGGAACCAAAGCAACATCAAGATCACTTATGCCTCAGGCTGATTCTGGTTTACTATTGAGACAGAAGAGGAGTTACTTTGAATGTACAAGGACCCGTCATTTTTATTTAAGATATAGTTAATTTATACTGTGCCGAACTCCTCTGATATGGGTTTCTTTTTGGAGATCAAATATATACGTTTCATTTTTCCCTAAAATATTATTCACTCTGAGCTTGACTGTACAGATAAAATCAAATCTTTGATTTTTGTTCCGTATATTCAGGCAAACAACTGGCCATGTTAGCAATGAAATTGGCTTCACTCTCATTTTGAAGCAGCAGCTGCCTGCTGCATCTCAAACTGACCTCCTTTCTCACAAAAATGGGGTCTCTAAACTTTAATAGATAGATCTCACCTGATTTATGGTTGTTGGTCTGCAAAGTGCGGTGTGAGTGCATTTAAGCAGCCATGTGCTGAAACACATCTGTAGCTTTTAGCTAGAATATTTAAATGTTTTCTCGACATCAGCCTTTCAAAGAATCGTGAGTTCGTCTTTGTTCTGGTTTATGTGTAGGTTCACAATGCGAAGGGTAGAATAATAGAAAAAAATAAAACTCGAACTCATGCTTGGGTTAGTATAACTTGCAAGCCATTTTCATACTGAATATGAGCTTATAGAAGTACCTCTGCTCTTGGCAGGAGACAAGCTGCATAACCTAAGAGGATGCAGTCTGAGTGGAGTTTTTATGCCCTGTGTACTCATTGTGTTCCTGCTACTCATGCACACATTATCTATAATTAAATTTTCAAGAGACTGAAAATTGTAGTCTTTGTGGATCAAAACTGCAGCTGAAGAACAGAATGTATATCCTCTCCACCCCCTGTTACACAGCTTTCAAAAGCCAAAATATGAGGTCCAATGCTGTGGTTCTCCATATATGAACCCAACACCACTCACCTCTGCTAACATTTTTTTTCATTTAAAATGCTGGCTTTCTGTGCTCCTGTTACAATAAGGGTGAGCTGTGTTACTAGTGATTGAAAGTTGAAGACAGTCAAACTTAAACTAGAAATCAGGTATCATTTATTTTTCTTTAAACCAGAGTAGTTAACGACTGGCATGATGTAGCGACAAAATGGGCTTTCAGCCTCTTATAATCTTTAAGTTAAGACTGAATCTCTCAAACACAAGTCATAGCTCAAATAGAAGACAATGACCTGATGCTGAAATGACTGAGTGAATTCTTCTTTGACCTGCGTTAAGCAGGCCAGAGATGCTCTGGCCGTTTAAGTTGTAACACACCGTGTTTATACCACCATATCCAAGATCCTGATCATATTTTCACTGTAAGCCCTTATATTTCAAACCATAGAAAAGGGCTCAAAATTGCTTGTGGTTATGGTTTTACATCTAAGGGCATTTATACGCATACATTTTTGTCCCGCGATGCATTGGAGATCTGCTGCTTCAGAGCAGACTCCTATGATTTTAGTTCAAAAGTGCGCCACCACCATTTTCTCAGCAAGGATGTGCATTTCACCGCTTATACAACTGTAAGTGTCGCAGCGCAAGCCTGGCGCTTGCATATGTAAAAATGCCCATAAGTTTCCAAAAGCTTATACTTTTCTTTTTTTTTTTTTTTTTTTAGAAGTTTGCTTGTTTTTTGGGTTGGTTTGTTTAGTAAGTAGTAACATACCCAAAATGTTCTGCTTCCAGATTTTTTTTTTTCCATATCCCTATTAGTCAAAACACTTTTGTGGACACAGGCTGAGATTTTCACCTGAACCCAAAGGAACTAGGCTTCTTTTCTCCACTGAAATTCAGTGGGATTTAGGATTTCTTAGATAATCCTGACTTCTAGCCATTTGATCCATTTGTAGGTGTGTGTATGTAACTGGAAACAACATTTTTTCAAGACTTACCCCAACATTTTATGCCCATGATTAGTTTCAAACAACCAGCTTCCATTTTGTTTTTTAATCAGCTTTCCAAAGATTTTTCTTCTTTTCAACATATATTAAAGATGAGTTATGGAGAAAGGATAAACTAGAAAGGAGTTCAATGAACCATGCAAACAATGCCAGTAAACCTGTATATTATTTGACCGTCAAGTATTCTGCATATGTCATACCCATTACCAACATATATTTTAGGAAATTTTAGAAGTTTTATTTTTCATTGTGTCTAATATTTGTATTCTGCAAAGTGGTGCGATGCATGTGATATCAGTAGCATATATTATACAAAGTCGAATATATGTCCAGGAAGCCATGAGATTAATAAGACATCTAGAAGTTGCCCCAAAGAGATCAAGACATTTATGTCTGGCTCTTCTAAGAAAGCTTGAGACTTTGTCCTTTACTCACAGACCCTTCTTTAAATCATTTGAAAGACCTTTAGTGTGATATGTAGGCAGCCCATCTGTTTGACTATTCTGGGGATTGGGTTGATAATTTGAAAAAAGGGGGGAAATGCCACATTTAGAGTGAGAGGGGAGAAATTGGTGATCTTTTAAATAGTATGACAGTGGCTTGTCTCTTTGCATGTGTTTGACCTAGTTTAGTTAATTTTAGAGGTGGGTTAATGGCCTGGGAGTGGGTGGGATGGTCAAAAATACAGGAAGAACTTACATGGCCGTTCACAATCCACACAAATGTCCTACAAGCATGCATGTGCACATATACCTTCATATAGATTACATATATATAAGCCAAGGAACATGGTGATGCAGTTCAGTTTAATTGTCCTGTATCAAGGATGGCTGAAGGATCTGCAAGTGAATCATTCAGGTCATGCCAGTAGATTCACCATGGAACAATTATGGCCCACCATGTTCTTCTGTGTACACGAACACTTGTGGCAAAAAAAAAGGCTTTGAAAACATTATTCACTATTCATTTTTCATATTGTTCATGTTCCTTTGTCTTCAAATCAAGATGAATTGGTACAATGAATCCAACCATACAGCTCTAAGAGGGGAAGAAATAATTACAAGTATGAAAATTATTTTTCTATCACTAAAAAAATATTTCAGTACTTAAAATTGCCACAGTTTTAAAGCTGCAGTGATTGAGATGGAAAAATAAGTTGTATCCAAGTGGAAAGATGTTGACCTGTTCTTTTAATGGCAGAGGAGCTTTTGGAGACCTTGGCAGTAAGTTTCATGCAGTTGTCAGATGGGCCAGGTGCCAGAGGACTGGAATGGGGCCAGCATAGTACCCCTCTTTAAAAAAGGCACGAAGGAGGATCTGGAGAACTATAGACTGGTTAGCCTCATCTAAGTACCTCAGAAGTCCTGGACCATAATCTAAGGATGGCCATTTGCAAGCATCTGAGGCAGGAAAGACTGATCGCAAGCAGCCAGCATGGATTTGTGCAAAACAATTAGTGTCAGACAAACTTGAGTCAGACAAAATAACTGTTTGGGTGAATGAAAGGAATGCTGTGGATATAGTGTATCTGGACTTCAGCAAGCCTTTTCACAAGGTCCCACATGAGCTTCACATAAACAAATGTGGGCTAGATAAAAGCTACTACAAGGTGAATAGATAACTGGTTCAATAGCTGCCAACAAAAGGTAATTATTGATGGTTTCATGTCAGAATGGCAGGAGGTTTCAAGTGGAATCCCACAGGGGTCTGTCCTGGGCCTAGTCCTGTTCCCTGTTTATTAACAATTTGGATGCTGGCATAGAAAGCTTTTTGAGCAAGTCTGCAGATGACACAAAGCTAGGAAAGACAAGGAAGGATGTTGGAGGATGCAAGTGCAATTCAGAAGCATTTCCGCAGATTGGAAATTTGGGCTAGGGCTAACAAATGCAAGGTGCTACGCCTCACGGGGTATTATCAAAAGCACAAGTATAAAATGCGTGACAGCTGGCTGGCAGTATTATGGAAGATGATTTGGGAGTCTTGGTAGATCACAGGTTCAGTATGAGCCTGCAGTGTGATGCAGCCACAAAAACGGTGATTGCAGTTTCGGGATGCATCAATAGAAGCGTTAGGTGCAAAACACAGGAGGTGATAGCACTTCTCTGCTCAGCACTTGTTAGGCCTCATCTGGAGCACTGTGTGCAGTTCTGGGCTTTACATTTTTAAAAGGATGTGGAGAAGTTAGAGAGTGTTTAGAGGTGGGTAACAGACGATAAAAGGCTTGGAAGGCAAGTCATACGAGGAGAGATTGAAGGAACTAGGCATATTCAGCTTGAGGAAAAGGTGCTTAAGAGGGGATATGATAACAGTCTTCAAATACTTGAAGGGCTGCCATAAAAACACCTCTTTTCTCTTGCTGCAGAAGAGGACACGGACCAGTGGCTTGAAGTTGCAGCAAAATATAGGTTAAGATTGGATATCCAAAAAAACTTCTTCACTGTTAGGACAGTGCGGCGATGGAAGAAACTGCATGGAGAAGTTGTGGACTCTCCATCACTGGAGATGTTCAAGAAGAGGCTGGATAGCCACTGGTCAGGGATGATCTAGGCCTGCGCAAAGCGGCTAGTATTCACTTCGGATTTGGATTCAGCCGATTCAGGGGACAGTGATGTGATTTGGTGATTCGAATCACTGTCCTGAATCAATTCAGCTGAATCTGATTCAGAGATTCGGCTGCTGCTGAATCAGCCAAATCTCCGAATCACATGGGCCCCATCCCCTGCCTGCTCTCCCAGCCCCCGCAGTGGCTGCCCCGCCTGGCCCCAGCTCCCGGCTCTTTGGGGAGAAAAAAGCCCCGCTCACTGGCTGCTTCCCAGCAGGGGGGTGATCCCTGCTGCCTCCCACTGTCTCACGCTACATGGGGGGGGGCTCTGCCATGAGCCCCCTGGCTGTCCCAGCCCTCTCCCCCCATGGCTGCCCCAGCTCCAGCCCTATAAGAAAACAAAAAAAGTCCCGCATATATTGACAACTTTTTATAGAAGTTGGGTGTTGGCTGCTGTGGTTTCTGTTTTCCCTGTGGCGGGTTATGGTGTTAGGTCTGTATTGTATCAGGATTCACGGTAGTCTTATATAGAGTTTAGATTATGGTTTGTACAAGATGGTTTGGATAAGGATGACCGTGCCTTAGGTAGCGGGTTGAACTAGGTGACCTCCAGCTCTACTTCTCTATAATTCTATGATAAATGTGGCATATATAGCTCTGAAATCCCATGAGATATGAGATCTCTGGTCTGGGGCTGAATATTGCCAGTCATATGGATTAGATCTTCTCAGTTTTCAGGGAAGGAGCTGACATTTTTCTGACAGATTTTATTTGTTTTCCAGTAGGAAGAATTTCAGTTATCTCAATGTTCACACTGTTAGCGTTTGCCTTAATGGAATGAGAAGTGCAAGTTGTGTGCAGGTGGAGTGCTTGAGAGGTGACTCTTCCTCCCAGTGTGGAAACTGGCTTGGATTGATCACATGATTACTTTCACCAGTGGTGTGTGTATAAATTTTTAATGATTTAGTTATGAATGCTTGAAAATAAATGAGGGCATGATCCTGCATGCCCTTACGCTTGTGAGTAACTTTGGGTGCTAGTCAGTTGGTGATGACCATAGTCAAGGCCATCCCTAGGGTACGGCGGGTTGGGGTGACCGCCCCAGGCCCCACATTTTGGGGGTCCCTGCAGAGCTGAGCGGAGTGGCCATGGCCCCTCCTGCAGGGCCCAGCTGGAGCTGGCGGCTCAGCCCTGCACTGCGGAAGAAGCGCGGCACCACCCCCACCCCTTTGCAGGGATACCATGGCCCTGCTCAGGGTTAAGGGGGCCCCATATGGGCTGATTTGCCCTGGGCTCTGCCCCACCCCCAGGGTTGGCTGTGACCATGATATTCATCACGTGACTAAACGTTTTTGTAAACTCAAGTGAATGCCTACCTCCTGATTCTCCTGTAGTTCTTTCACTCTGTTTTCTTATCCCTGGGAAAATGGCTCTACTTGAGCTTACAAACTTTCAACGCATGTCTAAGAGAGCATGCCAACTGGAGCACACGCTCTGTTTGTGGTTGGTCACCACCTGGAGAAAGAGGCCCCTAGTCGAGACTGTGGCAGAAACCTGTCACTGCTATAGGGGGTGACAACGGGAGCAGCTGGATTCAAGTACATTATGTGAGTCCTGTCCAAGGTGCCCACAGTCTGATTAGAACAGGTTATGAGCATTAGTACTGGAGTGACTGAATTCTCGAGTTCCCTGGATGGCATCTATTCTTAGTGGTCCAGCAAAACTTATTAAAAAAGTAATTAGAACAAAACCAAAGTACATTAGCTTTCTTAATGTCCCTGAATTCTCAGAGCTATCCGTGAGTGCTGGCAAAAGCAGGTTATGCCTATTGCCTATTCCACTACAGGAATCAGTGCAACTTACTCTATTAAAGTTAAATCTACTTTTGTCCACCTTTTTAGAGTAATAACAAAAGTGTGGGGTTTTTTAAATTATTTTTTATAGTATTATGAAGAACTGCTTTGGCAGCCTGTTACCTATCAGACTGGCTGGAAAAAGCCATCTGTAATTTTATTTTCTAGTTTGAAATTCCATGTCTGGAGGTCCCAAGTCCTGCATTTTAACTTTATCTTCTAAATGTTTTGTGGCTGCTGCTAGCTCCCAAAAGAGAGCTGCTTTCATCTTTATGCCAGCTCCTGAGCTTCAAAAGGTATAATGTGTCCATGTCCATTTCCTTTTCAAGAAAAGCACTTTTATGATTGAAGAGAGAGGGACATTTTCCTCCCACCACCACCACTCAACCGTGAAGGGGTGAGAAGACAGTTTTCCACCCTTTTGCAACATCTCCCTTCTTCCATGCTACGTCTGTCACATCGGTCAGGTATTTTAAGCAGAATTAGATTACTAAAATTATCTTACTGAATTCAAATTATTCTCCCTTCAGAATCCAAAACTCATTTTCAAGCCTCTTCAGATTATCTTTCTTCTTTGAATGAGCCAAACCTGTTTCTCTTCAGGCTTTTGGGGGATTTCTCCAGCCTTTGGAAGATTTCTCTGGCCCTTAGGCTGCCTCTGAAAGCTCAGCACTTTGAGTGCCTCCCAAGCCACTGATTCCATGATAATAGCATTCAATAAAGATATGTTCTTTATCAAAGTAAGCCCCAGAGGGCCTATAGCTCTTCAGTTCTCCCTTCATTTTTTCCAGATTTACAAAAATTCAGTATATATTATCTTCCAGTTTACAAACAGGCACAACAAAATAAGTCCAGGAGATGGAGCAGGCAGAAACCAGCAGTGAAGAGAGTTTCAGGATTTTCAATTTGTAGGTACATTTGAAAAGCACCAAACATTTAGGAATGTGGTTCTTAGCTTTATACTCCCAAATTATTCATGTTTGCTTTTCTAATAGCCTCACTCGATGTAAGTGTATAAACGTACTCTTTTCTTCCTGTTGTGCTGTTCACTGGGGATTTATTTTGTTTAATTTTTTTTTCCTTCTGTCATTCACAGCCTTTTTTCTGTATTTGCTAGTTTACTTAGCACTAGCCTTCAGGCTTTCTGCATCATGTGCCTTACTCGGTTGAATTTAGCATCAGTCGTAAAGATATGGCACCCTGCATGATGCATTTCAGTGGATAATAGTAATGTTGCCATTTAACAAGAAGGCATCTCCATCCAGTAGGATAGATGGAGTTTCAAGCATCCAGGACTGCATAGGGTGTTACATTTTCCTTCACATCTTAAAGCAAGTTTGGAATTGTGATTCCCATGATTTTTTTCACTCTGCTAAGATTTGGACTTCCATCACTTCTGCAATGAAACATTGTTTCCCAGCACATGACACAACGGATGGGATGGGGCTGGGGAGGGGAGCAATCCATCAATATTCAGCTTTTCCTGAGACTTACTGTCTATCATTCAGATGGTACTGAATTAGAGGGGGAAAAATATGTTTAGTTATAATATTATGGTTGGCAAGCTACCAAACATGCTAGCAAGCTGAGTTTGCAACCTTGTGTAACTGGTGGATTTTTACCCAGTTCAACTCCATAACTATTTTAAAATGTGTTTGAGTAGTAAATATTACAGTAGCCAAGAAATAATCTACTGCTACCAGCATTGAAGTAGCTGGTTCCCCATTTTAGGGAACCGAACTCCAGTCCTCAGGCTATTTTATTCAGTAATGCTAATAGCACTAATACAGTATTATTGTGTTTGAGACTTCAGAGATACTGTACAAGCATTTTCTTATGATTTCCTGATCTTTGCATTTATACCCAGCTGTTTGTTATTCAGTTCAGCCATCAGCATCTGAGTCTCAATGGACCATGTAATATGCAGCTGTAGCCAGATGTAATGCTTCCTATTCCTAAATGTTTCTGTTAGAAGCTAAGAGTGGCAGGCTAAAGACTACTGATAACAGTGCTGCTTGCATTAATTTAAACTCTAGAGCTACACTGATTCTGTTTGGCAAATTTATTCCATGGCCAACAAGCAGAGAAATATTTCCAATCTTCATTGTTGCTAGCAATGTTGACATTAAATACATCAAGTATGTCTATGCTGATATGGAATATACTTATATTGCTAATTCAAATAGTAGGAAGATGTCCAATCTACATAAACAAATACATTTTGAGTGCCGTTCTACTGAGGAGAGATAAAGAGGAGAGAAGCCAGCTCTAAACAATGCCTCGCTGATTTAAACCAGTTCAGCGAGCCTCGTTCTCCTTAATTTTTCATTTCACTTGCCTTATAGCATCTTCTTCAAGCTACGGTCACGTCTTGCTCCACAGTGGAATAGGTGTCAGAACCTGAGAGTTTTTCCCGGTACGACTAACTGTGAAACTTCAGGCAAGTCCTGCCGATTGTGAGCCTGGGAGTGCCGCCAACCCTTCCATGGAGGCTCACTGACCCAACGGGGTTCCCTATGAACCTTGGGAGTCCAGATGGAGATGGTTGCTATAACCTGAATGCCTTCCTTATATACTGCATTGTAAAAAACAGTACAAGGAAAACCAGTGTATACAGCCCTGATGAGCTTGAAAAGATTTTGAAAAATCTTTCATTTAAATTTTTCACTTCATCATTGAACGCTTCATAATTCTTTCACCCATTTTTTTTCCCTAAGAGCTGCAAACCTTTCCTCGTAGCATGGTTTTCAGCAGGTGTAACACAAGCATCCAAATAATCCCCATCCTCCCCCAAAGCCGGTGTGGATGAACACGGCCCTGTTTTTCTGGCTATGATGCGTACGCCCAGTGTGTTTAGTTCTCACTCACGTGCTAGGCAATATGCGTGCATGTTTTGATTCCAGTGTGATAGGCATTACACAAAGGATTTGATGCAATTGTAATGAATTACATACGGGAAGTGCTTGTTTGAAATCAACTCCATTAACTCGGAGCACAAGCCATTGCAAAGTCAACAGTTTTCCGAGTGGCCACCGCCAAACCATCTCTTTCGAAAACACTAATGGGATGTTTAATTAGGTGGTGAAAATTGTTTACAGTCACTGATCCCAAGTTTTGTCATTTTAATAATGGTTTGTGGGGGTTTTTTGGATTCTTGGCAACTCCTTTATTGTTTTGTAACCTGCTTGTGTCTAGTCTAATTCATTTGACTGCAGTAAAATTGAGCCACCCTCATGCAGTAGGGATGTCTGTTTAACTGTGCTGTAAGAGGTGCAGAATAACTAATACGTGGTAGCCGAAGTTAAACAGGCACTGGGTTACCAGAGAGAATGTACATTAGTGTGCGATGTATCTCTGGAGAAACGGTGCAAGTCCTCCTGCAAAGTCTAGGACTATCTACAGTTTTAGATATCATATGATTGAAAAAACAGTCGATTTTAGTTAGCCCCAGATTTAATATAATCTGGCACTTTGGCAATTTGAGAAGGTACAATGCACACAAGTTTCAAATTCTGCTCTTATTCACGCACCTGACTTCTGCGGCTGATGGACTCTCACAGCCGAGAGCAGGCATATGCTTTTACCTCTTTCTTATTTTTCCACACTTCCCTGATGAAAGGAGAACTGGAGATTTGGAGTGCAATGATCTTGTTGTGGATGGCTTGTATTATGGTAGGTCCTACAGAACCCAACAGTGTTGGTGTTACCCCTAAATCAAGCAGTGTATGTAAGCATGATCAGAGACTGTCTTTCCTTTAAGGAGCTTAAAGGCTCAATAGAAAAATAACAGGAAAGAAAACAGCAATTAAAAGAGATGGACTGATGTGACAAAGGACATTCATCATCTCAGTGGCAGATGCCAATATACAGCCAAGTTTTTCCATGTCCGAAACCAGCGCTCTTCTCAGTGGGCTAGGCATTATTTTGTTTAAGGTAGCGTCCACTATGGGCCAGATGCTTTCCAAACGTTTTGCTCCAAAGACCTGAAGTCAAAGCACAGGCAGATAAACAATTAAACAATAGAAGGGGAAGTAACATCCTTTGCACCCTTTTATT
The DNA here is from genome assembly GCF_001723895.1 of Crocodylus porosus. Classification (NCBI taxonomy): domain Eukaryota; kingdom Metazoa; phylum Chordata; order Crocodylia; family Crocodylidae; genus Crocodylus; species Crocodylus porosus. The sequence continues at coordinate 135,339,607 of NW_017728931.1, read as the reverse complement.
TTTTTCCTTTTTTTTTCCATTTAAAATATGTGTTAACCAGGTAACATGACAGGAGTGGGTCTTCAAGGACTTGACTGTGAAATAGGTAGGGACCTTTCAAAAGAGATAAAACAGGGCATGCCATGCGTATATAGTACCATGAAAGAAGGAACAAAGATATTTTAAATGAAAAGCTGGCAGGATAAGCCGGTCTGCTCAGAGCTTGGGCTTTTTTGGAGGCTGGTCCAAGTCCAGGGAACTCCTGCAGGGTCTGAGAACCCTCTGCAAGCCTCTGCCTTCTGCTCCAAGTGTGACTAATACTTCCTAGCCACTAACTTCATTAACATAAAGTGATAGCACAGTGCAAGTAGAATTTTAAAATTTGTGTAGAATTTCTTCATAGAAAAACAGGATAAATTAAGAACCACATGTGATGGATAGCTATGGATTACATGTCCAGTTGTACATTAGCCCCATTTTCAGAAGTGATTTAGGCACTTAAGCACCTTTAGTCCCAGTGACTTTTGATAAAATTTGGGTTCAAAAGTTGCTAAGTCATTTCTGAAAATGGAACTGTGCTCCTGTCACCTTAGGGTAATATATACAAACTTCCCACTCTTAGCGTGCTAAAATAATCATGATCATGAGAGGCTAGACTAGAAACTGTACAAAGTAGAAGACTTGTGTGCTATTGCTAAGTGGTCTTTGTATTTTTCTGGAGTTTTTATCCAGAGAAAATGTGAATATTCTTCATTTCGTGATGATGAATTTCTGGGAAGTTCTCTAAATAGGATGCTCTACAGGAGTGAAGGCAAAAGAGTTTCTTGCTTCCAATTGCATATGCAAGTTTTCACCCTAGGGAGGAAAGATGCAAACATAAATAGATATGGTTTATTCTAAAGATTTAGCAGTGAAGTTGCGTGATCTGAATAACAGCAATATATAATGAATGCAAGGGTTTGCAGCAATTTGTCTTGGAACTTTATTATGTAATTACTACAAAATGGCTTTAAATTTGTGCACAAAGTACTAGTAATCATTTTAAAATATTGTAGTCCAACATAAGTATATTTTAAGAGAGCCACTCACAGCCACTATCGCTAAAGGGTCTTCCATTATTCCTTGATAAACCCCACCCCACCCTAGAGGTTTATTACTTAGTACCAAAAATATAGTCTGGCTAGAAAATTTTACTGTAGACTGGAAGACGTTTTCTATTTTAATTCACTTTTTAATTAAAAGTGTATTGATTTTCTTGTTCTCAAAGGTAAGGAGGGAAAACGAGGTTTGGAGGGTGTGGACTCTAAATCCTCACCAGCGTTACCTTAAAGCAGCTCATGTATAAAACCTGCATGGAAAAACTGTATATGGGATCTGTCCTTTCTGGGACACCAGGGTTTATCAGGAATCTGGCTTTTCTTCATCCTCTGACAGCTGTTCAGTGCATGAAATGAATAGGTGGATTCAGTCCAGTTTATAGTGGGAATGTGTCCATACCACAAGAACCACCATCACAATTGACACCAAGTAGCATCCTTGTCTCTTGATATAAAGCCTGGGAATTCAGTGAACATGAACAACGAACTCCTCTCACCCATAGAATTGGGGCAGGTCAAGTTCAGAGATATCTTGCCCATGTGTATTGATGAACGGGACATGAGCCTCTACAAGCCTGGCAATCCAAAACCTTTTTAAACAATAAAGTCACTGAAATATGAAGTTAAAATAGTTTCGTTTGTGTTAGTGTTTACTCGTTCGGTATAGCAGTAGTCCCCAGAAGATGCTAGGTTCTTTCAAACCACACAGAAAAATCCACCCCCTGCCTTGCACAGCATTAAAACAGCAAAAAAGAGAAACGATGAAAAGTAGCTTTACGTTTTTCAACATGCCAAGCCATTTGCCTTTAAATAGCACAGATTATGTACAATGCCCTAAATTTTCAAATTTGGGTGCTTAAAATTAGGCACAGAAACAGCTGGCTTGGTTTTTCAGTCTTCAGGCACATTTTCACAAGCACAAAAATGCACTGTATTGTATCTTACCATGTAATATAAATAGATAAAACATACTTTTCACTCAGTGCTTTTTGCCTGAGGATCTCACTTTGCAGGTACTAAGAGTGTCAGTTCCTCTGTCAAGGAGAAAAGTTTGATCCTTTCATAGTTGAAGATGGGCAAAGTAGGGTACAAAGTTTGTGGTGGCATAGAGTGGAAAAGCACCAAAGGTGGAATCAGACATTGCCTATCATTGTCTTTGTACCACCATAACATCTTTTACGGTGGCCCAAAGGCCAAGCAAAGAGGTGCCCATGCCCCTTGTCATACCAGAGGTCATGCCCACTATTTAAGGTGATTCAGTTTGGGCCATTTTGGCAGCCATCTGTTTACAGGAATTCCCAGGGTGTGCAGGGTGGGACCCCTTGCGCCCCAGGAGAACACATCACCTGTTTTCCTGCACCATCAATGGGCGGCGACAGTGAGCAACGTGTGTTTCACCCAGTGAAGCAGATCAGCTGTACAGGACACCCTGGCACAGCTAATGTGCTTCATATGGTAATTTCTGCCCTAAGGAAACTCTGCTCCTAGACCTGTCCTGTGAATACTAGTCAACACTGAGGCGTTAAACAGATGTTTTTCCTGTAAAAATATACATATACATATACACACACCCCTATATCTCTACAGTTCTGTCTCATGACCGACCTGGTTTAGTTGACAGTCCGTAAGACACACTTTCAGTTATATTATCATCATCCCTATTGCACTGACCACAGCTGCATGCCTGCTTGCCCATGGCCATCTCCTTTAACCAATACAGTTATGCAAAACTGCCCCCTCCCCCTGCTTCTTTCCCCAGTACTTAGTCCACATTGTCTTTGTTGTCTTCTTCTCAGTCATCTCTGTTGCTTACCCCGTCGTCTTTGCTATCATCATCCTCTTCCTCGTCATTGCCGTTGTCATCTTCTCTAGGGGTCTGCCTTGGAAGAGTCTGTGCCAGTCTTTCCTCTTCCATGCCATCTTCTCCCCATCATCATCTTTCTGTAGTACACCTGCAGCTCACTCGCTTCCATTCTGGCACAGTGCTTGACTGGGAGGTTCATGTGTTTGTACATGATTAGGTTCCTGGCATTCCCCAGGGAGATCCTGCAGCAGGAGATGAACTGGTCAAAGCAGGCTGTTGGGGTCTCTTGCTGTTTCGGCAGGTGGCCAAACAGCACTGCCTCACTGGTCAGAGTCACAACTTCTGTCACCATCAGGAGAAATAAGATTACTCTCCCCTCATGCCTACCTGGCATATGGGCAGCTCCAAAGGAGAGGGTCCATTGTCTCCTCCTTCCACTGGCAAGTTTGCCTAGGGCAGGTGGGCTTGAAACAGATGTCTCACTTGAGGCAGTCCTGTTTGATCTAAGTCAGATTCTGTGCAGTATTGCAGTAAACAAGTAGACCTTCCAAGCTGTGGTGTTGTCCCTCTGACAGACTTGTCCCTGGGATAAATAGCAATTAACTTAAATGAGTTTTGATTAGTTTACAAATGTACACAGCATTGTCCCAGCAAAGGTGTTTTCACATTTTATCTTGGATACTTCACTGGTACATAAAGTGGGATGATGGGCTTGCACATCTGTAGGATCTCTGGACAAAAGGCTTTTTTTTCTTGCAGAAGAAATGGCTTTTTTCTCCCAGGAGAAATAGGAGGTTTGTTTACACCCTGAGCAAAAAGAGTATTTGTGTTTATAGCCGCAATGTATATAAAAATCATTGTGTGTTTTAATTCCAATCATACTAGCTTAAATTAATGTTAAAATATAGTTATGTCAGAAACAGAACTCTAAATAAGAATGTAATACGTATTTAATCTAAACATGCCATTAATAATAATGGTAGTAGTATGCATAGCACCAGTTGAGATCAGGGCCCATCAGGCTCAATAGCATCTATAGGCAAACACAATATAGAACAAATCTAAATGGAGTGATTAAAATGGAAGAAAGCATGTAAAATAGTAAAAGATCTTTTTTTTTTTTTTTTTTTTTTTTTGGTGTTGCCACAGGTCTCTCAGGATTTTTTTTAGCTGCTTACTTGTTTAACCCACTCAAAGAGAGTGCGATTCTTTTTTTTCCCAGTCCACATAAGAAGGCAATGATTCTGCTGTGGCAGTAACTGCCAGCTGAAGGACTTGGTCTTTTAGCTCAAGTAGTAGATGCACATGTTGTTTAGCCCAAAAAATCCTTGATTCAAACCCTGCTGATATCCCAAGTGGACTGGATTAAGCCTGTAGTTTTGGGAGCAGAGTCAGGCCTGTCAGGCACTTGACCAGAGCTAAGCCCTTTTTTCTGAGAGGCTGCCAAGAGCTCTTTCTGCTGCAAAGCCTGAGGCCAAAATATTCCTCTTTTTCTATCATGTAGGTCTTAAAACTGGCCAATTAACGAGAAGTTGATTTGAGTTAATTAAATCTTTATTTATCTGTTTAAAGTGGTGTGTTTGTTCAGGCTGAATGCCAGGGGTACCTCAGCAGCCACTCCCTGCTTCCCACCAATAGGAACAACAGACAGCGAAGAAAGCAAGAAGAGCATCCCAGGTCCGGGCTCTGTCCTGCTGCTCACCCCTTGCTGAACATGCGTGGGTGGTGACTTACATCTATGAAACAGTCTTTCAAGAGAAAATGCCAAATGCGTTTTGCAGGAATGAGAAGTTAGCTTCAGTTTTGTGTTAGAAAGAGAGTTCTTTAATTTCTTGAGACGGCAACAGCTAAGCTGCTCTGTGTAGCCCAGAACATTCACCTAGCTAGTTAGGATGTTCACCTGTGAAAGACCCAGCTTCAAGTCCTTACTTTGTTTCAGACCTGGTACTTGAAGTCAGTCTCCCACATTCCAGTCTATTTTGTGTTTTGAAGTGAAGGAGCTCTCAAATTGTCCTTGTTGTAACTGCTTGAGTTTAAAGAATAGGTTTCCCAGTAACTATTATGTAGACAGGAAGGCTCGCTTTCTTAAACTTGACTTGAACTTTTGGGGTGTGTCTACACATGCACTTTAATGTGCATTAGCCTATTCTGGTGCACATTAAAAGCATCACAAACACGTGCGCCTTGGCTAATGCACATTAAAATATTCTAGTGCACCTTTTTCTAGTACCTCACAATGGAGCTACTACATTTAATGTGCATTACCTAAAGCGCATTAATGAAGAAGTAGATGCGCCCTTTCCAACCCAGAGAGACCAGAAACATCAGCAACCCTTATTTACATGAGTTCCTTATTGTGGAACCTTCTTCACTGGTGGTTTTCAACAAGAGGTTGGATAGACATCACTCTTGCATGGTCTAGGAACAACACATCCTTCAAGGGGATGGACTGGAAATCGCTTCCAACCCTATAACTGTACAGAAGTCTGTTCTTTCTTATACAAGTTGCCTCAAAATCTTTAGCCTGAATTTAATGGCGTCTGTATATTTGCTAATCTTGAATAAATCCAATACCAGTCTTGTCTGTACAGCAACACTAATTTTGCTCTTCTCTTTTTTCCTAATCATTAGTGTACAGTAATGCTCAGAGGCACCATAGCGTACAATGGGACAATTGCAGCAGTAGGTCATGGCCATGGTCCCCAAGATTGCTTAGAGTCACGGTAATGCCATCATCCTCTCCTTTTTTCCTGGTGTTCTCCCCTATCTGGTTGTCTCTTTGTTCTGTATTTGTACAACAGCTACCACAAAGGGGCTCTGAACTGTAACAGGGGCCTCTAGGCGTACCATAATATGCATAATTTGGGGAAGTATAATTTTATCACACTGCAAAAGCAAATTATAGCTGTATAAAATGTGTAGTAAAGAAGATGTGTGAAGACAACAGTATTTGGTAAAGCTGCTTGCACAGGGGAAATCTGTCTGACTAACCCAACCGAGTAAACATATGAAACGTTCTGGAGGTGCGGTCAAAAATCTACCACTCCGTGTGTTTGGCTGATTTCACCTCCATTTTATTATCCACCCCTGCTCCCTAAGAAATGTAGATGAGGTTTAACTTAGCTGTAATCATAATAGGCTTGGAATCTTAACATGCTTTTACAAAATTAGCTTTGCTCCTGGTGATCTAGGAATTAAAATGCTTCATTAAGAGAGTCCTGATCTGACAGCCGAATGATGCACTTTGTGATTTCTACTTTTAAGAGCAGGTATTTTTAGAGGGGAGAAGGCTTGTACTATTACTGTGTGTCTGAGTATGTCTGTAAGCACGGCACAAGGCCTCAGGGAGCCCTGTATCCAATACAGTATTGCAAAGGCCAACATCAATCATTACTCATCAACAGGTCAGTTCTGCATTTCTTTCATCTACCTTTCAAACAGCCATTCTCTTAGAAATATAAAATCATAGAAAAGTAGGGCTGGAAGGCACCTCCAGAGGTCACCTAATCGAACCCCTGCATGAGGCAGGATCATCCCCATCCAAACCATTCTGTACAAATCCTGTATTATATTGCCTGACCTATTAGCAAAACTACACAACCACCAAAACGATGCAACCACAAGGCATAATAGGGACGAGGCATAAACGGGACAACTACTTTGGTGGTATTTGCCAGTGCACACAATGCAGCATAAACAGAAGCATCCTTTGTCTAAGGATAAGGACTTGGAGCTAATAGGTAGCTGAACTACATGGGGCTAGTAGGGGAAAGAGCTGAAAAATAGCATGTGTGGCTGCTTGCAAGCATGAAAAAAATGGCACTTTAATCTCGGTGCACCCCCAGTCTGAGTGCAACACATACTCAGAAGAGGCATTGCATTAGTTTGATCCAGCTTGCCCAACATCTGCATAGATCAGGCGGTTCAGTGGGGCTTTTGGGCTCTTTTATCTAACAGCTATTAGATAAAATCACCAAACAGCCCCACCGAAGCATCTGTTCTATGCAGATGTTTGTATTTTTTTTCACATCGTCCAGTAGGCTGTGCCTGTATGGTAGGGGGTTCATTATATCTCTTCTTTTCTAAGGCATGCCAACACTCTCTCCAGAGTCTTTAGGGATGCTCAGATGGTGAAACTTCTTTTCAATCCCTCAGTAGCAATAGTTCTTTACTGTCTTTCATAATACACGAACTAGAAGTCATAAAATGGAAGTAGTTAGGCAGTAAGTTTAAAACTAACAAAAGCAAGTTCATTTTGTGCACAGAATGCAGTTAAACAAGGTGTTGCAGAAGCTGACAGTTTAACTGGATTCAAAAACAATTTGGACAAATTCTTGGAGCAGAGATGCATCAGAAGCTATTGAACATGGGTGAACGGGGATATAGCCTCTGAACCAAAAGGTCCTGGACCTTAAATGCTGGACGGTGCAAGTGGGAGAGGAACCAGGGAAAAACCCTGGTCACACCCTGCTTACTCTCCCTTTCCACATCCACTCTCTGCCCCAGTGACACAGATTACTGGGCAAGATGGACCTGTGGTCTGACCTAGTCGGTGGCCGTTCTTATGTTCTTGGATCCATTTAAAAACAAGCAGGTGAATCGTTTGGGGTTCTGTCATGTAGCTGGCTTCAGTCACGCTGCAGGCCACTGAAAAATATTATATTAAATATATTTTGTAACGAAGAGGTCTGGGAAACCAGATGAAGCATCCCATAACAAGGTAATGAGTTTCTGGACGGTGCTAGCCTGTAGCTTGCAACTAGAGAGGGATAATACGGTGTGTTCCAAACTTTCCACATCACAGAAAAATCATTTCATTTTTTAAATATGCTATAAATATATATGCTGCCCTGAGATCACCTCTATTTGTATTATAGTGTGTCTCAGGAATTATTCTGGTTCCAGGCTATAAGGCTGCTCAGTGAAACCAAATGGCTCTATCCCAGGCAGACCGTGTGGTATCCTGGAGGCTCCATAAAAATAATCACAACGGCCTGAAATATGAAGCAACTTGAAATAAACTTTATTTTATCACGATTTAAGAATAGTCTCTCCCCTTTTATATAACTTGCAAATGGAGCCGTCCAGCAGGTTTCAAATGGCACAACATAAAAACATTTTGTTAGTTCCACGGCATGAGGCATCATCCCCATTAGTTTCCAAATTGGAAGGGTGAGAAGGCTCAGCCGATCCAGTAATCTCACCGGCTGGATCGCCTAAAGTGCTTCATAGCGAAGGACTTAGCATGCCCAAAGCCATTGCAAGAGATTCAGTTCCATTTGCATTTTGGTCCGTGCAAACCCTGTAGTTCATGTTATGCTTGTGCCCACTAGATTACCCTCTGCTATGTCTGCTTTGCCACATTCACCTAAGAAAGAGTTGTGTAAAATGTCGGTTTTTTATTATTATTATTATTATTATTATTATATCATGGCTAAGAGCAAGTCTGTATATTTTTGTGGTTGAGCTGTGCTTTATATGGTTATAAAAAAAGTTCAGTATGTACTTTGTAATAGCATAGTGTCATAACATGCATTTTGTGTTGCTTTTTCAGGGCTTGGGGTTTTTAATGGTATCAAAATTTAGTATTTCTCAGGTCTTTTGTGGGGCGTTCATTTCTTAGGCTGCATAGCTTGGGAAGCGGTAGTTGTCACTACTTGCCTTTTTGAAAAGAAGATACTGAAGTTCCGTACTCAGGGAGTAACAAATAAGATAGACTTGCAGATTAGCCGTTCAAATTAGGCACCGGTGTGAGAAGAGAAGACAAGTTACCTTTTGATTTTTCAGATTGGACGGGAATTAGTAGCAACAGGGTCCGTTTTAAGATGATGTTCAAGAATCTATGCCTGGCCTTGATGCAACAAAACATTTAAGTACGTGCTTAATTTTAATGAGCAGAGAGAGGTAGTTAGCTGTGTTAGTCTGAAGTCGGGAGGAAAGCAGGGTAGAGATGTGCTTTATAGACTAACTCAGTCAGAGAGCTCATTTCATCATACGCATCTCTGATTTTGTTAGTCTATAACAGGCGTGGGCAAAATGTGGCCTGTAGGCTGGATGTGGCCCACCAGGCCATTCTATCCGGCCTGCAGGGCCCCTAAAAAAATATAGAAAATTAATATTTATCTGCCCCTGGCTGCCTGTCATGCGGCCCTCGATGGCTTGCCAAAACTCAGTAAGCGGCCCTCTGCCCAAAATAATTGCCCACCTCTGGTCTATAAGGAGCACCTATCCCCTCCCTTCTGCCTTCATTACACGAGTCCCTATGGCTGTGATGTTAAGGATGTGAATTGCACTTAATTTGGAGTTAAACCTGTGCTTCAGTGCTTCGCTACACAGCACTTGCAGAACTGAGCTTTGTGTAGATGATTTTTTTTTTTTAAAAAGAAGGAAAAAACAACACTCTAAACGGCTGTGCTGAAAATGTCCAAATTTGTACTGTAAACACTAACACTGGAGGGGGAGTTAATGACTAGGAACAATGCCATGAAAATAGAAAGAATTTCAGTCATTTCGGTGATGGGCAGTAGACGACAACAAATGCATTTCAATGCAAGTTTAAAATGATTATATTTGGAACAAGGATTTAGCCTACAAAACCAGTGCTACTTGCAACACTGCACTGTCAGTAGGAAATGTAGGTTATGTTGTCTGTCCTAAATCACGTCCCAGGAAATCTCCATTTGATTTAATCAGGGTTTTGGTTTGTAGGTTTTTCTACAAAATATAATCTGTACATAGATTCTTTTTCTAGCTTGCAGGCACACTATTTACAAGCCTGGCTTTTTCTGAGTGGTGTTTTTGGGAGGGATTTGAACATGGCCAGGTAGGTAGTTTTGATCTGATTTGTGTGTTGCATGCATCCAGGGCAGTGTGGAAGAGTGAAGATGGAAAAGGGAACCAGCCTGATGAGAGAGGGGTTGGAACCAGGTAAAGACAATAAGCGTAGGTCGTGTAGTGGGGAGCGAGCAAGGGATCCCAGGTATGTTGGGGGATGGGAGGGGAAGTAAATAGCCAGTAAGTAAAATGACCATCTCCTTTATTCTGAAAAGAAAGCACACAGCTCTTGCATATATTTCCACTCGCTCGCTTTCTGTATCCCAGATCCCAGGTAATACTTCATGAAAGAGATTTCCATGAATATACCGAAGTCCAGGCCAGACGTCTGACTTGTAAATTCTGGAACGACTTCGGGAATGAGGGATAATTAGAAAAATAAGCACCCGACATTAAGAAAAAACAAATATTATGGAAATTGAACGGTTTGGGGATGACTTGTCACATGCTTCTTAAGGAAAAATTAGCTGAAGGCATCCTCTTGGCATGCATTATAGTTGTGGACTGTAAATATCCATGCTCAAATAGTTTTCTCAAGCCATAGTTGGTTTAATTTTTTTAAAAAAATGGATCTAGCTTCTAACACGAGGAGACACAAAGGCCAAACTACAGCTAAGACTATTGAGCCAGGTACAGCATTGTGTTGTACCTCTGGGTTAGCAGGCAGAGCCTTAGGAGCAGTGGACATCATAATGCCATCAGGGATGCTTAAGAAATAACTTTGCTTCTGTAGGCCGGGGGTAGCTCCACTGATGCTTCCCCGTGTGCCTAGTGGCAACCTCAGCCAGAATCACCCATGCTAAATATCACCCCTATTTTGAACTCCCCGATGCTACTTTTCTTCTGGGAGGCACCGGGGCCCTTCCCAACTCCAGTTCTTGTGCAGAGCTAGGAGTAAATTTGGCTTCTGATGTTCAAAGACAGGAGACCTTAATTACAGTTCAAAACAGCATGGGCAATTCTGTGTGAAGGGTTATCGAAAGAGCCCGTCCTTGCCTCTTGAGAGCCTTTTTTTTTTGCTCTGCTTCTCACCCTGTCTCCCAGTGACGTCAGCCTCCTAAGCTGCTGCAGCCTTATGTAACTGCCCCAGCTATCCCAGCATGCCCTGCCGTTTGGGGAAAGCTGCTGATTCACCCTGTGCACAGGTGCTGCAAGACAGCTGAAACTGCAGCCCTTGGGTCAGGCAGCACCAGCATCTCCTGCATAATCTCTGTGCTGAGACAGAGCAAAAAGTAAAGGAGGAGTCAGAGGCAAGCTGAGACTTAAGGTGTGTACAGAAGTTGCTTTTTTCTTGCAGTTTTAAAGCGCTTTATTGCCGTGACTTAACAAAACTGCATGGCTTTACAGCACTTTAAAAATCAGCACAGCACTTTTAAATTAACCCTTGTTAAATGAGGTATTCCATTTGAAGTGCTGTGTTTTACACCACTTTAGCAACCTACAGCACTTTTACATAACTTCTGTATGCCGGTCACATTTTTGACCAGTGGAGAAGCCCTGGGAGACAGTCGAGCCTCCCTGCCTCCTAGCCTGGAAAATGCAGGGGGGCTCAGAGCCCCCCATGACTCACCGGCCACTGCATTTCTGCCACACTTAAGAGTGCTGTGACTTTATAGTGCTATAAAAAGCGCTCTAACTTACAGCACTGTAAAATGTTCATGGAGCACTTCTGTACACCCCTTCAGTTTCTGAGGGAAGAAAGGCTCATCGCAGCGCCTCTGTTTTCTAATTCTTATAGAAGCAGCCAGGAAGAAAAAAACCCAAGACTTAGCATATACTAGGTCATACTAGGAAAAGGAACAGATATAAAGAAGGTGATAGTAACAAACTGAACAGATCTGGGTATTTGTGCTACATTGGGAAGTGTGAATGCAGGACAGAGAAGCATATCTAAGCTAGCTTTAATCTATAAGGTACAGAAGTAAAGACAGTGATGTGAGCTAGCAACCTGAGCCCTTTGCCAGGCCCCCCTTAGGCTTGCATAACCTGCACTGAAGTCGATGCTGCTGTGTCCTCAGTGCTAACTCAATTCAAGCTAGCAGGTGTGCGCCTGCTTGAGGGAACCGCATTGCTCAGCCGCAGCACACCCCTCTCTGGTGTTCACCGCTGCGTCCCATTCGGCGCTCTTGCACTGCAATACACTTGGGGTGGAAACAGACATCACTTTTGTAACCCCAAGTGTTTTATGGCAGCCCAAAGGCCAAGCAAATGGTTGTTCATAATATCTCTTATTGCACCACAGATGCCCAAAATGTGTGGCCGTGGCAAAGACGGTAATAAGTTTCCAATGCTTCACTGTGGCAGATGTGTATTTTATGACACGAGCGGGCCCAGGCAAGTGCTCCTGTGGCTTGAGGGGCACACACTGGGAATTCCCACATAAGATCAGGCCCCTCCAGTTTGGGAGTGTCTTCCCAGCTTTCCCCCTTTACAGAGACACGCCGCAGGCAGTCTCCAGGGTGCATCTCTGCAAGTGCGGAGAGCTGGGGTACCATGCTTAGAGATGCACCCTGAAGAATCTGTGGCATGTCTCTGGAGGCAGGGAAGACATTGTCCGTCGTCCCTTGGGATCAGACCCATGAACGCCACGTACCCCCGCCGGGGGGTGGGTATAGCAGCCGCCTGCAGGCAGCAGCAGTGCCAGGGGGCATGGTGGTGGGGAGTTCCTGCAGTGTCAGTGGCGGGGGTGGGCCGAGCAGGGAGCTCCCGCAAGTGGCCAGGGCAACGGGGATGGTGAGCACGGACACCGCCGGTAGCGTTGGCAGCAGCCAGCATTGATCAGAGACCACCCGTAGATGCTGCTGACAGTGTTGGTGATGTGGGGGCAGGGGTGGGTGGTGACCGCTCGCCAGCGCCACCAGCAGTGTTGGTGGCAGTTTTCACAGGGGGAGCACCACCAATTTCCGGGGGCGCACATGCACCCCTACACATCGCCAGTGATCAGGCCCCTGTCCAATGCAGGACAACAGACAATGTGTTTCACCCCCTGAAGCAGATCAGCTGTGGCAGGACACATCCCACTGCCGCTGATCCATTTCATTTGGCAACCTCTGTTTATAGCCTTGAAATCTTTCCATGGTGCTCACTTCAAATCAGTCACCGTCAACATGGTGGCTGGATGCTTGCGCTAATGTAACCAAGAAAACAACGCGACTCACTTTGTTCAGCAAAGCGACAGTAATATTGCTCGAGAGAGTGGGCAGCTAAGGGTATTAGGGTTCCCATGTCAAGAAATTTTGAAATTATATGAAGAAAGATGGAAAGGAATTAGTTTTGTGTGTTGTTAAAAAAAAGGAAACTGGACTTTCACCTTGCTGGGGTCACCTGACCCCAGTTAGCTTTCCTGCTTGGTGCAGGGGGCTGGACCCAATGATCTTCCCAGGTCCCTTCCAGCCCATTACAATCTATGAATCTATGGAGGTACCAAGATTGCTTCATTAGACATGTTCAGGGAGTGCACTTTTCATTATTTTTTACACTTTTAAAATCTCTTTTCTCTTCTTAAACAAAAAATCTTAGATGTCAACAAATGGAACAAGTATAAAAACATTATACAGCAAAGAAATGAGAGGCAAAGAAAAGAGAGGATGGAAAGGTGTGTATTGATTTACCACTCACTAGATCTCCTGCCAAGGATCTTTAGTCAACCGTTTCCCAAATGGACTGAAATTTTTCTGAGATTTGCATCTATTGTCTGTGAGTGTGCAGATTTGAAACACAAGACAGGTATGAAAAGGATATGTTCTCTTATTGATAATGCTCCTAATGCCCAATACATATATCATTTAAAAGTATATACACATTTGATGTGATTTGCAAAGAGTCCCTTAGTGAGAAATGCTTACAAATAACTGAAACCCCATTCTCAAGGGATTAAAGTTGTTTTATTTCCTAAGTAGGTTAAATAGAGTATTATTTCCAGCCAGCTTACACAGAGAGGGCAGTAGCAGCCTGACCGTGAAGTAAGTTGTGCGATTCACCTATATAGGGCTAATTCTGAAAGTTTCTCCTTCATTGCAGGCATGCCAGTAACTGTTCTCCCTCGGAGAACTTGGTGGTTAGGAGCAGAGGCACTATATGAATAGATTCAGAGATGATGCATGCGTCTAATTTAAGGGAGAATGGGCTCCTGCAGTATCTGTAGTCGTGGCTGAGAGGGTAATGTGTTCTGACTCTATCATGTAACTCCTGTGTCAAAAAGGAAAAGAAAAATATGTATTACGTTTAAACTTAATACTGGTGAAAGCCCTAGAGAACAAATTTCTTAGTTACCCATGCTGTGTGTTTTTTTTTTTTTCCTGATAACAGAAGACCAAGATTTTCCCCACTGCCCCATAATATGTCCCACAAATGGGTTTTGTTCCTGATGAGTGGTTTCCTTTTACCTTTTAAGAAGCAAATTCATTTGTCCATCTGGGCTAGGGACAGAAGTTACACATAAACCAGTTTAAGTGAATGTAGTATCAGACTTAACTGATTTGGGTCAAGCCGGTTTATGAAACTTCTGTCCCAGACCCCTTCCTGATTTAAGTTAAATCACAGTCCTCCAGCATCCCAGCATGCTTTGTAGCCCTGGGTTAGGCTGTGCTGTCCACTCCAGAGAGCAGGGCTGGCCTTGCTGCTCTGCTCCCTAGCTGGACCAGTGATGGCTGGCTGACATGGGAGTGGAGGAGACAGGTCCAGATGGAGATGTAACCCAGTCTGCAGTGGGGTGCTTACTTACTGCTGGCTGAGACTGGGCTACAAAGCTCAGAGGCACCTGGAAGCAGGAAGAGGAAGTGATGAGCAACCCTGCAGAGTCCTGCTCCTATAATTCTGGACTGCAAATCCCAGAGACCTTGGGGGCAGCAGAAAGAGGAAGCAAGCACACAGCCCATGATAGCCACATGCCACAGAGCCGTGCTGTAACACCCCCTGGCTTCTGACCTGAGCATGTGGCTGCATTTCCTGAATCAAGGTAAATGTCTGTTCATTTCTGTTTCAATTTAATCTCTGCAGTTTAGACAAACCTGCAAAGACTGAATCATTTCAGCCTTAGGCTTTTCGACTGTCTGGACTTAGCCTTGGTCACCGGCAGTGCCCTACCAGCAGCAAACCTAAGCACTTTTATGTAATTACATCCTAGTGGTTAGCACCCAGGGCTGTTTCAACAAATTTCAAATGGGAAGACTGGCAAAATTTCTGTGAAGAATTCCTACACTAGGCCTACAAATACAGTTGCCCGATATGCCGGGGATAAACTGAGTAGTGCCCGGTAGAACAGAGGGGGGTTACAAAACCAAATGAATTGAATGCAATTAAAATTGCAAATGAATGAGCTTAGAACTAATTAGCTGCTTATATCCTTTATCCCCTGCAAAAATCCACCACTTTTGGGTTGTTTCTGCAACGCTGCCATAGATAACACCTGAAACAGAATAAGGCAGGCAGAGACGGCTGCTCCCTGCTCCGTGTCTGTTGTGAGTAATATTCATTGTTGCTAGAGAAACACAGAACCTTGGACTGGGATTCTGGGAGAATAGACGAGCCTTTCAGTTCATATTTGATCACATTCACAAAGAAGGGGAGCAGGATCCTTGCAAAAATCCTGTTTGTCCACTAGAGAGCGCATAGGCAGTGCTGCTCCTTGGAGGAAATGCAGAAGTCAAGCCCTTCATGATAAAATACAGTGTACGCGTATAAAACATTTTTGTTCTTCTCAGCTGTGTACGAAGAATCGAGTAGAGGTAACCTGGTAGAAAGCTTCATAGAGCGGTAACTCTGTAGCCAATAGCCAACTCCAATAGCCAAACACCACGCACTGTCACTGGTTTGCATCCTCTCCCGAAAAGCATTCAAACAAAACACAAATTATTTGCTAAGTTACTGAGATTCCCGAAAGCTGGAATAAGTTTGAGCTGGTGTATGGTGCACCAACAGGCCAGTGCTTTCTGTAAGCCCCAGCCATTGCTGCTTTTCTTTTTTCTCAGGTTGTGAAGAAGCTCCTAAATGCAAACGGGTTTGTGATTTCACTGACTGTAACGGCCTGCCAGAAAGGACAGTGCAGAGAAGGTGTCGGACTGTGAAGTCCAATGTTGTTTTTAAAAGGGTCAGTCTTAACTGTGTCTGCTCTGCTCTTTCTGTGTAGTATTTGCCCAGGCCCCGAGACAGACTGATGTAATACTCTTAGGGGGGGGGGGGTTTCCATTTTGACCTCTAGAAACTGACCTCTTGTGAGGTGACTGTAAGATGTTTTTTCTGTTCATACATTGATCTAATTTATATTAAAAATGAAGGATTTAAAATGATCAGACTGAAGGGTGATCACTCGGATTTGATTGACTGTGTGACAACTTTGACAGCTCCCTAATGCGTTTAATATCTCTAATCATTAATTAATTTATATATTTTTCTGTTGGTATTGACTTTAACTGTTTCTCTTCTTGCTGGCTAAAAAAGCCGTGCTCTTAATACACTCTGTAGCGTACGTAGGAGGCAGGATTTGGATAAACCTTTGGCTTTGTTACCATAGTTAGCCTCATTTGCTGCAAAACAGAGGTTGCTCTGCTTAAGCCTGCACCATTCTTTGAGAGCCATGGATGCAAAGTTTTACATAAGAACCAAGTAAATCTTCAGTTTTACATCTTTCCATCTGGTCCCTTTTACCTCCATATTTCCTATTTATGTTGTAAGCTGTACAAGGCTTGGGGCATGACTCATTATATCCATGCAAAACCCTTAGCACATTTCTGCTGTGATATGAGTAGTACATTTAGAGCATTATTTATTACATTGTTCTCCTTTTTACCCATGAAGTGGTGCATTGTTATTTATTATTTACTAACTTCCACAAGTCTGCTCAGTGTTTTGCAATACAATTGTGTGTTGCTCAGATGCTGAATGAATTCCACTGAGAATGCCAAACAACAAGGGCAGGAGTATATAGATGCAGATTATTCTCGTTTCTGGCTGTCAAAAGTTTGCTGCTTTTTGCCAATGAGCAATTGATTGACCTACTTTGTATTATGGAGTCTGTAGCAGAACACTATGTTAAAATTCATTTTATTGCAAAGAGATATTTTAAAGTCAATTACTCCTTGGAAAAATTTGGATGTCTTTAGTCTTAACTGTCGTGGTAGTATATTGGTGTTTAAATAAACGGTGATGAATGAAACCAGGCGTTTAGGATTAGAAATAAAGAACATGATGCATCCAGTCACTTTTGGATTGCTTTGCATTTTGATTCTGATTGATTTTCTAGTGTTTACGCTAAGTACACATGCCAGAAAAATCTCTGTGCCTTTTCTATTTTATTTTAAAATGTGGCAATATTAACTTCTGGGACTAATTAGGCCTTTTATTTGACAGCATAGTAGGATTGTAAAAATCTGCTGGGCTGCAAAACTGCACCATTAAAACATCTGAGGTAGAACTGAAGAATATCCAGCCATTTCTCTCTCCTTTAGCGTTCTCCAAAAATACACTTAATACCTGCATATTTGGCTTGCGGTTTGGCTGATAATTTTTTATCCTTCAGGGACAGTAAGCCTTTGTGTTGCATGTGTGTAGGACAGAGAGGTAAACGTCAAATGAATACATTACGGTCACTGTATTATAGATTTTGAATTGATGGCAGTGTGATATAGAGTGTGTGGTTGCCACAGGACAATAAAAGGAGGCAACTTTCCTAGCTGGCTGTCATAATTCATAAAATATGTAACCAGAGAAACAGTGAATTATGCAAACTGTTAAATGGGATTTTGGGTGTAACCTATGAGCATACGTTGCTGGCAGAGAGGGAAGACTATTTGTTGCTTGCTTGCATTTTCTTAAGTCATAATTGTTGAGACAGTCTCTTTTCTCCATTTGTTATGGGAGAAAAATATAAATTTCCAGGATAGTGTCATCATTTTTGTGTGTGTTTGCTTCCACGGATCAAGGGAATTTAGAGTTTGGAAGATTCAAGTTAGCTTGCATGGAATATCATTCCCAATGAATGCAGAATTTTACACGAAACAATCCAAGACTTCCAGACGTAGGGACAGGTAAGAGATTAGTTCTTAGTGATGTGAGGCTTTTTTTTTTTTTTTTTTGCTGCTTTGCTTTTTAATATTGAGATAAATGTTCTTGTTGTTTTATGATTGGATATAGCTTGTGCATTTAACTATCTATGGGCATTCACTGTATTCTCTTAAGTTAGTGTGCTTGTGTTTTCAGTTGAAATGATTGGTGTACGGGTAGTTGATTTTATATATTGCACAAGTCAAGCCTTTTTATGCAAAGAGAAAGCAGAATGTTTGAAATTCACCTTACCTGACTTAACTGCACTGGTTTTCATGTAAAAAACCAACAGCGCTTCACTGGGGGTGGGGTGGCAGGAACACTTTACTAAACTTAAAATTTTGAGTCCCCTAAGAACTGCATTTTGATTCGGTTTGGCAAAATGAATGCACCCCACAAAAATCCCCATATCCTCATGCATATATATTTTTTAAAGATGGCAGTATTAACTTCTGGAACTTAATTAGGTTTCTTATTATCACATTATCATTCAAGGCCCCTGACCTAAATAAATAACAATCCAAAGGGAGAATGAGACCTGGTGAATCAAATTTAACTTGTTGAATTTGGCTTGAATTCTAAGTTTTCTCCCCAGAGGGGAGTGGGGTTAACAGGTGGTGGGGAAGAAGCATGTCTTTGAGAAAATTAATGCAGGTTTTTAAGCAAATTCCTACCCAAAGGTCCTTTCTGGTCCACAGTTGGAGAAAGGCTGACACACACGGTAGGGGAAAGACATGCTTAGTCATGCAGCAGGTGAACATTTCAGTCAGCTCTCTGAGTTCATAAATCATGAGATTAGGCTAAAAATCAGCAAGGATTTTGTATGTACATTTTAGGTTCTTTTTATTAGCTTTCCAATTTCTGAGTTTTAGGTTACACTTACTAGGTACTTTCAAGCTTACCTCTGTAAGAACAGGCAACACCATACAGTGTAAGAGCAAGTTGGGAGGAGTGTTGCCTGCTAGGGATGGTCTACAAAGTGCCCTGTTTTGGCCCCTGGCAAAAGAAATTCTCATTTACCCCAGTTGTAGAAGTTCTTCCTGACTTCTGAAACTTTTTCAAGATTTCAACATTTTTCCTGTGGTTTATCAAGGCAAAACCAAGACCTTTTCAAAAATCTGTGTCAAAATGCTAGATATCAGCCTAACTCAGAGCACCCTACTAGTCTAGGTATCAGATTGAATGCGAGATACTCACGTTCAAGGCCCTAGTCTGAATCAGACAGAACAGGGACTTGATTTGGGTCTCCCAATGTTCCCAGTGAGCATCTGAAGCAGCAAATTATTTGTATTCAGTATCTTTCTCCTCCTCCCTCGCCCTTTTCCATCCTGAACTTTTCAAAACTTTCCCAATGAACATTTTGGCAACACCGGCATATCCTTCAGAAAGTTCTCGTTTCAGTGGAGGATCATTAGGGGCCTGGGAGCCGAGACTTATGAGGAAAGGCTGAAGGAAGTGGGGCCATTTAGTCTGGAGAAGAGAAGACCAAGTCAAGATTTTATATCAATCCTCAAATACCTGAATGGCAATTACAGAGAGGATGGAAATGAGCTTTTTTGTGTGGCTGGGAGTAATGGCCTCAAGCTTTAGCAAGGGAAATTTAGGCTGGTGATTAGGAGGAACTGCCTGATTATGAGGGTGGCCAAGCAGTGGAACAGGCTACCTAGAGAAGCTGTGGACTCTCCATCCTTGGATGTTTCCAAGAACAGGTTAGACAAACACTTGACTGGGATGTTTTAGTCAAAGATGATGCTGCCTTGAGCAAGGGGCTGGGCTAGATGGCCATGTGAGGTCCCTACTTTCCCATAATTCTATAAATCCACATTTCCCAAGTGGTTTAATCAAAACAATCTTTCACAGCTCTAGGAAAGCCATGTTTATTACACGACCAGTGTATTTTGGATCAGGGAGACTGGAGTTTGTGTCCCGGCTCCTGCTGGCATATATTTTATATAGAATTTGTTTCGGTCATCTCAACACGCAAACTTGTTATGGTTGCAAGGGACAAAAGTGCCTTAAAAACCTGGATCCCTGTAGCCTAGGTATATCACAAGCCAGTGGGAAAGAGTTGCTACCTCCAATTTTAGAATAGAAAGAGTGTTTGCTTTAAAGTATGCATGATGTTAAACAGAGCCACTGGGGATTCAGTTCTCTGCATGTGGTGGCCTTAACACAGGAAGTACCACTAGCAGGTTGGAAGCTGAATATAATGCAGCAAGAGTGCTTAAATAGCTTGCATGTACTTTCTCTGTTATTTGCACTTTGTTTTTGAGCAGTACAATCAACAAAGCTTTACAAAAGGGACAAGATAGTTTCAAAATTAATTGTTTTATGGCCCAAGGTATTCACTTTTTTTGAAAGACCTCTTCCAAATGGGTATTTTTTGCCTTGTTTTCATTAGAAATTTCTGAATTTGTCTAAATTTGATTTTTGGAAAGTAGCAGCTCACAGTTCAAGGAAAAAAAACAGATGCCTCAGTGATAATCAATCAGTTTTGCTCATAAACTGCCCTGTTTTATTGCAACTCTCCCCTATCTAAAAGTAGGAGAGAGAGCTTCATAATATCATTTTCTGGAATAGGGTAATTTATTGGAAACTGAAGAATTAAAAGATAAACTCAACTTGGGTGCTATTACCAGTGTTGTCCAGTATTGAAAAATGATGATGCCGGCCTGAAGACATCACAAAATATGGGCTGACAATCTTTTTTATTTGTCCTCACGTGTCTGAACCTCTACGGAATACTAAAATGATGCTTTCAAGGTTCCCGTTTTGACCCCCCATGATTCAAAGTTTATATCTTTTTAATATGACACTTGCATAATCTCTTCACTTCTTGACGTTGGGCAATAAGACATTTCAAACCAAACTCTAACCCTTTCAGACCAGAGGTGTAGCCAGGCAGCTCTGTGCCCTGGGCAGCTGTATGATGGCTGGGGCTATTTTTGTTCCCCCAACAGAAACCCCGCTCCAATTTCTGCCTCGGTCACCCCCCGACCCCATCTCCAGCTTTAGTTACACTATTGTTTCACATTTGATTAAATAAATAAATAATAACGGTAAGAGTTGGCAAGACCATGTCTATTCCACAGGCAGGGTCGTTGGAGAACAGCACACTACATCAGCAGAAAGGAAGTTAAAAATGTGGAAAAGTATTAATAACCCGCCTCCAATGTCTTTAGCTAAATGGAACCTTTGTTCAAGCTCTGCTTTGAAAGGCTGGAGTTAAGAGAAGGAATTATTACTAGTTTATTAATTTCCAACAAGATTTCAGCCCCACATTCCGTACGGATTGACTTGAATCCAAGACCAGGATAGTTTTCCTCCATTCAGCATGAGGGAAAAAAAGCCTCTTGGATTTGAGTGCAAAGAGGGGGTGGGGGGGGATAGGCTCAGGGTCAGAGCTGCAGTTGCTACCTCTCCGCCCTGTGCCTCTGACCCCCTCCCCAACCTGCTGCTACTGCCTCCCCCCAACACACATGGGGAATGAGGAGGTAGCAGTGGGGTCAGGTGGTGGGAGTGGGGCACAGGCAGTGATGGGATCAAGTGATCAGTGGAGACAGGTGGAAAGGGACAGGGTTCAGGCCTCCTGGCCCCTATCTGCCTCCCTACCACTGCTTTCTCCACCACAGCTGTAAAGGGAAAAGCGGGGGGGGCCACAGGAAGGAATTTTAAAACAATCTTCCAATAATTCATTCCTTTATATGTAAAATTGTAACAAATTTATAAATTTTCCATGTATAGAATTATTGGTGAGGTCATCTTGGGTTTGGTAGGGTATTTTCTTCAGGATTTTTTTTTTTTATGGTACTTTTTTGCTTTTGCTCTTTGTGCTAAAACCAATTTGTCATTTATTTGGAAGAACCATCAATATAATTTGGTGCAAAGTACATTCATATCCATGCCCTTCGCAAAAGCATCCCAGGGAGCTTAGAAATATTAAATATAATCTTTAAAAGCCACATCAAAGGGTATATTTTTTCAGTTCTCATATTTAAAAAGGGCTACAACTTCTAAAATTGTAAGTGGGAGCTAGTGCCTTACAAGAGGAGCATAATTACAGAAAGCTTAGGAATCCACTGACTTCAATCAGCTCTGCAGAACAGTCGGATAATCAGCAGTTACTGATCTCAGGCCCCATTTTAAATACAGTTCTGCTAAACAGTTCTACTGCTGTCCTTGGTATGACATTCAGCAAGTTCATCAGTGCCTGGATTTGCATTTCCATACCACCTACTATTTTCCCTTTGGGTCCCAAACCCGTGATTCTCTCACATGTTCTAAGAGGTAGTCTGTCGGCATGCACTATCTTGAAACTTTTCACCATTTTCCCTCCAAATTGTCACTGGTGTAATGAGTTCGATCCAAGTCTTCCACATTTGTTAAGGTTTAATCTCATTACCATTTCTTAGTCCTTTTTGTTGCTTTATAGCATTAATTGGAACCATTATGGTTTGCTTAATTGCCATGTTGGAAATCCAGTTTTATTCATTATTACCAGAATTAAAATAATATATTTGGATTTATGAAATACCTATCTGATTAGGTCAGAGGGAGGAGAAAATGCCTAGAGGGGAGCCCTTATTTTGCTTGTCTGCTCTCTACCTTTGTCATAAACTGTTGCTCCAGATTTGTCCAATGCAATTTTTTTTCTTGACCTCAGCAAAACTAAAGTGAATTCTTTTATGTTTTGTAGAAGTGCAGGGCATGTATCCATCCTTACATCAACAAAGAATTAAGCATGTGCATCTGTTAAATCACAAGAGTACTTCCATTGACTGCGTTGGGTTGTATGGAAGGTTTTGCTTGCCATTAAAATTAAGACTAAAGAGTCCCTACCTTTCTTCACCCTAGATCCATGTATTGCTGTTGTTCCATAAGGTCTTAGGGATGTGGGAGCCTGCTCCAACATGCTGGAAATCCAGCATGTCAGAGCAGGCTTGATTAATTGAGTCTTCTGGAGCACAAAAATTGACATGTTCTGCATGCATCATGTGTATCGGCATCCCTGTGCTGACAAAATGGCAGCGGGGCGCTTTGAAATAAACCACATCCCAGCACATGTAAAAATGCCCCTAGTTATCTCTCCTTTCCCTCCACTGTTAGTCAGATAATAGTCAAAGACCTATGTGCCTTCTCTGAATATGATTCAGTTAAATAGCTCTATTTCTGCACTTCTTGACTCTGCTAATTATTCTTATAACTCCTGGATTTAGCTGTGCAAGTTAAGCAGTGGAACTTGCTCCACGGTCAGAGATTTAAATTGAACAAAAAAGCAACTGATAACAAAAAAAGAGAGTTTATAGGAGGCACTTTATTGACATAGTGGACCTTCAAGTCCCAGGGAATAGCTTTCACTATGAAGAACAACATTCAAACTCTTAGCCCTTTCCCTTGCATGGCCAACCTTGATACCATGCGTCAGTTGGAAATGGATCACAACAGTAGAAAGGAGCAGGCTGCAACATGTTGAGTTGTAGCAAGAGATGGGGAGAGGCTTCGACACTTTCCTTTCCCTTTTGCAAACACTTGCAGAGCTTCACCCAGCAGCCGACGGAGTCGGTAGTGAGACTTGGGATCGAGGTATCAAAGAGTAAACAAGTAAATAAACTTGCACGGCTAATTCCACGCAGAGCGGGGCATTTAGGAGGCCTTGAGCAGTGAGCGAGAACAAGTGACAAGACTGGAGTGTATTACAAGCCAAGGGATTTGTTTGTAAAATAAAAAGTATCGGGCTCTTTTCCTTACGCTTCCTTATTTCTGAACATTGTGGCTAAGTACAATCAGAGCAGACAGTGCAGCCCCTGGCTGTAAAGCATTCTGGGATGCTGGAGGACCATGAGTTAACTTAAATAAGGAGGGGATCATGGACAGAAGTCCCATAAACCAGTTTGATATAAATCAGTTAAGTCTGATACTGTATCCCAAGCAGGTTTTTCTTTAACTGGTTTCGGCCATTTTTTAAAGCAGTTTATGTGCACTGAACTTCTGTTCTGTTACAGGTTTAAGCCGGTTTCTGACCGCTTAAACAAGTTTATGCACAACTTCGGTCCCTAGCCTGAGGGTTCACTTGTTTCATATTCCTTCCACCAAAACCAGCCTTCCTTTTCTACCATCAAGCCTACGCTAGCTAGGAAGAAATTGTAGTACCCTAACAATTCAGACCTGCCTAGAAAGAAGCAATCACTGAAAAGCTTCCATTCCTCAGCCCAAGACCCTGTAGAAGAGAGCTAGAAAAAGAGGCACAGCCAGAGGCAAAGTGAGACTGGGCACTCAATACAGTTTAAGCAAGGGCTGTGTGTGGTCTGTTGAGAAAACAAAGAATCTGGTTCACCATGGCATTAATCCAGTTTTCAGTGAAATTATTGTTGATACTGTTTGCACCACAGTGACACCCAAATGATTCATTTTGGATTGGAGCCAGAATATCCAAAGAGCTCTAGTGCCCCCAAATTGCTTCCCGTTCAAATACAATTGACATTAAGCTAATCTAGTGCAGCAGGCCCAAGAATGAGATGAACTACACGAACTGCAGAGAAGCAAAATATTAGCAGCAAAAGGGGGTGGGGGAGGGAGACCTACTTATACATAGGCTTTTTGTAGGTAAAAGCCCCACTAAAGCTTCCCCTTTTTTTAATCAGGGGTACAACTTAATGAAATTACATAACCTCTGCAACGGAAAGGCTTCAAAAGCGATCAGCCACAGCGGAGACTGCATCGTGGTGATTAGCAAACAGTCGAGCCAAGCAGATCAGAGTAACATCTGCATAGCAGTGAAAATATAAGCCACAGTGCTAAAAACAATCAATCCAAGAGGCAGCACATAAGCACCGAAGAACACAGGACAGAGACCAGAACCCTGTGGCCCACTAGAGTACAAACTATGTGGATCAAATGCAAATGTGTTCATAAATACAAGATGAGAGTGTTGCGACTGCAAAGAGTCAAACCCAGCAAAGGCTGTGCCAGGGAGCCCCTCAACGGGTCCATAATTGGAAGGAACTGAACTCCAAATCCACTGCCCTATTATGTTACCCCCTAGTGTCATCTCTTGCCAAAGGGAGCTGTAATTTTTATGAATGCCTTGAAATGCAGCCAGGTAATTACCTGCAGGAAAATTTCATTTCACTAAGCGTTAATCTATAGTGAGAGAGTGAGGAAAAGGAAAAACAAGTTTAATAGCATGATAAACAACCAGTGTGCCATAGAATCCTTATAATGGAAACCCTGGGTGTGGCCTGATAGGAGGTATTTTGCTTGAATGAGCCTTAAATCCAAGGAGAATGGCTTGCTTTCAGTGAGTGCACACAATGCCCACATATGCGAGCAACCTTTTTTTTTAAGAGCTATTCCTGAGCTACTAGAAACTGGGTTTGAGCATCATAGGCCTGGTAAAAACACCACTGATTGTCAGATTGTTACTCGTCATTTTTCAGCAACCAAAAAACATAAAATCTCTGCTGGAGAGGCTGTTGCCCAAAGTCCGTTCTCCGATTTGTTTATTTATTTTGGCTACAACCGTTATTTGCTGCATTCCAGAAACGACTGACATTTACAGGTTGGGCAGGATTGGAAAGATTTCATCTGCTTTAAATGCTGATTGTGAACAAAGATATGTTTTTTTTCCCTGTCTGTAGGCTTTCCATTTCAGCTTTGATGTCTCATGCAAAATAGATGAAACAATGTAAAAATTCTCTGAATGGTTTGGGGGAGTTTAATCATTTGTCTTATGTTTTTTTTTTTTTAAATGCTAATACAACACTTATTATGATTCCACAACCACTGGAGAGTTTGACATTATCACATTAGTTGCTAATGTATAAATGCAACACTAATGTACTAGAATTAAAACACTGTATACCGACCTACCCTTAGCTCAGCCATTAAAAATACATTAATGTTCTTTTCCTTCCAAATTGGCCGTTATATGTAATTTATTCAGCAATAGCTGTGTGTGTGTGTGTGTGTGTGTGTGTGTGTGTGTGTGTGTACAAAATCTGATGCACTATATTTTTGGTGTTATTTCTGAGAAATTTAAAGTCCAAAACAGGTCTACTAGGTTCTGTCTGGGTCCCTGTCACATTTTTTGCAAGGTAGTTCTCCCTATATAACTCAGTAAACCCAGGTGTAAAATGAGTACATTGTCTACCTCACACAGAGATTGAGCCTTAATTAACAGATGTTTGCAACTGCATGCAGACCCTAATAAGAACTGCATGGTGCAACTGCAGTATATCAATTATGAGGAGTAAAAGTGACGCTCGGTGCATAAGAGTGACAGATCTGGGGGGAGGGGCTTAAGTAGCTTATTTAGATGGTATTTGAAGAAGGTGGAGTCTGTGATGACAAAATCATCTCCCATATGATTACCGTTTTTTTCTTCTTCCTGTGCAGCAATGGTTCTAAAGCCTTGAAAAGCAAGTTGAATAAAAGGACGGCAGCAACTGCAATAGGCATGTAGCAGCACACTTTCCAATAGCAGCTGTCAGGACACAGGAGATGGAAAATGCAGTGAAGTATATACACTATAGGAAAATTTGGCCTTGGGCAGTATGCTTTCATTTCAGTCATTTTAACTCTTTATATACTGCAAATACTTAAAAATGAAAGAAAAAAAATTATGTTGTTGCTGAATACTGAAAATCTAGAAATGTTCCGTGCATAATTGGGATAGATGTGGGTTAGAAAGCACAAATGTTGCATTTGGAGAGCTTGGCTTTTATCTGATTAAGAACCACGTGTTTCCTCAGATGGGAGCGACCACAGATGCAGTCAGTTGCAGTTTCCCCTTTTTCATATAAACGAGTTTCACTAGGATTGCACAGATCAGAAGTCGAAAGTAAAATGTGTGCGTATATAAATTTATGACTTTTTACCTTGGTTTTATTGGAAATCTTTGGTTCAGATGTTCATCATTTTACAGTGAAACCCAAACATTGCCCTTATTGTACTTGTAGCATATTTTACATATGTCTTTTGATTATAACATGAGATAATATGGTGGATAAATAGTTCCAGAGCTATGCGTGGAGGTCTCTCCAAAGACTTGAAATATAGAAATACTAGCATGATGGAGGAGATGGATAATGAGATTTCAAATCCAGCCTGGGTTGAGCGCAACTGAAGACGTTGCTGTGCGGAGGCTTCTATAAAATAATTTGGTGGTCTCAGTTGTTCCAGATAAACACGCAAATGCATTTGGCATGCACTTCAAGAGCTGCCTCCAAGGCAAGTTGGGGTATGTTTGTAGGCCACATACGGTAGTTCACACAGCCTCTGGCCATGCTGTATTTGATCTGTGACTAAACAGAGCGTTCTTCTACAAAACACTCAGTCCCACACCACACTACATCCTGTTGAAAAGAAAATGAGCCTATACAGGCTGCTATGCACATCTACTTTGGCACTTCTTCTCTAAAACAAAGCTTAATTATCACAGCCCCTTGTTTGATATTTTCTTCCTTTATTTCCTCCACTGATTGTCTGGAATCGTGATAACTAGGGCTTGAATGCCAAGGCTAAAACGTGCATTCAATTAGAAGACAACTCTCGACTGACCTACATAACAGTTCATTCATGAGATAATGTGACCTGCAGTCATAGAGATAAAAGTCAGTTGATTGAGTTGGTTTGGCCGTGCACACTGCAAACTCTCCAGTGATTGGGGAATCATCTAAAATTAGACTCGGCTTCCCATTACCGAGAAAGCTTTGCAGATCCGTCTGTTTCAGTCATGTTTCTTTTATGAAATGGTCATCAGAATTTGTCACATTGCAATCCTTTAATGCTTAACTTTATTAGCACGAAGCACTTTGGTATCAAATTAAATGAATGATTAAGTGAGTTATGTTTCAGGTTTGCTCCTGTTTCAAGGCTTCAGTAGCCAGGCTCCTGTGAAAAGTATTGCACATTATTAACCACTTCCTTTTGAGAGTGGCAAAATGGTGGTTTTGTAGCTGAATCTAGTGGTGCATATCAAGCCCAGTTGCTACTGTGCTGTACATTAGTCTTTTTTTCATAAAGTTCATTACATTTGTTTAACAAAGTGGAGGAAGTCTTTTTCTCAGGGTCTTGTTGAATAGCTTTACAACAACGAACATCTCAAAGCACTTTGCTCACGGGGGGAGGGAAACGCTAACCAATGAGCGTGTGGTTTTAGCCTAACGCTTAAGTGTCATTTTTATATGACTAAACCACAAAGGAAGCTCAAAAAGGTTTCAGGTCTGATAGAAATGTGTACAACTAGGCTCATAAAGTAGAAGGGTGCTGAGAAGAGAGGATCTCTCACCCCCGGGCCTGAGGGGATTGTAAGGTACTTTAATAATTTTCTTATCCTATCTGCTGTATTGCCTGGAAAGGCATTTGAACTGCGTGCTATGGGGACCTGATTGCAGGAGAGGCCAAGTGTGCTTTTAGAGGGTGTCGTGGAAAACTGTAGCTTGTCAAACCAAGGCCCAGGTACCGTTCCTCTGAAATTCAGCCACATTTAGCAACTGAGCAACGTATGTAACAGGAAGAAAAGAACAGACATTTTGTAAGGGGCCTTTGGGGTGATTCTTCTAAAATGCGCTATATCCTTAAAGCATTGGACTGCCCTTTAAAAATCTTTTCCATGAACAGGTGTACCTGATTCTTTTTTTTTTAAGTTTATTGAAAAGACGCAGGTATATTCTTATGGTCTTTATGTTGCTTTTTCCTTCCCTTCCTGTCCCCCCCATCCCCTTTTGATTTCTCAGTGGCTTGCTTTTACTTGTACATTGCAACAGTGGTGATTCACCAGAGAGAGAAAAACCTCCACCGCAAAGCAAAGGAGTTAAGTTTGTCTCGGTAATTAGCCTACTTAATTGTACAATGGAAAGTATTGGTCAGATTATTTTCTGCTTTGCTTTGGTACGTTGGAGTAAATTAATGAGACAGGAACAGCTCCAAAAGCAAAGCGAAAGTGTCCTTTTTTACCTTAGTGTAGCAGTAACACTGAACTAGCCATCTGAAAGAGCTGAAGAGGGAAAAAAAGGCTCTGGATTTGTTTGTTCAGTCTGTTTTGCTTTGTGCATTTGACAACACTTTTTATTTAGTCTGTTTCTCGTATTATTTGGGTCCTGAATGAAAAGCGCTGTTGTGAAGTGGCCATAATCGACAGAAGAGCTCCGTGGAGGGCGAGGAGGACCTGGCGGGGGGGGCAGGTGTAATATCTAAAACTAACTTTTAATTCTGGTGGGGGGGTTTCTTTAACTGACAAAAATGCAGACAGGTAGTGAAAGCATTGTGTGTTAGAAAGTTTTTCATGTTCCTCACTAGCGTGCCTCGTGTTACGAATGAGACTAAAAAGAACTTCTTTGCCTAGCAAAATGAAAGCTGAGAGATTGTATGATGGCTGTCTATAAAAACCTTAGGGGGAAACACCGCAGGAGGGAGAAGAGCTATTGAAGCTATAAGACAGTACTGCCAGAAGAACAAAAGTATAGAGACAGACCACAAAGATGTTTAGGTGGGTAGCCATCAGGTCATGAGTTTATGATCTAGGCTCCCAGTCTGCGAAGAGGGGCAAAAAAACACTAACTAATTTTAAGATGGAGCTTCATAGATTCATAGATTGTAAGGCC
The DNA here is from genome assembly GCF_001723895.1 of Crocodylus porosus. Classification (NCBI taxonomy): domain Eukaryota; kingdom Metazoa; phylum Chordata; order Crocodylia; family Crocodylidae; genus Crocodylus; species Crocodylus porosus. The sequence continues at coordinate 135,310,250 of NW_017728931.1, read as the reverse complement.
GGAAGGGACCTTGGAAGATCATTGGATCCAGTCCCCTGCACCGGGCAGGAAAGATAACTGAGGGTCAGGTGACTCCAGCAGGGTGACTGTCTAGTCTCCTCTGGAAGATCTCCAGGGTAGGCAATTGCTTGATGAATAAGATTTGAAACACGTGTTTTCCTACAATGGCAAGGGGGATAGACTCTAACTCACTAAATCCATTCCCCTCCTGTGTTTCTTCTTCAATCTTAAAAGACCAACAGTTAAGGGATGTTGCGGGGGTGGGGGTGGCACCTGGCAGCTTAAAATTAGGGAACAGATTGAGCCAGGAAATGTATGATGTCTAGTCAGCACGTTGCTTTTTGTGTCCAAGGTAAAACAATGGTTCTCCATTAGCTCCTGGGCTGCTTGCAAAATCTATTTATCCTCATAACACCTCTGCAAAAGTGTCATTATGCCCCTTTCCCAGATGGGAAGCTGTAACGCGAAGAGATTAGGAGTGCATCTAGAGAGCGATCCAAAGAGGAAATTGAAGCTGGTTTCAACTTGCCTGAGCTCGCTTTAAAACAGCGAGCCTGAGTATTGCTAGCTGCAGCAGCATGGGGACTCTTGCAGCCTGTGCTGTGCTGAACCAGCGTTAGGGCAACTGCTTCTCGCACTTTGCTAGTCTAAAGTGAGCTTGTGTGCAACTACAGCTGCAGTACAGGTGAGTCTTGCTCAAGGTTACACAAGAAATCTTCTGCTGGCCAGGGACCTGAACCTGTCTGTCCCATCTAAGAGGCTTCTGACCTAATCACAGATCCTCTCGCTGTAATGCCGTTGTGGGGCCTGCTGAATATTTTGAATGCAGCTTTCTTTTCAGGATGATAAATTATGTTTTGTTGGCAACTTGAATGCTAATAATTAGCAAATTACTGGGAAACATCAGGCTACAGAGCATCCACCGGCCCCCAGGTCAAAGTGCAAAAGCTACATTTTTTCCCCCCCATACTCTTAGCCCTTTTCTACTCTTAAGCTTATCCTGCTAAGATAAGGTTACAGCCCTGAGGATCTTCAAATATATGGTTCCTTAGCGGGAGCTAGTATTCCAGCTACAATATCTCTTTTCAGGACTTAAGCCTAAATAATTAATATGAAAAAAATGAGTCTTGTAAAATTGCCTTGTAAATTTCCTGGCTCAGGTGGAAAATATCTGTTCACTTGCTCTGTATTATAATTGATGATGAAAAAAATCTAATGATGTTTAACTCACCTCCAACAAGTCAGCAAGTAGCATTTTGTGAGGCTGATATGGAAGGGAATACATATTTGAACAGGTCTTTTTACAAACTGATTTGTCTTCCAGGCTGTATCATGCTGTATTATATTTTAATCAAATACGGTTTATTCCCTAGACCTTTTGGGTTGGTAGAAACCAGAATGCCGACCTCTTGTAGAAAAGCCCCTAATGGTGGTTGACAGGGCCTGTTGTAAAAACGTCTGCACAATATTTACTTCCAGCCTTCTTGGAGTTTCCTTTGGAGTCATTAGTATGTCCTGAAAATCTGCAAATGCACACTTGTCAAAAAAATCACTGTAAAAAATGTTATTCGGATATTCTTGTCAAATATAGAGTTTAGGGTTTCATTGCAAGGAGTTGGTAACTAAGCTGTAACTAACTAAATTTACATCCAAGTGTAAATGCAGTTGAATTGGACACAGCCCTGACCCAACGCCCACGAGCTGTGAGATGCTTAGAATGAAAACGTGAGTCTTAATTGAGATTTGACAGTGATCCCAGGTCTCTCTAATATGCTGAATTGAAAGACTCTGGTCCTGAACACAAGGGTCTTCATAGTCCAGCTCTGATTTCTGTTGCTTGAACACACCTCAATGTGAAATTAATGATGAGTACTGTTGATACCATCCATTATTTTAACAGACAGCTGTATAACAGAAAATGATTGACAAGAGAGTACTCAATATCTGTTAGGACTGCTAGTTGTTGATGTGGGTTTCACTCTGTCATTATGAATGCAAGAGTAGTACACAAAAAAGAAGAGGAAAGTACATTTCTATGTATTCTTCCACTTTCAATTTTAAACTGAGGGAACAAATGGCTGTTTTGTCTTCCTCCAAGTTATTTCCTCAAATGTGGGCAGTAAATTGGAAAAATTAGGCAAGATTTTACCCTCTTAATTGACCTTACAAAAGATGTAATGAATTTTTAGGGATATTCCAGGTAAGAGGAGTCCTGGTAGAAGTCCACTGACTTCAGAAGAGGGTCGAATTCAGATCTGTGGGGTAAATGGGAAGGTTGTTGTCGCTTTTTTCAGAGTTACGTTCACAAAAGTTAACAGCACGTTGTCAAATCGTCCAATATTCGGGGTCGACCTAATGCTTTGGGGTCAGAGGGAAAGCAGAACATTTTCCAAGGATTAAAAACACCTCCAGACTGCGTTCCAGGGGACGCTGTGCTCCAACAGGCGCATCGCTTTATCCACTAGAGAGTGCATAGGCAGTGCTGCTCCTTGGAGGAAATGCAGAAGTCAAGCTCTTAATGATAAAATATAGCATAAGCGTATAAAAAACATTGTTCTTCTCCATTGTCTACGAAGTATCGAGTAAAGGTAACCTGGCTGAAAGCTTCATAGAGCAGTAACTCCACTAGCCAAACACCACACGCTGTCACTGGTTTTCATCCTCTCCTGAATAGCATTCAAACAAAACATAAATTATTTGCTAAGTCATTGAGATGCATGAAAGCTG
>NW_017728931.1:135273326-135307423 GCF_001723895.1 Crocodylus porosus | reverse complement strand
AAGGTTACAGCCCTGAGGATCTTCAAATATATGGTTCCTTAGCGGGAGCTAGTATTCCAGCTACAATATCTCTTTTCAGGACTTAAGCCTAAATAATTAATATGAAAAAAATGAGTCTTGTAAAATTGCCTTGTAAATTTCCTGGCTCAGGTGGAAAATATCTGTTCACTTGCTCTGTATTATAATTGATGATGAAAAAAATCTAATGATGTTTAACTCACCTCCAACAAGTCAGCAAGTAGCATTTTGTGAGGCTGATATGGAAGGGAATACATATTTGAACAGGTCTTTTTACAAACTGATTTGTCTTCCAGGCTGTATCATGCTGTATTATATTTTAATCAAATACGGTTTATTCCCTAGACCTTTTGGGTTGGTAGAAACCAGAATGCCGACCTCTTGTAGAAAAGCCCCTAATGGTGGTTGACAGGGCCTGTTGTAAAAACGTCTGCACAATATTTACTTCCAGCCTTCTTGGAGTTTCCTTTGGAGTCATTAGTATGTCCTGAAAATCTGCAAATGCACACTTGTCAAAAAAATCACTGTAAAAAATGTTATTCGGATATTCTTGTCAAATATAGAGTTTAGGGTTTCATTGCAAGGAGTTGGTAACTAAGCTGTAACTAACTAAATTTACATCCAAGTGTAAATGCAGTTGAATTGGACACAGCCCTGACCCAACGCCCACGAGCTGTGAGATGCTTAGAATGAAAACGTGAGTCTTAATTGAGATTTGACAGTGATCCCAGGTCTCTCTAATATGCTGAATTGAAAGACTCTGGTCCTGAACACAAGGGTCTTCATAGTCCAGCTCTGATTTCTGTTGCTTGAACACACCTCAATGTGAAATTAATGATGAGTACTGTTGATACCATCCATTATTTTAACAGACAGCTGTATAACAGAAAATGATTGACAAGAGAGTACTCAATATCTGTTAGGACTGCTAGTTGTTGATGTGGGTTTCACTCTGTCATTATGAATGCAAGAGTAGTACACAAAAAAGAAGAGGAAAGTACATTTCTATGTATTCTTCCACTTTCAATTTTAAACTGAGGGAACAAATGGCTGTTTTGTCTTCCTCCAAGTTATTTCCTCAAATGTGGGCAGTAAATTGGAAAAATTAGGCAAGATTTTACCCTCTTAATTGACCTTACAAAAGATGTAATGAATTTTTAGGGATATTCCAGGTAAGAGGAGTCCTGGTAGAAGTCCACTGACTTCAGAAGAGGGTCGAATTCAGATCTGTGGGGTAAATGGGAAGGTTGTTGTCGCTTTTTTCAGAGTTACGTTCACAAAAGTTAACAGCACGTTGTCAAATCGTCCAATATTCGGGGTCGACCTAATGCTTTGGGGTCAGAGGGAAAGCAGAACATTTTCCAAGGATTAAAAACACCTCCAGACTGCGTTCCAGGGGACGCTGTGCTCCAACAGGCGCATCGCTTTATCCACTAGAGAGTGCATAGGCAGTGCTGCTCCTTGGAGGAAATGCAGAAGTCAAGCTCTTAATGATAAAATATAGCATAAGCGTATAAAAAACATTGTTCTTCTCCATTGTCTACGAAGTATCGAGTAAAGGTAACCTGGCTGAAAGCTTCATAGAGCAGTAACTCCACTAGCCAAACACCACACGCTGTCACTGGTTTTCATCCTCTCCTGAATAGCATTCAAACAAAACATAAATTATTTGCTAAGTCATTGAGATGCATGAAAGCTGGAATAAGTTTGAGCTGGTGTATGGTGCACCAACAGGCCAGTGCTTTTTGTAAGCCCCAGCCATTGCTGCTTTTCTTTTTTCTCAGGTTGTGAAGAAGCTCCTAAATGCAAACGGGTTTGTGATTTCACTGACTGTAACGGCCTGCCAGAAAGGACAGTGCAGAGAAGGTGTCGGACTGTGAAGTCCAATGTTGTTTTTAAAAGGGTCAGTCTTAACTGTGTCTGCTCTGCTCTTTCTGTGTAGTATTTGCCCAGGCACGGAGATGGACTGAAGTAATACTCTTAGGGGTTATTTTTTCATGTTGACCTCTAGAAACTGTATCCAGATAAATCAGTTCCTGTGCCTACAAGTTAGGGTTTCCTATTGATGAATTTTCCTCCTTTGTTTCATAGTAGCACTTTGTTGCTTAACAGTAGTATTTATCTTTTACTGTGTTGGCGCTACTTTTTTCACTATCTTTAAGCCCTGTGCCTAGGTGTCATTAGTCCCTGGGTGCCACTGCTAGACTCAGCAAGAGCTATCTGTATATTAAAATGTAGATTTGCAAGCTAGATGTTAGCTTACAAATTAGATCACTCTAGACATGATGTGATAATGCTGTTCAGTAGTGCTCATAACCCAAGAATGGAAAGCAGATTGCACCGAGCTCCGCTTGGTTTATGTAACATCGCTGTCTCCTGCCAGACCTAGGAGAAACTAAATGAATTAGCTGAGAATCGTGGTGATTGGTGAAATCTGATTGGGCTTATTCAAGTGACTTGTATGGACCAGTCGTCCATCCAGGCCCATCTTGGACCATACAAAGCACAACCTGGAATAATTGTGTTGTAAAGAGAAAAAGAAACAGATCCTTCATTATACAGTCCTGCAATGGGGCTGATAAATCAAATTATGTCAAAAATGCAGAAAGGAAAAAGATACAAACCAAGCACTTGTAGCCATTGTCTTTACTTGGCCAGTTACATGACCTAGCTCACCTTGACACCTGCCACTTGCATGAGCAGCTGCTGTTGATTGAGTCTGATGCTCAGTTAGGCCTCCTCTGAAAGAAGTGAGGCAGAGGGTATCCGTGAGAAAATGAGGGGGGAAGATGAATGGGTTATGTTGGCCTGCATAAAAGCATCAGTTTGTATACTCTCTACTGAGCAGAAGCTAAATTTTTAATCAAGCTGCTGTTGATTGAACCCTTCCAGTACAAGCAGGGTAAGTTTTCTGGGCAAGGTAAAGGATTTCATTCAGAGTAGTTTATCAATCTTTTAAAAAGTGATAGCAAATGCTATTACTTACTGTCCATCTCTAGTGTTTCTCAAGCATCCCCCTGCAAGGTAGGCAGCATTCTGCAGGCGTAGCAGTAATCTGAATGCAACAAATCCATACCTGGAAACCACAGATGTTGAAAACTGAAAATCTGAAGGTGCCGTATGTCTCCTGTAATTGAAAGCAGGTGCCCTGAAGGAAGCAGAGACTTTTTTCCATTTTATGAAGTATCCAGTGCCAGCAGAGGCAAAATTCATTAGTACTCTCAGAAGCTTCATTCATTAGTACAGGAAAGCGAAGATTAAAAATGCTGTTTTATGAGAACTGAGAGCGCCTAGATCAGTGTTCACCACTGTAGGAAAAGATCTGAGAGAGACCCAAAGACCCTAAAATGCAGGTTAACGATTCAAGATTCAACACATGGGGAAAGGATATGGATGACAAGGTAGCAGTATTTTGGGTAGACTTGAAGGCACATTTTGTTATTTGGGGCATGTCTCCCCACTACCCAGGAATAGTTGTTCCCTCCCAACTGCACTAAAATGAGCAGCTACTTAGAAATGAGAGGAAGATGTTCAGTCTTGCACATCATCATTAAGGGAGCTTAAAACCGCCAGCAGGCCGCTGCCCATCAGCAGTCAAGCTATGTTAGGTGGTGCCATCTTCTACTTGTTTTCTTGACTTCCTCCACCCGACCCTGGAGCTCAGTTCATCCACATGTGGGAATGTGGGAAGAATCCATTCTTTTCTCATAAACCGGTATTAAGAATATATAGGTTAGGTATATATATCTATCGTGTGTGTGCATGTATTTATACATATATAGTTATTTATAATGTTATGAATATATATGCTATAGGATTTGCCAGTCCAGTGATTCAGCCTGGTAAATGGGAATGAGAATGCAGGTCAGGAGCTTCTAAATTCTCAGTGGAGAAATCATTTCACTTCTTTGTGCCTTAGTTTACTGTGCCTCAGTGAAATGGAAGCAATAATCAGAAAGGTATTATGAAGATTATTGCATAGTCATTGGTTTATGGCATACCCGGTACAAACACTAAATATTAGGATACTGATAAATTAGCTAAATGAGCCTGATCTCCAGCCTGATCAGGATTTTCAGTCTCCGACTGTAAACTTCATCCTTTCCAAACTTCATGGATCCCTTCAAACAATTTAGTGGTGGAGACAGGAGAAGCTGCAATTCTTTCCTGGTTCCTACAGCAGCCAGCTTACATCCTCAATCATAGTAGCTAATGCTCAGCAGACACAACATTTAGAAATGTTTTTGGTCAAAATGTTTTCTATCCCTTTTACAGAAATAATGGACCCTAATGGAGTCTCACCATAGACTGAGAGTGACCACAGTCCCCTCTCCACCAAAAACATTAAACTCAGGTTCAGCAAATGAAGGCTGGATTATATTCATTAGACCAGTGGCGCCCAAGCTCCTAGCCCTACATTGGTGGAGCTCAGTCTATGGGCCAGATCTCATGCACGGTTGGTCTGCACATGCCATCCAGCGAACCAACCTGGCTCTGTACCCTGCCCTGACCTGGCACACTGGATCCAGTCACACACCGGCACAACCGACCCCATACATTGGTGCAATCTAATACACAGGGCCCTGTTATCCAGCCGGTGGGACTCCCATGGGGCTGGAAATTTCCCGGTGCCAAATTTCTGGACTTTTGGGGAGCCCCATGCAGTGCATGACACACTTCAGTGGGCTTGAGGTTGAACACCACTCCATTACATTCATCAGTGTGTGGCACTCTACAGTCAGTTCTAACAAATGACCTTTCAAAAGTGTGTGGTGCTTTTACACATGCTGTGTTTTCTATTCATGTTGTCAAGTTCTCAAATTCAGTAGTGGGTAGCTATCATGGAGATTTCATAAATATCATAGATGTTAGGGCTGGAAGGGACCGCGTGAGATTGTCAGGTCCATCCCCCTGCCCAAAGGGCAGGAAGTCAGCTGGGCAAAATGACCGCAGCAAGGTGAGCATCCAGGCGTTTGTAGGACATATTAAAATTAAGTGTCTGCACCACTTCCAGGGGGAGTCTATTCCAGACTCTTGAGGCTCAGACAATAAGGACTTTTTTTCCTTATGTCCAGTCTAAAATGGTCTTCCAGCAGTTTGTGATTGTTAGACCTTGTCCTCCCTTGGGGTGCCCTGGTGAACAGATGTCTTCTCCCAGTTCCTGATGCACACTCCTTATGTACATATAGGCTGCCTCAAGTACTCCCTGAGCCTTCTCTTCTCCAGGATGAAGAGTCCAATGCCTCTCAGCCTCCCCTCATAAGGCCTGCTCCCTTGACTTCTAATTATGTGTGTGGCTCTCCTCTGGACTCTCTCAAGCTTCTCCATGTCCTTCCTAAAGTGTGGAGCCCAGAATTGGATGCAGTACTCCAGATATGGCCTCACCAAGGCCAAGTAAAGTGGGAGGATGATTTCTTGGGTCTTGCTTGAGATGCATCAGTAGATGAAAGCCAGAATTTTATTTGCTTTGCCGACTGCGGCATCATATTGGTGGTTCATGTTCATCCTGTGATCAGTCATGACCCCCAAGTCTCTTTTGGTCATGGTGCTAGCAAGTGTAGCACTGCTGAGCCTATAAGTGTGATGTGGATTCTTTCTTCTGAGGTGGAGCACCTTGCATTTCGCTGTAGAGAGAGCCCCATAAACTCAACTTGAAAAAAGTAGAAAGTCCTTAGTCACTATTATACTATGGATGTGAACTGCAGGTTTTGTTGGGAAAAGTGGGGTTTATTTGAATGCCTTTTAATTCATTGCAAACTTGCCTGCCTTGAAGTAGGGTTCTACATCTATATGTTGGCGCCCAAAGAAAGGGCCTGTTTTTGAGGGGTGCCACTATTTGTTCATCTCTTTTGAAAATGAGGCTCCTTATGTAAGTACATTAATATGAAATTAAGACCTCAGCTATAGCCATTTAAAATAATAGCTGCTTGATGTGCATTAAACTTAATCCTTCAATCTAACAGGCATTTTTCACACAGGAAAGAAAGATGTGTCCTTTTCATATACATAAACCACTGATATAATTTAAAGTTGGAAGCAAAAGCCAAAGATAAGAAGAATCAAAGCCTAGTGACTAGAGTAGAGAGTTGGGGTACAGGAATCTGGAATTTTATTCCTATTTCTGCTGCCAGTATACTGTGGGATGCACTATGGGCAAGTCAGTCAATCTCTTACTAGCTTATTTTTCCCATTTATATAAAATGTGGGTAATATCTCCCAGGGGTAGCAAAATTCTAAGTTCCTTCATGTGCATAAATTACTTGAGATTCACTGATGTAAGGCACTATGGAAAAACAAAGTATTATTATGATTAGCATTATGTTTGTTCTTAAAATTGAAATTTTTTGGCATACATGGCATAGAAGTATAGAACAAGAGCTGAAATTAGTAACAGTTGTCTGCAAGCCACACTGTTTCATGTAAAACATTTTAGGCACGCATCTCTGGAAGGCATATAAACATTTCTATTTAATCTTACAAATTATTTCCTTTTCTAATGTACATTGCAAAGAGAGGAAAAAAGCTTTGAATTTTTATAGTTTGTGTATTTGCATGCAGTAAGGACTGTCTGCATATTCCTTTTGCCTGTGTTGACTAGCTATCTTCTGTCTGCTTAAAAATTTTTACAATTTAATACAATTTACTAGCTTGAAGTCAACAGACATCAATAATTACTATACAACAGTATCTAGGAAAATAGCTCCATGGTGACTGTTCTCTGTTGAGCACTTTTGTTGCAGCAGCTGCATGTAGGACTAAAACAACAAGTGACAAATCTTAGTTGTACTGAGTGAACTCTCATGCACTGTCTATCTGTTCCAGCACATCAAAAGTTCATAAATATTCTGTGTGTGTGTGTGTGTGTGTGTGTGTGTGTGAGAGAGAGAGAGAGAGAGAGAGAAAGAGAGAGATCCATAGGGTTTGCTAATGATACCCTAAGTAAGAGAGCTAGGATTGTAAAGACTTCTCAGAAAATTTAATCATAGTAATACCAAGTGCTTTTTCCAATACACATTTCAGTCTCTTAAGTGATGGAGTTTCCTCTACTTCCCCTGGGAGATTATGCCAGTTTTATAAATATCACTGTTAAAAAAGTTTCCTGATGTCTGGCATAAGTCACTTACCTTGAATCACCATTTACCGGTCTGTATTAAAGAGACTCCATGCTGGTGATGGAGGTCATACCACTAGATCCCAATATAGGATTGAGGGTTATTTTCCTTTATTTAATTTTTCCCAAGTGTTTTTGGTTAGACCAAGTAGTACCAGTCTGAACAAATCTTATTTGGGGGTTGTATGTGGAGGGGAAACAATCAAGGGTGTGAGGTTGTCATTTCAATGTGACTGACAGTGTCTTCATGGTTCGGATGTAACTGCCTTCCTTCATAAAGCCATAATTATACACATGTCCATCATTTTTCTACATGCAAGTTTATGGGAATGGCTTTCTTCCAAATAATTACTTTTTAAGTTTGAAATTGCTCAGAAAAGGTGTTCTGGATAAAGCATTGGGAAAATGAGCCTTCCTCAAAAGGAACCAAAAAAAAAAACCATTCTAAGATCTTGTTGGAGCTGTATGTTTGTATGACCTAGCGTGTTTCTCGGACTTCTTGGCATCCCTGGCAGGACAGGAGGTTTAAAAACAAATTTAAAATTTTAATATGGTGAAATTTCCATTTCTGCTTTGAACAGAAAGGTAAAGGTTAAGAATAGATGCACTCTCTGTACTGTGTTCAGAAAGAAGCAAGTGCTAAAACTGTATAGTGACTGAATGGGAGGAAAGATAGAACTGAATAACATGGAAATCAAGCTAGAATGGAAATGAGCCAATGGGTGAACAACATGAAAGCTGAAGTTTATTTTTCTTACTCTCCCTCCAGTGTGTATCAGAGTGTCATGAAGCTCTGCTTGCTTGGCCTGGGTTCAGTGGCCTCTTATTTCCATATTTGCATGTCAGCTTTTTAAAACTCATCCCATTTATAAAATGTCTGTAAGACTTAGAGCAGTAAAGAGAGTTGTGAGGAGGAACATGAAGGGAAAATATTTGGGAAACCTGCTTGAGAACATTCACATTTATTATATATATTTCTCCTTGACTCTGTTTATTTGTGATTTTGAGTGCTCTTTAGAAGCTTAGGGATTTCATGCTGGAATTATTTCATAAACATATTGCAACTTCAGAAATGTGCAGCCTATTAAAAATGGATAGGATTTAGGGAGTTCGTAAACATCTTCAGTGTAACTTATGTGGAATTAGTGAGACAGTCCTATGAAGTTTGGGAGTTCTGGAGTGAAGTAGTTGGGTTGACTGACCCTACAGAGTTCATAGATTCCAGGGGACAATCCAAATTTAAGATTATAAACTGCCAGAACAGCATCTCCATACTACAGAGCTGGCCTGCCCCATTCTTTCTTCTCTGTAGGCATCTGTAAAATAGAACGCTGGACAGAGTCAGTGAAGGACTGTTGGGGCGTTAGGGTTTCCCACTGTGGACCCCTCAACAACCCATGCCTACTGTTACAGATCTATAGAGACTATTAAGCTAGGGACAGACATTCAAAAAGCCTGAGCCTGAACTGATTCAGTCTTTACAGGTTAGCCTAACCTGCAGAGCATGCACCGGTTTGGATGTGAATAGACGTTCCCTTTTCATTCCAGAAATGCAGGCACATGCCTGCCAGGGGGTGCTAGACCAGCCCTTCCTTTCCTTCCAAGGTGCTGAGCTGAGCAGGGGTTTAGACCCTGGCAGGATGCTCTGATTAGGGAGGAGTTCCCTCTCCCCCCTGCCCCTTTGCTGTTGATAATAGAGCATTTATCAGCCTATCAAACAAAGCAAAATGGCCTTTCTCATTAGTTCAAGGTCTGGGACAGACATTGTATAAACCAGCTGGATCCAAATGAGTTAAGTCTGATACTACATTCAACCAGGTTTATCTCAAACTGGTTTCAGTCATTTTCAAACTGGTTTATGTGCACTGAACATCTGTTCTGTTACAGGTTTAAACTGGTTTCTGATCATTTAAACCAGTTTGTGTGTAATGTCTGTCCCTAGCCTTACAGATTTGATTAAGTCTGACATTTCAGAGATACTAGCATGAAACTTAAATACATCTGAAGTACCTACAGCTGCGTATTTCAATATTTGAATAGCTTAAATTTGTTACTTAAAATATATATTGTGTTGTCTTGCTTTATTTATCCATGATTCCATGTCTTCCTCTCATTTCTATATTATATCAGCTAGAGGTGCACTGATATAAGATTGGCACCAATAAAAGCAAAATTAACATAATCGTCAATCGGCTTTTTTTGGCCAAGATAGCCAATAACGTCACTGATAAATGCTGTGTGAAGTCACAGCATGCATCCAGCCAAGAATGCAGCTCTGCAGCTTGAAAAACAGGGTCCAGCCAGTGAGTCTGTAGGGGGAAGGGGTGTGGGGGACGCAGATTGAGGCCTGTACAGTGAGGGAGGGAGTGGAGCAGGGGCAGGCACTGCCCAGCAAAGGTATTGAATGCGACCCCACTGGGAGTGGAATGGAGTCATGGGCAGCTCGTCCTGGGGGCAGAGTGGGGGTGACTCCATGCTGTTGTGTGCACCCCCACTCAGCGGTAGACATCTGCCCTGGCTGGGTAGCGCCTGCCCCTTCCCCTACTCCTCACCATGGGGGCCTTTATCTGTCCCCACTGCTCCCTTTCCCTCCCCCACTCCCCTTTTCCCCACCACAGACTTACCAGCCAGATGCTGCTCTCCAAACTGCTGGGCTGCATTCCTGTAAATCAGCTATTGGATTGGTATCAACCATTATGGCTGATTAATAATTGGCCATCAGTATGGACCAAAAAACCTTTACTGGTGCACGTCTAATATTAGCTGATACAAGAAAATTTCCCTTGTCCGTTCCATTTAAATATAGAGCTACAGATCTATAAAATATGTCTGTAATGCACAGTCTTAGACTTCATCATGACTTAACTTGGATAGAGCCTCCCATTTTATTTATCTGTAGAGGAATCTGTGGCCCATCCTGGCAGAGCATTCAGCTTTATGATATATATATTGAGGACAGACACTGAAAATATCCGTTGGTAGTTTAAGTGCAGATATGCTACAGTGTACACGCCAGTAGGCAACATCTTTGTTCCCTAACTGAATAAGGACTGCAAAAATAGGACGCATAATATGGGATAGTTCACATATGTGAGCCAGCTGATGCTGTGACAACTGAGTGCCCATGCGAGACGTGGGAAAGAGCTTAGTCTTTGTTTGTTAACTATTTTGGGCGGGTTACAATTTAAAGATCAGAAGACTTCCTTTAGCTTTCTGTACCACATAGCATAAGAACAAATGAGACTGTGGTTAAGAAAATAGGGATGCTATTTAAATTTTGTTCCAAATGAATATTGTCATTGGCATTCCCAATTCATATTCATGTAATTACAGATTTCTGATGCTACTGTTAGTAAATAAGTGATGTCTTAGTAAAGCTTTGTCAGAAATATCTTGTATATATGCTCCTGAAAGACACTGAGAGAGGCACATGCTTAAGGAAATGTTTGTTGCCAGATATACTTGTTGACCAATGGTAAACTCAAATGATTCATGCCCTCTTTGCAATCTTTAGCTTGTGGTATCTATTTTGGGTCGCGTGACTTCTATCACATGCCCTCTTGAGTTTTAACTATCACATTGCACCTCACAACTTAAGTTGCATCAACTTGTCTTAATCTCTAGCATATGTATAACTTATTTGCATACCAGTGGTTGAGTCCTGTTTTACTGATAGTCTGTTCTGCTTAACTTTTTGTTGTGGATGTTGCAGATATTCAAATTGGTCACACTTCCTGTATCTGGAAAACAAAAGTGGTTTCTTGCAGTTTTAGCTGTAATGTCAGATTTTTCTCCAGTGAGTATCTCATGTTAACCCATGGGATAATGTGATAAGGATTATGCTGAAGCAGAGAATAACAATAAGGAAACAAGGAAATTATTTGCAAATCAGAGAGTCCCTATCCATTTGCGTAACAGCCATCCAAGCACAAACTCATTTCGAAGCAAGGTAGCATAACAGCATGGCAAAGGAAAATTGTCCCAGTACTCACAAACCATTTGAAAACATGGATGTTATTAAAATAAAAACCTGCCAGTATTTTGTATATCTAATTGGGTGGCTAATACTTGAACTAGAATGTTTTTTATTGAATTTTTTTTCTGGACTCTGCTGTTTTTTGCACAAAACCAGGAGGGAAATCCTAACCAGTCTCAAGTTTTGGAGGTTGAGCTTGTATGTGCATGCCTGAGTTTGTGCACATCCAAACTCTGCAGTGAGCAGCATGATAAATATTGTAGGTTCAAGGCACTTGCAGGTCACAGGTCCAGGTTAAGCCAAACTTGGCGAAAGGCCTAAAGCAGCTGTTTGGTGACTTAGCAAGAATTGTCATATTTTTTAGTTATGCAGTGTTTTAACTCCTCTTATAAGCTCATTTTTTCTCACTTTTGGGGTGCTTTCATTCTTATATCAGGGGCTAGACTCGATGATCTTCCAAGGTCCCTTCCAGCCCTTATGTCTATGAAATCTATGAAACAAGGTCATAAGGGCTATATAAATGAGGGACTGCCCAGGAGGAGGGGCAGTAGCCATGATGAAAACTCACAAAGAGGAGCTGGACCATCTGAAACTCACTCTCTCTCTTGAAGTTCCTGATCAATGAACTGCCTGCCTCCAGAGGGAATCTCCACCTGCCTCTGGATGATACGTGTGAGTAAGCTACTTGAGATCTAACTAGATCTTGACAGTCACCTTGCTGGGGTCATTTGACCCCAGTACTCTTTCCTGCCATGGCAGGGGGTTGGACTTGATGAGCTGCTGAGGTCCCTTCCGACCCTAGAAATTATGAAGCTATAACACTTAGATGCTTTACCAGGACTGTATGGTGCTAGGCACAGGGGGTGGAAAAAAGGTCTGTGGTCCTAAAAGCATGCAGCCTGTCACTAAAAATGAACCAGGAGGTGACAAAAGTCAAAACTAACCCAAAATATAAAAATGTTCTAGATGTGAGCAAAGGTTACTGCTATAACACATTATATACGTGGTCTGCACATCTCTAGTATTAGCATAAGCATTTGTATTTTTATGTAAATATTGTCAGCTTCACCAGATATGAATGCCCTACACTCTTGCTCTTTTTTCTGACTCTGTTTCATCTCTGAATGCTGCCTTCACAATGCACATCTTTAACAGTGCAGTGCATAGCTTTAGTCGCTCTCTCTTTATGCTTTTTCTATGCTATACGGCTCTTGGGTCTTGCTCTAATAGGTCTTCATAGGGCTCTTGAGATCCATGTTGAGGCAGCAAATGCAATTCTTTTACTCCCACAATCTTGAGAGCAGCTTGAATATGGGTTGGGAGAGTAGGAGGGGAAGGGAAGGAAGAGCAAGGGTGGGGGGAGCTTCTTTCCTTTGCCACAAATTAGAAGCCGTAGAATGAGGACTAGAAAGCAGATGCCCATCGTCTTCCCAAAGGTCAGAAAGTGAGAGGAGGCAAAAGAGGAGAAACAACCTTCTACTCTGTTTTCAGAACAGAGACAGTGAGGTGTACTGAGTTAAACAGATTCACATAGGTGTCTATGTGCCCTGTCATTTATTCATGATATTTAACTGATTAGTGTCTGGTGTGGGGCTACAATGATACTGTTTTTCATTACAAACACCTCCACGTGTTGTTGAAACGATAATTATTTCATCATTCTCTATGATTCTGTGTGATGATTTAGGGAGCTATCCAGCCCCACCAGACTAAGTATTACTGATTTGAGATATGGCCACACTAAGTACTATGATATAGGCTTTCTTGTATAGTTTAAATAAAGCCATCTGATGAATTCATCCATCCCTTGCTTTATCATAAAGCCCTGAGAAAGAGGAAGGCTGTGTAATGCTGATATCGCTGAATACAGCTATAGCGTCGCAGTCAAGGCACCGCTGGTGTGTTTAGCATCACATCAGCTGTACCAGTGTGTCCCATGCGCATCTGTCACAGTTCTTCTCCAGAAACATTTCTACATGTAAGTGTGTAAACACGTAATTGCTCTTTGCTGGTTTGTACTCATGCCAGCACGCGCAAAGGACCTATGACTATTTCTGTGGTTACAGATGGACTCTGTCATGCATTTCCATGCTGTTGCATTCGCCGGTCCTAAAATAACCATGTCATGGTATGCAGAAGGGGAAACCACCATGCTGCGCTCTTAGGCCAAGAGTATAGCTACAGATCTCCCTCACTAGAACGGGTATCTGATCTGCTTACCTAAACTTGGATCAGCCTCGTTTCACTTGAATTTAAGATTTCATGCAGAGGTTATTTAAATGGTCGCGCCAAGGAGCTGGCAATTTAAAACCCCTCTGTCCTCTTTCAGGAACTTAAAATGGTTCAGTGGAATTCACCCAGCAGGTGCTCAGCCTAGCCAGTGTTGTTTTAAAGATTCAGTTTGGTGTAGCACTGACAAAAGGTACAAGCAGAAAAAAAGTGTCTTTTATTTAATAAAACTCCCTTCCTTGGAGCTTTATTCATCTAGAGAAATGAGCCTACCCATAATTCTCAGAATGTATGAGTGCCTTACTTTATAACTTCATCCTAATCTATCCAGCTATGGGGTCACAGGTCATAGTGACCCTTGTGTTCATACCATTGAATCTGTTGACAGCTGACACCTCAATGGGAAAACAAGAATGAGAGTTGATGAAAGCACCATTATCATTTTGACAGATGTGCATTATCATGGCATCTTTGGAAGCTTTAAAAGCACATGCAAAGATCACATGTGAAACTGATTGATGCCATGGCTTTAAAAAAAATCTTGTTCTGATATGACATCAATTTAACGTTCTTCAGTCAGGATTGAGTTTTAAATGATAGGGAGATCATAACACAATTGGCTTGAAAAAGTGCAGGAAATTCAGAGTCAGTTTTGTCTCGAATGTGCCGTATTATGTGTGGGAGGGTGACTATAGGCACAAAGTTATTGCCTATTTTTCATTTTTGGCATTTATCAAAATTGCAATGTCATCCCCATTCATTAGCAAGTTCATTAAAAACCTTCCAGATTAGGAATCTTACAGTTTATGAAGATACCCCGCAGACAGCACAGTTGCAAATATTTAGTAACATCGCAGTAACCTCATTCCACATTTGCAATTAATACACGTCTCTGTTTGCATTTGTTATAAGACTCCTGACAGCACCAACACAACAAGAAAAACGAACAACCTGAGTAATAAATCTCTGGAGGCGTTCAGCAAGTGCCACAGGGCTCATTAATCTTGATTATTCCCCATAATAGATAACTTCACAAATCATCTATTCTTACCAATCGTGCACATAAGGATAATGTATATATAATAGCTTCCTGTGTTGTGAAGCCCCAAATAGAATTTCATTTTTTTTAAATATAAGTCCTAACAAATGCAAGACAAATATTTGTTGAGCGGGGCGGAGCTGCTTTTAATTTGAATTGTGGCAGAGTAAGGGAAGAAAATCCCCTGGGTAGAGACTGCTGTGGGAAGAAGTGACAACTGTTGGCTTTTTAAATTTAAGATGTCTTTATTTTAATCAAGGAGTTCATTCATTTATAGCCTAAAGTTGTTAGGGATTTTTTTCCTTAGACTTTTTTTTTTTTAGCCAGGGAGACAAAGGAGTCTGCAGCTGCAGCATCCGTGCTTGTTGGTTCAGGAATGTAAGCCAGGGAAAAATAGAAGGCACTGAGAAATAGCTTGAATTCCCGGCAATTCATTATTTATAACTTACACTGTGGCAACTGGTTCACCCTCTCTCCATTGTACCGTGCCTACCCCTACAGGGGTCATGCTTTCCCTGGGGGAAGAGTCAACCAAAGCACCAGTGGCTCTGATCCATGCCAGACCACACCTATCCATCACCGTTCTGCCTCCACCACCCTTCAGCATGCCAATGCCTTATAATAGACCCAATCTGAGTGAGATCAGATTTACAGTAGGATAGGACTATGTAAATGGACATGCATGTCATGCCCCTGGTTGGCAAACTAATACAGATCATGCCGAGACAAAAACAGAAATATCTTGCTTCCCGTAAAAAAGATTGATTATGCCGAGGAGTATAGGAGTGTAGCTATATACATGAGTGCAGAAGGCTGCACGTAATCGGTGTAACTGAGAAAAACCAAAACAACAACAGAAAGGAGCCGAACTTTAGTTGAGCACGTCCTGTGTCTTTCCACTAGCAGTGGCCACGAGATCCTTCAGCACGTATATCTCCTCTCAAGAAGAGAGTCAGCTGTGCAGTGTGGTATGCACTGGGTGGGAATTTCTCCTTTTTCCCTCGTGATGATCAACTGATGCCCTGAAGCGTGAGATGTGGTTGCCCTTATCTTACCCTGCAAAACCATACCTCAAATTTCTGAAAAAATTTCAGAGACTTGAAAATCCCAGGCACAGGGTTAGACTCTGTGACCCACGTGAAAGTAGTGAATTAGCCAACTGAATCATTTAAATAGTGTTTTGGTGGGGTTTTTTGCTGCCAGTTACGATGCATTTTTCTTGTCAAGTAGGAGATTAGAAACTAAATGCATTTAGTTCCAGAATTAAAGCATAAGCAATCTCATCTGTGGGCCCACACCTTTTGCCCTGATCCATTTTATTCTCTCATCTAAGCAGTGTTGCAGCATCAATTCTTTTGCACATCAACACAATGAAGGCCTACGGAGCACAATATTCCTTGAATACATGACAGTCTGTACCAGCGTTGCTTCTCTCAGCTTCTCATGTATTAACAATATTCAAAGCATGATATAATTGTGTCCAAGAGAATGCACTCATTTTGAGTCTCAGCACATTTTTGGGTTGGGGCAATTCTCTAGTCATGAAGTGAGTGAACTCTGCTTCTCTTGTCGGCAAGTAAAGAACAGGAGGCTTTTCCTCAAAGGAGTCCTGAAAAGCAGAAAAAGGGAGGTGCATCATCATGCTCCTTCAGTATTAAGCTAAGTGAGAGGAGATAGGAACCCCTCGGATGTGTATCCACTAAGACAATAAGGAGGGTCTCTTTGCACGTCATTCTCCAGTGCCTTTTGTGGTATCTTCTATATTTGACTTGGCTTATATGGGTTAGAGATTGATTTGAGCAAATGCAAAGAAAGCATATCCATGCAGCCTTCTACTCCAGAATCAGTTGAAACTTAACTTTTTCTGGAAGATGAGACTTTATACCAAGGCAAAGTAGGTATTAAGATGCCACAATTTTGATTTAATAGGGTCTTACACTCTACCGCACAGGTGTAAATGGCTGCAGAGGGTGCAAGGGAGTAGAGCCTCAGGACCCTTCTGCGTGTAAAGTCTAAGGCCTGACTTACCTAAGAGACTCAGGAAAGTTACTTGATTCTAAGGTTATTTGAGCCTAACTTGCATAAAAGGAACTTTTCCACCCAGGGGAGACTATAACTTCTTTTTATTCTCCTGTGCATTAAGAATTGTCATTTCTACCTGGGAGAAATGTTACAGTCTGTGTTTCCTCCTTTGCCTGAGGAAGGGCGGGTGAGCCCAAAAGCTTGCAAAAAATATATATATATTTTTTGCAACTATTTAGTTGGTCTAATAAAAGATATCACCTTTCCCAAAAGTTCTGCGTATTTTTTTTATTCTAAGGTAGTGTTCAAAGCCTATAATCCAAGCCAGTAATGAAAAACGGTCTGTAGCATATCAGTCATCTTAAATCTGTGGTCACAATTTTGTATGCATGTCACACCTTTCAGATATAAGCATCTAGAAGTGCTTCACGCAGTCAGGCCTTTTGTTTTGGACCTTTGTACAGGAATTATTTTGCTCTTAGCTAACATGTTGTTGCACAGTCAGGGCACTGAGGCAAACGCCTAACACTGCCAAAACCAGCACAGGAACCTGATGATGACATATTATTATTTAGGTAGTACCTGCCCCAAAGACATTACAGTCTTTTTGTTGCATGTTTTCATATCACACTAGCACACGATGGGATCCACTCGGTCTGTGTGAGATAACCATAATAAGGATAATAAATGGTCAGGATTTCGATTTTGCCTGTGATTTAGAAGATGGTAGCGGGGGCATTAGCTAACACTACAGCAAGGCATGGCTTCAACATTATTTCCTGTTGCATCTGTGTTTTTATCCTTAGGGTCATTTACCTAGGTATTGCTCGAACCCTTGCATACTTGATAACATCAAAAAAGAACAAAAGCCTGCTCCTAATGTAAATGAAAGTAAAGCAAATCGTTTTTTTAAACCCATTTGGGAGCTTGACGAATGACAGTTATTCAGAATGACACCCAACCTGCCCCCAAAATGTTACTTTAAAGATCTGGAGCATTATGTATAGGTACAGATCTGAAATATAGTGTATGGGTAGAGGACCACATGGCATATGCGTTTTGCTCAAAGGATGAAAAACGTACGTTCAAGTCTGTTTGCCCAATTTGGGAGTAAATGCATGTGATCTTTCAGTCCCTGAAAAAGGCTCTTTGTTATGGAAAAAGTTTATGTAATGCTGCTTCCATTATAAATAGAGATCAAATGTCTCAAAAAGACTCTTAATACTAAGCAAACAAGTAAACTAGTACTAAAAAACATTCTCAGTGCTTCATTGCCTTGGGTTTACAATATCATTTGCACGTCAAATTATATTTCATCTTATGATTTAGTAATGCCAGAAGAATAGATCTAATTCTGTGTCTCATGATACCCTTAAAGATGGAAGATTGCTTTCCATGGAGTGTAAAACTCAATTTGTAGTCATGTGTATAAAACATGACTTTATGGCAGATTAGCTTGCTGTAGATTTAGCTCTCTCTGACAGTGAACTGAAAAATATTAGCATTTCACTGAGCACAATATTAATGACAAGAAGAGAGTATTATAGTAATGTAAGAAGTAGAATGGGATTTTTGAGAACAGAACCAATAAGTAGAGGAAAAATGTATTTAGAGATTTGCACAGGGTTGAGACAGAGTTGGTTTAACTTTTTATTTTGAGGAATGACAGAGAATTTGCAGCTGTCATACTATAAATTACCCCCATTATTATTATGAACATAATTTGTTATATGGAAAGAGGCCAGTGGACCGTTCAGTCCAGTATATTTCCATTGAAGATGAAACAGTAAAATTCCATAGGAGAAATTGCTGAAGAAACTATAGGGTCATTTGTGCTCCGGAACAGGAAGAATAGATTTTTATCCTATCTACTTTTAATGTGTTATTCTTAATAATCAAGTAAATGGCCAAGCTTTTTGGGGATGTAAGCTCTTGAGTTTAATAGTATCATGTGGTGGGGGGTATTGTAGGATTAATTATGATATTAAACGAAAGAAAAACTTTCTTTACTGCATTAGTAAACTTGTTTTTTTTTTATTTCATCATTTGTTGCTTTGTTATATTAAGAGAGAAAATAAGAGAAGCTCCAAATAATAATTTCTACACTGCTCATTATCGTGTGTAACATGTTGGTGGTGATGCATTCTTGAAGCTATCTCTTCATCTAAAGCCACCTGGAGATGTTCACTCCATCTAGTCACTTTGATTTTCTGAGATCTCCTAATAGAGATGGACCAGAACTTATACCATATAGCTAAAAGCATTATGCTCATGAAGCAGGCTAAGGTTTTAGCATAAAGTTAGAATAGGAAACAAAAAGAGGGATAGAACAAGGGATGTGCCATTATAAAGGTGGGGAATACACTTCAAATATATATCTGCAAGAGCTGAAAGATACTCTACACTTCTTTAAGTGAATTTATTTTCTTTATTAATTAAACGTGTCCACTTAGTTCCACAAAATGGCAAGTGATGTGTGAAAAAGTATATTTACATTTGGATATTTCTGCAAGAATTGTAACTAAATTTAATCTGCATTTGATCCCTCGAGTGATTTATGGCATCTATCGATTGTTCATTTTATCCCTGCCTTTGATTTGCTAGCATTTGTCTGCCATCTCAAGCTGTATATGTTCTTTTGACTAATATCTTGACCCCAAACCTCGGTCAGACATTCAAAAATCCCAAGGTGGAATTGATCAAAGTTATGCGGTTTTCTGTAAGTGGCGTAGTTTAGACCGGTAGCAAATGGGACAGTTATTTGCCTTTGGGAGGTGGGGGCACAAATCTTAGACTGGGTTTTGCCATTTTTGTGTGCCGAATTTCTGTTATGGGTATAGACCACTTTCAGATCACTTATCCCAGTATAAGTGTAACATCTATCCCTGGCCATTAGGTATAAGGGGCTGAGAAAACTGATAGAATCGAATCCCTTTCCCCAACCGTTTACAATTTATCTTGAAAAGACAGACATGGAAAATACAGGTACATATCTACACGTTCAATTAATGTGCTTTAGGTAATGCACATTAAATCTAGTATAGCTGGGCACTTTTACGTGTGCTCTGGGGTGGAAAGGGGCCATGCTTTAATTAGAGCAGCTCTCAGAGTATCCCTGGTGCTTAAAAATGCTCTTTTGATGAGCTTTAATTCAGGCGCCCCCACTGCCATGTTAAAGCACAGGAACACTGATGCAAAAGAAGCAGGAGGCTGCTGGAGCGCGACAATTGCCACACTCCAGCAGACTCGATTAATCAAGGCTGCTCCTGACGCACTGGAATCCCATCATCTCTGTGCTTGTGTACCTCCATTGCGAGGTACTGGGAAAATGCACATAAGCCTATTTTCATGCCCATTTGCTAAAGAGCATGTGGGGGGGGTTGTGATGCTTTAATGTGCATTAGAATAGCATTAAAGCACACATGTAGATGCACCCCAGGAGTTGCAGATTATGTCTTCCTAAAATGTATTCATGACTGTGACCACAGTTCAGGCCTGAGGTAGCTTTAAACTAGATAGCTCTGTGCTGCTGCCGACTATTGTAGCTGCAGTATCACCGAGCTCAGTGCAGGCTGTTGGACCCACCGGAGAAGCTGAGTAAATTCATGGGTGGCTACAATGGTTATGTTACTAGAAATACCTGAGATAGCTCATTTAAATCTAGCTTTGGGTATGTGTGCAAGAGTGTAGATTTACCCCTAGATAAGTGAGTGGGGCTGCTCAGGGTTACTGTGTCAGTCACTGGCAGAAGTGGGAACAGAGTTTCAGATCTCCCGAAGCCAAACCCTGCTGTTAAATGAATAGTGCAGTGTGGAAGAAATTATCATCAGTGCAGGGCACACCATGAAATCCTTCCTTGTAGTGGGTATCATTTTCTTCTCTGCCAGTCGCATAGGTTAAAGTAGAATTACTCTAGGAGTCATCTGCTATTTGCCCTGACAGGGAGGGTGTTTGAACCTGGCCCTGTTTAATCACAAACGAAAAGTAAATCAGTAAAATAAGTTTGTTTTGTTTTCAAAAAAAATATGCTGGACCCTTTGCCAAACAGTAGCAGATTGGATGGGCCTTACAGGTTAATAGCACCAGGGAGCAGAGATCTGTAAGACCCACTTAGTGTTTTCTACTGAGAGTTGTTTATAAAATGTTATTACACACAGCCCCTTTATCGGAAACAGGGCTGGGGAAAAACTATATAAAGTATTTCCTCTGCAAAAACCTCAGCTAGCAGAAACTTCTCAGCTGCCTCTAAGAAGCAGCTTTTATTTGGTGCCTGCTTCTTGTGGATTCTTCTGAGCACAGGGCAACTTTGGACTATCTGTGCACTTAGGAAATGAGTGCTTATTTAAACACAAGGGCTAGAGACAGAAGCTACACATAAACCGGTTTAAGTGATCAGAAACTGGTTTAAACCTGTAACCAAACAGAAACTCAGTACACACAAACCAGTTTCAAAATGGCTGAAACTGGTTAAGATAAAACTGATTGAATGTAGTATCAGGCTAAACTGATTTGGGTCAAACCAGTATATGGAACTTCTGTCCCAGACCAAATTTTGGACAAGGTAGTGGCAGGTCAGTGTTACGAGTAGGAGAGACCTTAATGCTTGCCTTGACTTAATTATGGTTTTAGCAGTCCTATTACGATCTTGTCTACACAAGGAATTTGTCATGTTTGGTGAAACGCATTTAAAAATTCACCTGTTTGCCTAGCAAATACTTTCTGCCTTCGATTCTGAGCTTTGTCTCTGGAAGCGCACTAGCACACAACTGTTTGCTTTACACTGCATGCCTAAGAAGGGGGCTCTTGTACTCCATGTTTGTCCCTGCTTTGCAATAAGTAAAGGAATACCACAAAAAAGTTTGTCTGCCTTGGGAGAATGCTTTAAGCTCCACTGTCTCTTGAACATCAGGTTAGATGCCATCAGTGCATTGGGTAGTATTGACTGTCTTTGAAGATGGCCGTGGTTAGCTGTGTTAGTCTAAAGTCAGGCAGCAGGTAAGGCAGGGAGGCACCTTAGAGACTCAATTGATTAGTCTGTACTGTTTGGAGACTTTGATCCTGCGTACATATACAACTATGATTTATGTGACATTGTCACCATATGCCCTACCACAACAATATTTGCTATTAGATTAACAATCTGCGGTCCCCTGAAACTCATAGGCATGATTGATATCAACTGTGAAGTGAGGTCAGAGTATTTGAAAGAGGAACACCCTTTAAATAGTACATAAACAGGCAACTTATCTAAAGATCATCTTCGCCCATATAACATGAAGGTTTGTGAGTTAGTTACTTTGCTTAATGGGCAGGCCAGGTTGTTTGGGTAGATGTGATATCTTTAATTAGACCAACTAAGTAGAGTAGTTGGGGAAAAAATTCTTTGACGCTTTCAGGTGCAAACAGCGTTCCTCAGGCATTGGGAAACTCTATCGCTGTTCTGAGTTCTCCATGGTAGAAAAGAAGCTAAAAGTGTAACAAGAGGTCTGTGGAAATGTAAATGAGTGGAAGCTGGGAAGACAATAGGTAGAGATGGGGGTGGGGAAGGGAATGGCATACCTTCACATATTTTCCCCCCTTTCTCCTCTCCCCTCCTATCTTTACCCATTGTCTTCCAAACTTCTACGCATTTACATTTTCACAGACTTCTTGCCACACTTTTAGCTTCTTTTCTACCTTGGAGAACTCAGAAGAGCAACAGAGTCTCCCATTGCCTGAACAAGAGTGATTGTGCCCAAAAGCTTTCAAAGAACTTTTTTCCAACTATTTAGTTGGTCTAATAAAAAATATCATAGCTACTCAAAGAACCTTGCCTGCCTATGTCCTTAGAGAAACACGGGTGCAACCAACACCCATTAACTTAATGGGTGCATCTACACGTGCACTTTATTGTGGAGTTGACTAATTAGCTCTGTAGTAAAGCAGCATATTCTATATGTGCGCTGGCCAGTATCAAAGCACAGTAAGTTAACTAACTCCACCATAAGCTAGTACCGTCAAGGATGGTACTATCCTATGGTGAAGTAATTTAATCTGCTGAAACGTGGATGGTGACAGGGGCTGGCTGAGTTACAAGGTTGCTAAAGCGCGGGAGCTGCCTGCCACCTAGCTCTGTAGTTTAGCACTTTGTGCCCAAGCCAGCCCCTCCACCGCCTGATGTGACCACCCGGAGCCTGGGGCTGATCCCCTGAACTTCCTGCCAGACCAGGGCTCCTCTGCGCTGGCTCTAAGTGCTGCAGTCCTGGGCATGTGTAAACATTGCTCCCAAGAGGAGCAGTTTTCTCTAGTGCAAACTGTCCAGTGTATCACATTCCCTCGATGACAAGTGTAAATGCACTCAATGAGAGTGTCACCAAGTTGAAATCTCAGTATCAGTAATTAGTGATGGACTTTAAAAAAAAAAAAAAACATTTCTAGTTGTTATGAATTTATTCTGGGAAAGCCCAAGAGTTAGCAGAAAGCTAAGGGAAAGAATAAAACTAGGTCTCAAACCTTGACTGCTCCAAAGAATGGCTATGTATGAGAGCACATCAAATCAGCTGCAACTAATCTTTGGCAATGCTTGATCTTTAAAGGATTTTCATAACCAATGCACAGCCCTGCAATATGCACATAAGTAATGGTCCTATTGCACAGAATATAATATTATATGACTACAATAGTTGTAAACATATGTAATGTGTGTTGAAGATGGAGCATCTTTGGAGTGATGTATTTCATAATCTCATCCTTCACTGAAATGTGGATTTCTCCCCCCTCGGGGTGGGGGGGGAGGAGCAGGGCAGGAGGTGGGGGAGAGAAGTGTTCAGCATTTGGGCCAAATCCCATGTTCAGTATTTGCCATAGGAGAGTTAAACTGAAGACACCTACTCCTCCTTGTCTTGTGGCCATGTGGCTTCACACCCATGGTTAGCTAAGAAAAGAGCAGTTCTTAATGGGGAATTACTTTGTCCCTTCTGGGTCCTGGATGACTGTGGTTCATGGGGCAATGTCAGTGGCTGAGCTGGTGGTGATAGCAGCAGTGGCTAAGCCAACAAAGCAGAGGCTTCTATTTCATTGATCCCTTCAATTCAGTGCCTGGTGCTGGTGCCTTGGTCAACATCCCCCTATTGCCAGTAGTTAAACTACTGGTTCCTAGTACCACATTACTTGTTTGTTAAAAACACAGCAAAGTTGGAGTCCCGACTTTGAATCTACCATCTGGGTTTTTCTTCTGAATACTCTGATGAATGTTTACCTTCAAAAATTGACTCTCTGCAGACAGAATTGCTTGCATTCTTGTTTTCTTAGATCCTTAAATGAAACTATGCAGTAATCAGATGGAAAGTAGCATTCAGGTGCCCAGTCCTATTAAGGCTCAGGGAATTAATTTCTGTTGTGTGGTTGCAAGAAAAAGCAGATATCAGCAATGGAGTAGTGGTGTCAGTATGGCCAACTTCAAGCTTTTAAAAAATATTATTGTGAACCAGGCCCCCCTCTTCCCCTCAAGTGAGAAAACCTTAAAAAAATATTAAAGGTTATGATTGTTTTTGTTTCCCTGTTGGTATTTGAGCCTCAAGTTTTTACGCATTTCTCTGCAAGTGAGATGAAGGCCAGAAGCTTGCTTTTTGTTCAAAAATGGAAGCTTGTATCTATGATTTCAAGAGCGCGGGCATTAAGAAAAACAAGTTATTATGAGATGCATGTTAAAATAGCAATAGTTAGCTATGCCACTGTCTCATTTTTTAAGGTAGTTAATTTAACAGAAACTACTAAAGTATCTATAAACAATTTAATAAACATAATAAAACTTCAGAAGCTTCTTTATTATGCATTCAAATGGGACTCTCAGCCTCTTGAGTCCTACTCTACATCCTCAAATGTTGCTAAGTAGCATCATTAAAACAGTAGCTACTAGGAGACCAGTCTCACTTACAGAGATAGTAAAATGGGGACAAAACAGCATTTTGAATCTATTCTGAGCTAGGTATGGTTCTATGATAAATGTATTGTAAGATAAAGGGGGCACATCACAAAGTATTCTATCTCAAAAATTAATTTACCATGTAACTGCTAATAAAGAGCGGTTCCATGGTAAATTTACACTTGAATAATTACCTTTCCTAAACTACCCATCCATCTGAGATTTTTATGCCATAGAAAATCCTCCATGCAAATTTTACAGCAATAGCAAAGGTGCTGGTTGACTTCTGGGAGTCCCTAATTGCTTAGGATTGAACTTGACCTGCTTGCATGCTACAGCTTTAACTGTCCTGTCTAAGGAGGATTTTAACATATTACTATTTTGCCTAATGAAGAGTGGTTAAAAACTTGGTTAGTAGGAGAGTATGTTTGTCTTTCATTCTTACCTAGTAATCTAGTTTGAAAAGTTTGGAGGTCCAAGCTTTTGTTTTGTTTTTGTTTGTCTGGGGTTTTCTGTGGTGTTGGGTATATGTAAAAGTTGTTTGAGGTTATTTGAGAAGAAAGGAAAACTGGTGTGTTCAGTGGTAGAGTTATGATGAAAAGGCCTTTAGAAAAAGAAAAAGAGTTTTTTGCAACCTTTCCTAATGGTGCTTAGTTTTCAGTTTGTTCTTATCTTCTCTGGATTTGTGCTGGCACCGGATGTAAATCTTTCATGGATTGTCCTAGGTTTTGGGAGCTACGTTGCCCTAGAGGAGCCACTCCTGTTGTTGTAGTGGAAGAAAGTGATGTGGTTGTCCTCTAAGTAAACTGTGAAGTGGAAGTGCAGTCTTGCATGGTTGCTTAAGTCTACAGATACATCTTACGGAGGCCAATCCTGAGATCTGTGCATCTATAGAGGTATCTACAACCAACTTTGGGGGGCCACAGAGATTATTGCAGCTAGAGCAAAACTAGTGCACTTAGCACCAAGGGTACTGTAGGAAATGTGGCCCCACTGTTAGCCCACAAGGCTCTCTCTGTTTGCAGTGCACCTCCATTGTCTGTCCAGAGTGCAGGAAGATCTCCTTTTCTCATTCCTTATGGAGTCCTACTGCTTATAGCAGGACTGGACACTGAGCCCTCGATAAATGCAATATAAATATTTGACTGCCTACTTCTGAATAAGGTTTGTGAGATGAGGTCATTCGTTTTACTGGACCTATGTAGTTGTCAGCGATGAGATACAGGGTTTTGGGCAGAGATGACCCGAGGAGGGTGTGGGGCCTGGGGCAAATCAGCCTGTGCGGGGCCCTGCCCCTGGACGTGAGGAAGCCGGTGGTGGATTCGGAGGTGGGCGGGGTGGCAGGTGGGGTGCCGAGCAGCCAAACATGCCAGATTCAGCAGCAGATTTGGTGACAGGGTGCCGAGCAACTGGATGTGAAGCTGGCAGCAGCGTGGAGTTGCCATGGCTGTTCTGCCTGCTCTGAGAGGCCCCCCAAAGCCTGGAAGCCAGGGCGGTTGCCCCGATTCACACCCCCCCTCCAAAGATGGCCCTGCTTTTGGGCTTCACTTTTGTGCATAAAGGAGACCTGCTAAAGAGCATGTATATCCCAAAAGCTTTTCCCTCATTTCTCCTGCCTTCATAAGTTCCTCCAATAAAATATATGACCTCCCATCACAAATCTTGCCTCTCTCCCTTGCCTCTCTCATCCCTGCATCATCATGGCTGCAAAACTAGTTCTGAATCAGAAACACATGCAAGTTTTTGTTGCCTTCATCTATTCTAGAGAGAGAAATGTTATTGCAGGAGTGGCTATACGAAAGTACTCTTAACTCTGAAAGACCTGCTCCTTTCTTGGCTTATGAAATCTGTTGTTCTAAACAATGACAAGCTGATTAAGAGTAATTTTCTAGAGAAGAAAGAAAGGTACCTAGAGCAGAGGAGAATATTAGACTTGCTCTGAATGCTCCTGTTGCAGTGGTTGTGCTCCAGTAATTAAATCCTGACAAACAGATGAACAAACAATCTCCAGGGGTAATGAGGCTCAGTCAATGAACCACAAGTGTTCACAAGTGCTAACAAAAAGAGAAAATACTATTGAAACTACCTCCTGTTTGTTATGCAGAACAGAAGTCAAGAACTAATGGAAGAGATTTTTGTTCACCTTTATACCATCTGAATATCAGACCAGGTTTATTCAATATATTATCGTTGCATGAGCATTTTCAGGGAGTTGTTTTTGAACTAGATGTGGAATAGGGCTTACAATATCGATATTTCTTGGCAGGCATGTTCAGTCACTACAACCGGCCTCTTTTCTAGGAATCTGAAGCTATGTGACCAAAAAGGAATGGAGTTCTTCAGATGTAATGTGTCTACCCTTTCTATAGAGTGTATGAAATGCAGAATCAGGAAAATGTGGTTGTAGAAATTGAATATAGCGCTGAGCTACTTTCTGACTTTTTTGATGACAGCATATTTCACAGGCTTTGTGTAAGAAACTCACCAGCTCTTCAGGAAAAAATGGTAACACATGCCATCACATCAGGCTTGTAGTACAGCTACTTGAATCAGGTGAACATGTATAAATGAGTCCTGGGTCAGATGGCAGAAACATTTGCAATTTTGAAATAGTTGGAGGTTTTTTAAAATAAAGAAAAATGGCTTTTCCTATGAACTGTGACACAGGCCTCTCCCCACTTCAAAATTAATTTCTCCTTCTAAAGAATCTTCAGGGTTGATTCCTTGGCCCTTATTAGAAATGTCTGCTTCTTTCTTTGTTTCTCTGTCTGTTTTTGTGTTTGTTAGAAATGAATGGAAAGGTGACAAATTTTATTCAGGATACTATCAGAAAATAACATATCCTTTTTAGGGCTGCTGTCAGACTTTGAGAGTTAATCCCATCAATAATGATAGTAATTTTAATCTTATTCGTATTTTTTATTTCCTTTATCTCCTGGTCAGCTTGTCACAAAAAAACCATCAAACTGCCTGTTTTTGTGGGGAATGGGAAAGCTTTTCCTCGGGACTCCCCCCCAGAAAGCAGCCTTATTCAGTCTCCCTCTCCTGAGAGACCCGCACACCACCCCACCCCTGCAGCCAGCCTTCATGTAGTTTCACAAGGGGCAATCCTCTTGCTTTGAGACCCTGGTGCTTCTCCATCTCTGGCTTCCCCAGGGATCTGTAGTAAAATACATCTCCTCTGGGAGCTCTTTCTCTTTGGGCAGCTCCTAGGAAAAAAGGAGTGTTTTCTTCTTGAAGGCTAGGGACAGACATTACACATACACCAGTTTAAGTGATCGGAAACCAGTTTAAACCTGTGACAGAACAGAAGTTCAGTGTACATAAACCAGTTTCAAAGTGGCCAAAACCAGTTTGAGATAGACCTGGTTCAATGTAGTATCAGACTTAACCAGCCTGGTTAACATTAGTTCACTTCATTATCAGTTCAATCTACACAGCTTAACCTGGGCACAGCACTCACCAAATGCAACAAATTATGTCTTTGGGAACAATAGAAGAGCAATCTCTGTGGCCTGCTGTCAGGCCTAGACTGCCCTCTGTCTCTGGGGTGGAAAGGTCATTAGGGGTGCAGACAGAAGTGCAGCTCCCAGCTGTAACTCAGAAGGATTTCTGCAAAGCGTTTTGAGTTACTACCTAACCCCAGACCAAACAGAAGTTCACTGTTGTTTCAAGGGGGGAGGGGAAATCCAGCTATCGGGCTGGGAGCCTGCAGCCAGGTTCACTTAACAATGGCCAGGGCTCTCTGCCAGTGCTCCCTGTTTTCAGAATCGGAGGAGGAAAAGGCAGCAGAGGGAGCTCATTCTTGAGGTCCCCAGCTGATGCTAGCGGGTGGGATGAGGAAATTGGAGTGCCCCCCCACCTTAGGGGGGGGGTCCAATACACCCAACCCACCATCTGGAGGGAGTGGACGCTAAAAACCCCCTAGACTGAATTTCCTCTGCTCCCTTTACCCCCCTCTCATTCTGACAACAGCAACAGGCTGGGAGGCAGGTCAGACGCAAGGTATAGAAAAAACTACATTTTGAAACATCTTTATCTGATACCTCATGCAATGAAGAGAAAAATGTAAACTGATTGGCCATTTTTGAAGCTGTCTGAAGCCATGCACTTTTGTTTGGTCATGGCTATGGACTGCTTTCTGTGGCCAGATTAACGGTAAAGATCGCCCACAATGAGCCCCCCCCCCAAACGGTAAAGATTGCCCACAAAGAGCCCCCCCCCCCGCCCCCCAAGTGCTCTGCACTAGAACTGCAGGCCAGAATCCAGCTCACTTAAGTTCCTTCATCACATAGCTGCCATCTAGTCTTGGTTTCAAGCCTGTCATATGTTACTACATATCTAATCACTTGCATACATTACCATTTTTTTTTCTATTTGAAACTTGTACATACAAGGATCATGTGAAATGTCTTGGCAAATACTGTAGATCAGCCATCTAACTGGAGGCCAGCTTGTGGCCTTCAGACCCTGCTGCCATCTATAACTGCTGCAAGGCAGGGGAAGGCCTGGGACTGGTGCTGCCAGAGCAGTGGGCTGGAGGGAGGGAAGCATGTACCTCCCATGTAGCCCACAGGGTGGAGGGGGAGGATCCCAGGGGGCCCATACCACCAGTATTGTCTGGGGGAATGGAGGAGAGTGGGGATACTGGAAGGTCACAATTTATGGCTTGCACAGCCCAGTGACTCAGCCCACAGTTGCAGTGAAGTTGGACAGCCCTGCTGTCTTTTTTAGAGTGAATCAGGGTTTTAAAATATAGTCATCAGGACTCAGGCCTTTTTTAGATTATGGCAGTTGCAAATTACCATGTCTTGAAGTTATTTAAAAGATGCAGGCAGAGAAGACACCTTATGGTAGCAGATTCTTAGCCACATAGGAATTCATGGTTGTGGCTCCATGCTATATATGAGACTGGGTGTCCTTGGAACTTCTTGGTAGCTGCAGATCTACCAAATTTGAAAGCACAGCCTCCTCCCACCTAGAAAAGAGAAGTCTTCTCCACTTGCCAGCAGTATTGAGCTTATTATGTATGGCTGAGTTCTTTTTCCACTCAGGAGAGGGCAGCAGCATGCATGCATGCAATATACTGTAGCAAAGTCAATGACTGAAAATGAAGCTAAACCTTAAAAACAGTGATTTGATCTAGGACTTTGGGTATGTATTTATATTTATAAATAAATATCTTTTGGAAAGACAGCTGCAGGGGACTTCAAGCCATATGCTTTAATATAGTTTGTAATTAAATGTAAATAAACACGATTCACCTGAAAGCGGAGATTACATTAGGTATGGTCTTGAGTCTGCATAATAAAGACCATTGGGTTGGTTCAGATGCCCTTTTTCTTCATATCCCCTACAGTAGTGGAGAGGAGGGAATTAATTATTTTAATTTTGTTCCCTCTTTGTGAAACTAAGCAAAATGTATGCTGGATGAAAAGGAAAGGACCACTGCTAGTTTGTTTCCCACCTCACTTTGGTGCGTTCAAAGGTCCTAAATGCTTTCAGGGCCTGTAAACACCTCTCTGGATTAGAAGAATTCCATAATAGAAAGAAATATTTCTGTGAAGCAAAGAGGAGGCTGAGAGACAGTGGACATGTCTACATGCACTTTAATGAGCAGTAAAACAGGCTAGTGCACATTAAAGTGTCACATAAAAAAAACCGCTATTAGCTAATGCACAGTAAAATAGGCTACTGTGCATTAAATGTCACTTAAAAACCATGCACATTTGTTACTGCACATTAAGGTAACCTAATGCACATTTGGTTAGTACCTTAGGGCACGTCTACATGTTCATTAACGCATTTTAGGTAGTGCATATTAAATCTAGTACCTCCATTGTGAGGTACCAGAAAAAGGCACATTAGTGTATTTTAATGTGTATTAGCTACAGAGTACAGACATTTATATACATTTCACTGCTGTGACGCACTGGAGATCCATTGAGTTGGAGTAGACTCAATTAATTGAGTCTGTTCCACACACGAGCTGACATGCACCATGCTGTGTTGCTTGCAGTTGTATAAGCAGCAAAATGTGCATCAGCATGGAGAAAATGGTGACAGTGCACTTTTGAACTAAAACACCTCTAAGATGTTTTAGTTCAAAAGTGGACTGCCGCCATTTTCTTCGCACTGATGTGCATTTTGCCACTTACACAACTGCACGTGTCGCAGCACTGGGCACTTTTCAAAGCGCTTACATATGTAAAAATGCTCTATGGTTTTTTGCGATGCTTTAATGCTCACCAAAATAGGCTAATGCGTATTAAAGCAAACGTGTAGATGCACCCTACATTAGAGGTACTAAAGTTAACATACATTAGGAAAAGCATCTTAATGTGCATGTAGACATGCCCACTGTGCTTAGCAGTTTGATGTTTTCCTCTGCCTGCATCGGAAGGCTGTCAGGCAGTGAGTTATAATCTAAATTTTAAAAACTAGATTTTGTTCCTTAAATTATGTTGTTTTTCATTCCATTCCCCATTATAGATCTTTTTTATACAAAAGAGCCAAAGCCTTATTTCTCTTTGACACATTTACACAGCCTTATTTTTCCTAGGTCAGCATTAGCAGGAAGCATGATGGTCTGTTGTATTGATGTGGCCATTGATGATGTTGTATTTTACATCTAGAGCCGAGTGAGATCCATAAGCCTAGGTTTAGAGCCCCCAGTTGTCATATGGGAGATGAACTCAGCAAAAAAGAGGGAAATGGGGGGAGAGCTATTAAAGCAAAAAGGCTGCAGAGATGTAGAGCGCATTTAAGACATGGGTGATTTAAAATGATTCAATCAATTTAAAATTTTGTTTATGCAGAGCAGCATGGAACACAGCATTAAAAATGAATTTTGAGAAATATGTGTAATTACTCACAATAGCTCAAGATCAACCAAAATGAATGAATACTGTTGAAAAGAATCCTTTACATGTAAGAAAAAGAGTGTGTCAGTAATGGGGAAGCAAAGGAATAAACATCCTAGAAATACTCTATATATGAATAATAAATAAATATAATTGATGGCATTTGTATATACTTGCATGCAGTTCATAATCCAGAGGCATGGTTCTTAAATTAATCTTAATAATTCTGTAACACATTCGGCTGTTAGAGCATCATTCACACACAGATCTCTAAGTGCTTCACAAACATTAAGCAAGCCTCAAAATCCCCCCTTGGCATCGCTGTAGTCATTTTTCAGACAGGAAAATTCCTCATGCAGCTACGACTAGAGCCCAGGCTTCACCCAGTCCCAAGGTCCACTGCCTCTATATTCCTTCATCAGTTAAAATATGATTTCATGCCACCTTTCTAATCTTTTAATATTCCAAATGTAATAGGTCTCTTCTAAACTGCTTACTGTGTAGGATCCTATTAGCTTCTGCTTAGTTCAGAGTTTTGATTGGTGTTTCACAGACCGAAGGCTCCTGTCCCTGTTGTTCCTTTAAGCTTTCTCTCCTCAAAAAATCCCTTTCTAAAAAATTTGGATTTTACATGCTTCATCTGCTATATGGAGGGTATAGTAGATCCGGGGGTTGAATTCCCCTAGCACACCCTGGAGATGCAGTTAATAGAGGGGGAAAATAAGCAGATCTCTTTCATGAAGGCTGTATTTAATTGTTTTTTCTTTGGAAAGGAAATCTCTAATCTGTACCTTTTAAACCTTTGATGAAAAGTAGGATTTTTTTTTTATTCCACCTACTAATGCTGAATTCTTTATCTGTAATGGCTAGAGAAAAGGCTTCACTGGCACTGAAAGGTTATTTATGCATAAAAACAGGTCTCTCTCTCTTTTTTTCCCTTCCTGTTGTGTGTCACTTGAACTCTCCATCTCTGAGAAATTAAGGTTGTTTGCTGTCATGTCTGCCTCTAATCAATCCTGTTATCATTAAACTCTTGTCACAGAACACATAAATGAGCCGGGCCTCTGTATGTAGTATACTGATTTCCTAACATCCAGCAACTCCAATTTCTGTTGCTTGTTCCTGTCACCAAGCCAAGAGCAAAGAAAGACAAACTTTCCTTCTACAATATGTGAACAAAATATCATTTTCCCCTTGCCTGGAATAATTTTGCTTGAGATGGCCCTATAGGGATAAAAGCCACTTTGCTATTACCCACTTACTACCTTCTGAGGGGTTGTTATGATCTTTGCTTTTGTTGACAATTTGGATAATGACAGACGAACACAATAATTGATGAAACTTCTTGGTTTAAAGCAATTTCCTGTGGGAGAAATCACCTCCTTTACTAATATAATAGTCTACAGGTAATAAATTAAATCTTCAAAGGTAATATCTTTCAGAAGGAGCAATACCTATTGGAGTCCTTCACTATTGTGCTAATTCTAGTGGTGTTTGGGGCAACAGGTCTTCAATAGACATGTCTTCAAGTATACCCTTTATAAACCTTTAGTTGCTGAATTAAGACTCTAATATTGCTCTTAGATTGCATTCAAAACCATAGTGAACTCAGTAAGACTCAGTCTCTAGAACCCACCTCTACCAACAGGAAAAATGCATAGACGTTCAACTTATTCGGGTTTCTTCAGTAAACATATAGGCTAGGTACAGACATTCAAAAAACCCAAGGCAGAATCAGTCTAAAGTTACACGGTTTTCTATGAGCGATGTAGTTTAATGAGGGGCGAACAGAACACACGTTCACCCTTTGGGGGGAGGCAAATCTTGGACCGGGCTCTGCCATTTTTAAACCAGTCTATGAGCACTGAACTTCTGTTCTGTTACAGGTGTTTCCAGTCACTTATATTGGTAAAAGTGTAATGTATCTGTATGTGTCTGGCCACAGTAGACTAAATCCATAAGACGGTGGTTCCCATTCAGTCATGAGAAAGAGAATTTTGTTGTGATCAAGTAATTCCCTGCAAATTCTTAGCTTGGAGAAGTCTTAATTTTAAAACCTGATGATATTTTTCTTCATATTATTGCTAAATATATATGCATTGATGTTCATAATGCCTTTTCATCTGAGGCTCTTACTTGAATGGTTTTATTAAACTGATAACCTCATAAAACATGTGCCATACGTGACTTGACTATTGCCAGTAGTAATCACAACCAGCGTTTACAAAACATAGCATCTTTCATTTGATCTGAAAGAGCATTAAGAAGTGCCTTACCATTAGTATATCCTTATTGCAGATAGGAGAACTGCAATTCAGAGACTTGGAGCCAAGTTATAAAACAAGTTGCTGGTAGAGCCAGGACTGGAACATGGAACTGCTGATCACTTCTGTAAATCACTCTGTATTCAGTTCACTAGCCTGTCCTGAGCTGTCTGTGTTGTTCATATTAATCCACACTTTGTCCAGAAGCAAAACAGCATTTACTCGCATGCTTTTTATGCATCAGCTTCTAATGTTTAGATTCTTTTGGATAGATCAGCCGGTCTAAATTTTGCCATAAAAATCTTTCTCCTACCCTCAGACAGCTGACATACATTCATCAGATTTTTATAGCTGAGTTATGAACTCCTAGAAAGGGAAAATTGAACAGTGGAAATTAT
This sequence comes from Crocodylus porosus, assembly GCF_001723895.1. Classification (NCBI taxonomy): domain Eukaryota; kingdom Metazoa; phylum Chordata; order Crocodylia; family Crocodylidae; genus Crocodylus; species Crocodylus porosus. The sequence continues at coordinate 135,273,600 of NW_017728931.1, read as the reverse complement.
GACAAACTATAGCTATGAAATGCACCTTTAAGAGCACTATTTTGGGTATACTTATCAGCTAATCGTAGAGTATTTTTAGTGGCAGCCAGTGGAAAAAAACCTGAACTTCAGGCATGGTTGATGCTGTTGTAAAACAGATGTTGAGCTAAAGATTTGTGGCTTTACACCAAACAGATATGTTAAAAATTGTACTTAAAGGTTAATATAATAAAAATGTAGTTCATGTGAGAGTGATAGAAATATTGATCAGGGAAAAAAAACAGTGGCCCAGAAA
>NW_017728931.1:135185313-135273226 GCF_001723895.1 Crocodylus porosus | reverse complement strand
GCAGGGGCAGGGGGAAGAACTAGTTGATGTATGAAGAATTTGAGTTGTGACACTGAGATCAATGGCTGTATTTTCACCCAGTGAAGCATGTGAGCCTCAGATAAGGGCAGTTAGTCAGTGAAATACTGACTGACATCACCCTTTTACTGTTGGCATTTGGTCTCCAGTATTGATCTAAACTGTCACTGCCAACAAAGTATACCAAGGCTATATTTATGTTCAGTTAATGCCACATTTGATAGTTTATGAATTATGGTCAACATCTGCGGGTGTTTCATGGGTTAATTCTAGTAGCCTTCCTCACTTACTTGATTGCACTCTGCACGTGGCTACCAGCCAATTATAATCTTCTGCCAATCAGTCAGAAAATGGGCAGTGCGCTGTAATCTGCAACGATTCTTTATATCCAGAGATTCAGCCGTCTTGGAGAAACGATGTGCTGTTCTGTAAACAGCGGCTATACATCACATTCATGCTCTATCAACAGTGAGATAGGAGAAATACTGTACTTAGGCTTACACAGTAATATCAGCTATACTGGCTCAAAAATAAATGCGTAAAGGAAAAGCTACTATTTATTTTGTTAATCTAGAGGAGTTAATGTGGCTGACATTGGAGATATTAAAAATAATAGTGATATTATAACTAAAAAGTATGGCCTTTTGTAATAAGGGGCCAACAGTGAACACCTTATGTTCATGATTTTATATATATTTTTTAAAAAATCATTAATTAGAATAATTTTGGTTTCGGGTCAGAAATGCTATAAGGAAGGGTCCGTTCCCCCCACCTGCCTCACTCCCAGGGTTTTTTTTTTCTTAATCTTCAAATGATTTTTCCCTAATGTCCTAGCTGACAGGCAGAACAGCATAGAAATGGCTGAGTGATGTAGATAATGGTTCAGCATGAGGTGTGGAGCTGAAAGAGCCAGGTGAGGTTTCAGAAGGGGATCTGGGTTGTGATGCCAACAGTTGAAGAGTGCGAGCTTGGATGCCAGTGGCTTGCACATAAAACTCGAGCATGAGCGCATAAGGCCAGCATCCTCCCTTATAAAGAACTTCCCTACAACTCCGCTTACCAGTTGCGCTCCTTATTGGCAGTGGACAAATAGGTTTGCCATATAGCCGACTGCCAACCAGAAAGCTTCACTTGTGCCCATCCGCTCCCAAAGAGATGTTCTACTTCTGGAAAGTCGCTCCAAGTTTCAGTGCCTTAGTGCCTCGGTGTCTTAGTGCTGCGGCTTACAAATAGCCTGCTGCTCTGCACAATGGTGGCTTTGTTTTTTTTAAATGTAGTCATTTAAAATTAGAGGATGCTCAACAGTCTGCTTTAAAAAAAAGGGGGGGTTGAATGTAGTGTTTGTGACATGTTTCAGACAGCTCTGGTGGCTGATTGTCTCTCCATAGCCACACAACAAAGATAGAAAGCAGCAGGCTCAGGCTCACACCCAGCCCCTTGGCACATCGGTGGATCAAGCTCGAAATAAGTGGTGGATTCCATGTCCCACCGCCCATGCATGGATCACACTAAGGAATTATTATTTGCCTTCCTTGAGGAAATATGGAAAAGTGATTTAGGAAATATCAGGCAGGGTGCTGATGCGCAGTGGGATTCTTGGGCTTCCTGGCTTGCCAACCAGTGGCTTTGTAACTGTGCAAGATGTAACGCCACATAATCTAAAATACTTCTGTAACTCAGGGCGGTGAAGCTTTTAAGCAACTGGGGGATGAAGAGCCACAGGTTCCACCAGAGTTAGTCATGGGCTTCTTGGTCTGCACACCACAGGGATGCCCCTCCCCCTGCTGCACCATGCAGGCATCAAGCCCCTGCCACACCACACTCCTTCTCCCCCCCTACTGCATTGCACTGCACCCCCACGGGCCCCCAGCTTACCCCAAACTCCGCTGGCCATGTTGCACAGCTTACCCCCATGCCTTCCTGCTAGGGTAGGGGCAGGTTGTAAAAGCTGAAGGAGGGTGGAGGAGCCCAAAGCAATGGGGGGGACAGGAGTGGGAGCTTGGAGGCCACAACCTAACCGCTTACGGACCACCAGTTGGACAACCCTGTTGTAAGTTGTTCTTTTGAAAGGAGAGCGAGAGAATGGCCTTGCACGTGGAATATAATAAAGCGGCCTGTTGTTGAGTGTTGCTTTACCAGTCGCTACATGAAATTGCGCCAGCACTGTTCTTTCTGCTTGGAGACAGGTGAGGGAAGCAGGTTTATAGCAGTGGGAAGAGCATTGAGTCATAGAAAATGAGGGTTGGAAGGACCCTCAGGAGGTCGCATCCAGTCCAGCCCCCTGCTCAAAGCAGCACCAGCTCCAACTACATCATCCCAGCCAAGGCTTTGTCTAGTTGGGTCTTAGCTAACCTTTGTGAGATTCATTTCATGAAGGCACATAAAGGACATAGGACTGGCAGGGACCTCCTAATTCATCCAGTCTAAGTCTCCTAGTTCTTTGAGATCTTTGGATTAAACCTGCCTTGTAACTAGGAAACCATTTTGCATATTTTCATCTACTGGTTTTTGTAGCCCAGGTTGGGATCTGAGGCATTTCTCAGTTTTTTTGTTTCTGTTTTTTTTTTTCCTTAAACAACTGCGTTCATTGTTAAATCATGAACTTCTCCATCACGGGCGAGTGAGAGCAGACACCTGTGAGATGCACCCGTTTCCCTGACGGCTGCTGAAAGGCCGCAGAGAGAGAGTGGGCTCGGTACTGAGAAGTGTTAATGGCTCTCTGCAGCAAGATGGTCTGCCTGACAACTAGAACAAGCAGTGATGAGGCCTTGGTTCAACACTCCCCCACTCCTTCCGGACAATGTTTAGACAGTGTTAATCTTAGTATTCAGTTACTGTCCTTTTTATTTTTTCCTTTTCCCTTTTTTCCTGGCTGCAGTTCAAGATCTTGATAGCCTCTCAGTGCTCTGGGATGCGGTTATCTGAGGGTTCCCTGAGAAGTGCTTTTGTCCGTTCTTGGGGCCGGGGAAGGCTTTCTCATCCCTTTGGAAGATGCTCTCCTTGACGCATTACCAGGCCGTGATAGAAGATGTTTTATCTTTGGCTTAAGTTTCTTTTTGCCATTCCTAATCATAGTCTTTTTTTTTTTTTTTTTTTAAGAAAAAAACACAGGTCCTACAGACAAATGAACCTGCCCACTCCTTTAAAAAAACACACCAAAAAGATTGAGTGACAGCATGCCACATTAGCAGCTTACAAAGATATGCGCAACTAAGCTCATACAGTACTACTAACATCAATGCAATGACTATTTAAGAGCATTAACAGTCCGTATCAGCATTATCTTTAGTCCACTGAAAAAGCCAAAAACAAACATTAACGTAGCCGGTTACGGATGGGAATCCTTTTTCATTTCATTTTATATTTGTGACATTCTCTATGCCCTCTGCCAGTTATGACTGTCTGCTTCACTGTGGTCATTTTGCTCTCACATAGAAAACCTCTTCTTTTTTTTTATTTAAATTTCCAATGAGAAAAGCAAGGCCATTCATCCTTTGGAGGACTTCAGGTTTGTTTCCAGGTTCTAACACGCACAGAGCCAGCGCAAGAACCAAGTCTACCAACTTTTTGACCCTTCCTGAGATTCCTTGTTTCCTCTGATGGTTTTTATGTCATTTTAATGCATTTTGATGAGTTTGTCATTTAGCTAATGATGTTCTGATGCTTTCAAGATGTCTTGTAAATGTCTAGTCCGATTAGGGAGCTTGTAAACAAGCAGATCTGTCCTGGTTTTTCAGAGGTGTACATCACTCCATCGCTCCTTTCAGAGTGGGATTTGTAGATGTTCAATCATCCTCGGAGATCAGACCTCTTCACTGCTATAGCCATAGGCACTGTACAAATCATTAAGCTAAGTAAAATGATAAATTATTTGCTATTGTTGAGAAGTATATAAATGCATGTTTGATATCAGAGTGTTCTCAGTGTTGCTTACTGAGCAACATGGCCTCATATTAGAAGGGTCATGATTTCAAAAGACTTGAAATGACTTTAATACATCTAGTCATATTGTGAATGTGTAGTAGAGCGTGGCAAAAAACCTTTGTTCATTTTGACTGCACTGGAACTGACTTAATGCCTTCTCCTATAGCTGCTTCACATACACACACCACTCCTGTTCACTTTGGCTCTTGCCTGCACAGAGCTGGCTTGCCCGTCATGTACATTCGATCAAGAGTTTCAGACATTGTTTGGAAGTTTTGCTAGCTCCTGAGGTTATGTCCTAAAAAAAATATCAGCCTTTGTGTCTTCAGGAAATTCTTCTGTACGTCTGTGCACGCACTGAGAGAGGCGTTTCATTTTGGTTACTTGGAATAGTTGTGCAAACCAACCCTGGAGGCTGATATGCTACAGGGCAGAGAGGGAAATAGTCTCATGGATGTAATCCTTTTACCTTCACTGTTGTAAGGTGTCTAGCCGTTGCTTTCTGAAAAGGTTGAGCAAGTAGGTGTAAGGGCCTGGATTTGCACCAGAGCCTGGCAGCCAAAAGCTTCTGTTTCAACACCTAATGAGTGACCCTCTGTTCAAAAGCACTTGGCTTTCAGCAACTACCAGTGTTCTTGTTGGGACTGGATCTCCCAAACGCTTGTGGAAATCTGGCTGACTGACTTAGGGGCTTACTTGAGAACCATGCAGTTTTGCAAATCTGGCCCTGGTTGGCAGTGCTAAGAGCTATTCCAGGATTTTCAGTAATACACGGTTGCAGCCATTTCCAAAATACAGCTCTCCATTTGATGACTGTGTTGCTTTGCCAGACAGATTTCTAGACTTCTTCACTAGTTCTCCCATCAGGCTGTCCGTGCTCAGTAAATGATAGCAGAGGCTGAAAGGGAACAAGCGCTTTGAGTAAGTGACTTTCTCTCTTTTGACCGAGTAAGCCAGCTGTTGCAGGAAGTCTTGTTTACTTGGGTTTGTACCCTACATATTTTACTTGAGCAAAATCTTCTCTGCCTCAAGCTTTCTGTGATGGGTGGTAGATGATCATAGCTTCCCAGAGTTGTCAAAAGCAAAGTTAGCTTACCTGCAGTAGCAAGACTGGCAATGCTGGTTGCTTCTGTTCTCCTTTACAGCTAGATAAAGCTGGAGCACACCCTCGGTCTGTAGAAAACACACTAAGCCTCTTGCAAAGTGTTAATAAAATATTTTTAATGTAACAATACTTTTAAGTGTTTTAGAAAGATTTGTGTTTCATTTGGAGTAGGAGGGGGAAGATGCTGTGTGGTTTGGGTGGTTAAAGTGTCTTCCTCTGTAAAAAGAGACAGATGAAGAGCTGAATATATATGGTTAAGTTAATCCGTAACTAAGAGGCATGGGGCCTCATGGTCCAGTGGTTTGGGTGCTGTTTAGGGACTTGAGACATAGGTTTGGTTCCTTCCCCTGCTACAGAGAGATTTGGGTAACCACTTAATTTCTCTGTCCCTCCATATAGGCTAAGTACAGGAAGTCAAAAAGCCCGAGGCTGAATTGATGGAGTCTCCACAGATCAGTCTAAGCTGCAGAGATTGAACTGATAAGCAAATGAATATACCTTCACTTTTGATTCAGGAAATACAGACACATGCCTGCAGCAGCTCAAACCAGAAGCCGGGGGCAAGGGGGTGCTAGAGCATGCCTGCCGACTACTGCCAAAGGAAAGAGAGCCCTCCAAGAGTCCCGCTCTCTGCCCCCCCACCCATTTGCTGAAATGTAGCGGGCATGGCCAGGCCCCAGCCCATGCATTGCCTGGTTGGAGTGTGGTAAGGTAGTGGCATTGAATTTATAAAAGCTTGAACAAGAATAGTCCTTTCCATGGGTGACAGGTGCCTCTTGAATCAGCGACGGAGGGGGAGGGGGGTCCCTGGCAGCCAATCCCAGTGACCGATAAGGGGTTCCCCATGGCCAATCTCACTCACCAAGAAGTGACCACACCGCTTCCAGAGGTCCTGCAGCCACTTTTGCTGATGGCCCTGCTCCCCACTGGTGGTCCCACCTGCCCCCCTGCCCACTGGCTAAACAGGGAGCATGCCTGGCAGGGGGTGCAACAGTGCTCTCAGGGGGTGCCTGTGCACCCCGATACTTCCCCTACGTGTTGCCACTGGCCCTTTCTCGAAACAACTATAAACCAAAGAACTATAAACACAGCCTGGGCTGTGTGTCCCCTTACTCTTCCTGCTGCCCCCAAGGTCTCTGGGACTTGTAGTCCACAATCACAGCAGCAGGACTTTCAAGGCTGCTCATTGCTTCCTCTTCCTGCTTTCAGGTGCCTCTGGGATTTGTAGTCCACAGTCAAACTAAGTTTTAGGAGGGCAGCTCTGCTCTGTACTTGGGGGAAGGTGAGTTTAACCCCCCTCCCTGGCCCAGGAACCCACCTGGGGTTTGCCTATGGGGAGGAGGGGGCAGTGAGCCAGGCAGTGAGACCAGTGAGTCAGCCCTCACTGCCCCGGCTACGGAGCAAAGGGGTAGGGCCAGCCCTGCTCTCTGGAGCAGATAGCACATCACAGGCCAAGCCAGGGCTGGAAAGCATGGTGGGATTTTGGGAAATGTTAATTTAACTTAAACCAGGAAGGGGTCTGGGACAGAAGTTTCATAACCCAGTTTAACCCAAATCAGTTAAGTCTGATACTACATTCAAACAGGTTTATCTTAAACCAGTTTCAGCCATTTTGAAACTGGTTTATGTGCACTGAACTTCTGTTGTTCCAGATTTAAACCAGTTTCTCATCACTTAAACCAGTTTATGTATAACTTCTGTCTCTACCCTTTGAATTGGTTCATGAGGATAACAACACTTATCTACCCCTTTGGGACAATGCCAAGATAAATGCATTGAAGATCACAAAACACTTCAGTATGACAGTAATAAAGCTTGCATAGGGACAGAAGGACTGAGAAGAGACAGAAGGACAGAGAAGCATTAGAATGATGCAAGTACCAAAAATAAGAAAGGGTAAGAAAGAATAAGGATAAGGAAAAGTGGGGGGGAAAGAGCTCACAAAAAAAAGGAAAATGTCCTGATAAATAATCTCTTTTGTACTGCAAAATAATGTCCCAAAGGGGGCTAGATTGGGCAAAGCTCTGAAAAAATATGGTGAAATCCACAGCCCTGTGCCAGAAGGGGCACAGATGAGGTGCCAGTATCACCTTCATGTTTTTTCATCTCTAGTTTTTAAAATGTTACAGACGCAAATGCAGAGTTTTTTTATGTAGGAAATTTAGCTTTGTTTAATTAAACAAAAAATTCATTTGTGCAAATCATCTCATTTGAAACTTAAGAAACAAATGTTACTCAAATCAATTACTGGAGAAAAGTGGCTTGCTAATTGAGTTAGGCAAAGACTCTGCCCAGTCTATTGTTGCAGTGATGCATTGAATATGACAGTCTGGCTTGACTCGATGAGTGTGAAGCATGGCTGATCCTTACTGAAAGCCTGCGTTCAGTGAACCAAGGCATATTAATAGTGAAATCAAGGTTCACTGCTGGCAGACATCAGTTTGCCACAGGCTGTTTTTTCACATTCCCTCCTGCTCTTTTCTGGCAAATCCAGTAAATATTTGGAAGCTTTGCCCTCAAGAAATTTGATGAGCAGAGCTTCTTGCATAATGCCCTCTATAGTCTCTTCCAGGATGAAAATATAAATGAGGAGAATTATGGATTATTCAAATTGTCATTGTGCAAAATCAAACTTAGAGCAAATACAGATTTGCATGCTGTTTGAGTGACCTTAATTACCTCTTGGTTACCCCCTCCCCCATTTTATTTTTAGACTTTAAAAATAATTATGATACTATTGCCAATATAGAGATCTCCAGGTGAGCAGTAAATACTGTCATCTCAGTCAAGTTATTTTTGTTCAAACAATGAGATCTTAAAAAGTCATCAAAGCTAAGTACAGACCTTCAAAAAGTCTCTGGTGGAAGCATCCTAACTATTTCACCTTACTTAAAGTGCTGTAAGTTAGAGCATGAGTGAACCAAGCAGAAGTTCACTGTTTAGTGGTGGAGGCTTGTAGCCTGTCCATACTGGCTGCTGGGAGCACTCCCGCACAAGTTGCCTGCTCTCCCCCCTAACCACCACCCCCAACAGCTGGTAACTGTCAGCGGGGGCTGGGTTGGAGAGATCCTGGAACTCCGCCCAGGCTGCAACACAAGCTCTCTGGAAGAGAGACCCCAGAGCCCTTTCCCTGCAGCCCCTCACCACCTCTTCCCCCAGCTAAGCAGAGATACAATGCTAGCTGGCCTAGGCTGCTGCAGGGGAAGGCATTCTCTCCCAGAGCACTTCCCGTGCATCCCCACAGTCGGGTAGCGGCTCACTGCTGTCCAGCCAGGGCTGCTGCAGGGGGGAGAGAGACCCCAGACTCCTCTCCCCAGAGCCCCTCTACCTAAGCTGCACTGTTGTGTGGCCTGGCAGGGGCAACTGTAGGGAGAGAGACCGCAGGCCGCTTCCCTTAGTACACATCCACCACACACCACCATTTTTAAAGTCCTCTAAGGCTAGGGACAGACATTGCACATAAACCAGTTTAAGTGATCGGAAACTGGTTTAAACTAGTAACAGAACAGATATTCAGTGCCATAAACCAGTTTGAAAATGGCTGAAACTGGCTTGAGATAAACCTAGTTGAATGTAGTATCAGACTTAGCTGATTTAGGTGAAACCAGTTTATGAAATGTCTGGCCTAGACCCCTTGCTGGTTTAAGTTAAACCAGACTCCTCCAGCACCCTGGCATTCTCTCTGAGATAAGCGGGGCTCTTTGCTGCACAGCACGGCTGGCCCCTCCACTTTGCTCCCCGGCTGTAGCTCCAGAAGAGACTTGCAGGCACAGAGCATCTGCCTGGCTTCTCCCTGCTAAGCAGGGGTTATTCCCCCCACCCCACCCCTCTGCCTTACACAGACACCTCAGCGTTAGCTAGCATACCATATACTGGGTACGGTCCGTGCTGTAGGAGGCAACAAAGGCAGACAGGATTTTTGGAGCTAATCAACAGGTAGTTTAATGTCCTTCCTTGGAAAATTTGTTTAAGAGTTGTTTAGTTAATGGAGAGAGGCTTTATTGTCTGCTGTAAACATTCTCTGCTGGGCTGCTCAGGAGTGGGGAATAATAAGAGCTTTCCAGGGCCTGGCCATGCCCCCTCCCCACCTCAGCTCAGCCCTGTGGAAGGGAAGGGAGGGCTGCTCTAGTGCCCCCAGGCTTCTAGCCTGAGCCACTGCAGGCATGTGCCTGATTTTTTTCAGTCCAGAGGGGGATGCCTGTTCAGTTACAAAGTGGTTTAGTCTAGCCAGGTTAGACTAACCTGCAAAGGTTAAATAAATTCAGGCTTTTTGTATGTCTGTCCCTAGCCTAATAGCATGATTGTCTGTTCAGTTACAGCTTTAGAGTATTTTCTGCCTGCTTAGTGTGCATTATGTCTAATGTTTGTACCTAGGCTGTGTGACCTGTTAAGCAACAGTATTCTGAAGTACAGTATGCCAGGAAAAGAAGAATCCATGCATTACATGAGTAAATCAGTGAAAATAATTGAAGATCATTAACTGTGCACATTTATAAAATGTGCACGTTTTCAACATTTGAGGTCTTTCAAGTGAATTGAAACCTGTTCATAATGTAGGCTGGAGGTATATGTTCAGAACCAACCTTGCATTTTTTGCTTTAATTAGTAACATGTTTCAAAACTTCCTAACAGTTTTTTAATGTGCAATCAACTTGGTTTAATGGGGAAGAAAACAATTGAGATCATTTAAAAGCCCATGCTGGCTGTATGCATTCAGGTAGTGAAATAGTACCTTTCGGTATATACAGGAATGTTTTTTTGAGTCAGTGGGCTCCATTATCCAGGTCTGCTGAAGTGCTGTCAGATATGAAGTAAATTTAGAGACCTGCTTGTCCCTTTAGCCTATTCATCACTGTTGATTGGCTCCAGTGGCAGCGTGTGATATTTTTAGAGCAGAGAATGATATGGAATTTCTCCATGTACAGAACATTAGCTGATCCCATTACTCAAAGCTCCTCAGAAAGTCACAGCTGACACTTCAGGTTGGTGCAAAGGAAGAACAATCAGCTTAGAAAGCAAAACGCAGGAAATGACATGCGATGAAAATACATTAGCGGGGCCATGGCTGTATTGTTCCCCTTGTCAGTTTGACTGGGCTGTTCCTTGAAGTCCATAGCATCATACAGTAATTCAGTAATGTTTGAAATGCACATATTTTTCCACATGGAATAGAATACAAGCAGTTACATTTTTCATGTGTTGAACCTGAGAGGTAGAAGGCGACCGAGTATAACAAGGATTCGTTTTCTATGTGAGCCATGGAGGATTCCGAGGTGGTTGGTTGTGAGGGTTGGGATATTTTCAGAACAATATTTGCAAGTGACTATGAATAAGTTATTGTGCAAACCAAAGTCATCTGTGTTACTATTATCATTATTTCATCAAAGAAATCCATTTCGTTTAATATTCATTTGAATTGCTTCTCTTTAAGACCTCCAATTCCCAAGAATGTGGCGAACACACTCGAGAATGTCAAAATACTAAATAGTATGTAATTTTCTCCGACAGTAAGTGGTTGAGCCCTTGCCAAAATTGTTCTCTTTTACGCCCATTGTGACTCTATTGCTTTTTTGAGTCGGTGATATTTGACTTTTAAAATCCAGTAACGAGAACACTGCTGACCTTTTTATAATGTTATGGAGAGCAAATTGAATTGGAGGTAATCTGTGCTGTGTTGACTAAGGGAAAGCCAGGCAATGGCCAATTGTCTTTAGGATGTATTGTTGGATGCCAAGCTCCACAGGATAAAGAACGGAGGGTGGACATGTTTGTTGAGCATTTAAAAAATGTATGACTCTCTAGAGGATGTACCTTTTGAGTAGCTCTCTTACTGACCCCAAGCAATGTGATACTGAACTTCCAAAGCTTTAGGCTCACAATGAATAGCATTCATCTTAGCTCCTGGTTCTGATCTGGTAAAAGCTAACTCATGCATGCACAACATGATAGACCATGTCACGCCTCAGAGCCTTTTTCAGCACTGTCATCTTATACATTTTTTATAAGCCAGAGCGCATTCATACAATTCTGCCTCAGAAGGCATTGCACCTTAATGCCTGCACTGAAATGTGTTGTCTCAGGCCTCGTGCTTTTGAAAACAAGGGACTAAAATGTTTAAATTTTTTTGTGGCTTGGTTTAATAATAAAAAATTAAAAAGCTGCAACACTTAAAAATGGAAGAATATCTATTAATAAACTGGCCTCTGTTACAGCTTTAAGTCAGAAGGATAGCATCTCAGTTGCTAAGAGACATGATATAGGTTTATATGTAAACATTTCTGAGCGGTTTTGTATGTAATGTATGTTGATGCAGGCAAAAAATGAAAAAAAGCCCGTAAGCAGGTAGACGGTATGGACAGGGGAAGAACAATTGTCAGATTTTTTTTTTTAAACTGCTTTTTTTTAAATCTAGTTGTCATTTTAAAGCTCAGGAATTAGTGCTGCTAACTTCAAGCAACACCGATATATGTAGCAAATAGAAACATTCCCCACCTATTGTTCACATGTGATTTTGTCACATGCTTGCACGATGCAGCATACCCAAACTACGCACTTAAAACCTGATGGAGAAACAATTTCAAAGAATATATTTATGCTTCTTCACTTAATGAATAAAATATACGGGCAGAATATTCTTCCTTTGGATTTAATTTTCTAAACAAAATAAATATAATTAATAAGCTATATCAGTTTAAGTAAACAGTACTATATAAGTGAATGGTACTATTAAGCAAAAATGAGGATGATATGTATTTTGCTTAGCGATAAGTACGAATCCAGATCGATTAGCAGAATTGTAGAGTTAGAGTGATGTTATAGCGAGGGTGGTATGGGAATCATGCGAGAGGCAAGGACAGGATCAACTGCATAATTGGGATATAATTAGACGAGCTTTCAAATGCAAGGCAGTCTTTAAGTCTGAGGAGTAAAAGCCCGCACAGTATAGTAAGAGCTGGTCAGGAACTTTTCAAATGGGTTTTCAATTGGAAAATGCCTGTTTATCAAAATGTTTTACAGGAACGGTATCAGTTTTGATTAAGCCTTTGTTGAGAGAGGTTTCCTGTGCCTGGAATAGATGGAGAAGAATTGTGTGCTCCAGGTTTACCCCACAAGAGGAAGTCACTTTGGTCAGGGCTCTGCCTGATACTCAACGGGGATTTGTGCTTGGCTCTCCCACATCTCAACAGAATATCCTGAAAAACTCTCTAACGCTGGGGTGGGCAATTATTTGGGCCAGAGGGCCACTTAGGGAGTTTTGGTAAGCTGTTGCAGGCCAGGTCACAACCCGCCCCCCATGCCAGGCTGAGTCAGCACCCACTGCCAAGTGCACCTCATCCCAAGTTGGGATCCCTGGAAACCCCACCACCCACTCTGTCCAGCATCCCCAGTGGTGGGTGCAGTGTGCCCAGGCCGTGGGGCTGGGTCCAGTGGCGATGGCAGAGACTGGCAGCAGCAGCCAGAAGGAGCCACCACTGCAGGGACTGCTGGGAAGTGGAGTCCAACCGCCGCACCACCCCAATCGCATTGTGTGCCTGAGGGCAGCAGGACTGGTTGCACATGCCATGGCCCAAGCTGCCCTCTGCACCTGGGCTGAATGGGGCCAGACCAAATCCCTTGGCATGCTGGATCCAGCCCATGGGCCATATTTTGCCCACCCCTGCTCTAACCCTGTTCTGAGAAGTGTCTCCCTCTGAACGTCCTGCTGAAGCTGTTCCAAATCAGATAGAGAAGAGGCTGAAATACCCCGCAGCTAAGTCTCTGTGGTTGGTGTTGTGTAACTAATCAAAAGTTCCTGGGGTTGAAGAGAATGAATCAATGTTGCCCAGTGGTCCAACCACTGCCCTGGATTCAGGAGACCCAGGTTAAAGTCCTGCCCTAATAAGTATTTAATGCAACAAATTATGCTCAGGAGAGACTTTGGTGTACTTTAAAATCGAATCGGGCTGTTTTGGACTGAGGAAGAATGAATTAAAGTTTGAGGACCTCTTTCATAAACACCATCTCTGGCTGCTGCTGTCAGATGATTGCCAAACAGCTGCTGAGATTTAACGGTGGATTAAGGGCTCTAGCAATAACTGAAAAGAAGTAAGAGACCATCCTGGCCACATTTTGTGCTTGTTTCCTTCACCTGTCAGTATTACCTCAGTTTTAGCCACATTTGGCTATGAAGAGGTAGCTTATCCATAGCCTTTTCCAACTTAAACGGTGTTTTAATCAAATGGGACAGCTATAAAACATGGACACCTGCATCCAGAAAACACTATAGCTCAAAAGTTGGGTTCAGCAGGAGCTCTGAGGGTGCTTTAGAGAAAGAAGACCAGAGCTGCAAAAGGAAGCCATTGTTCACTTCTGCTATAGCTCACAAGCAAGTCATAGCACTGAAGGTAACTGTAAACCAGTGCCATTACCCCCGATCTTCTCCCATCACCAGCTTATAGCAGCGATTAGGCTACAGAAATAGCCCTGTCCAATAGTCTTATGCTGGGATGTGCCACAAGCAAACAGATCTTCTGATCAGCTGCTGTAATATGAAAGGGCTAGGAGTAGCAGTTACTGCTGATCATGCATTTCCCGCGCGCACACATTACAAGGGAGTTTGGCCTGGTGATTCAATTAGAAAAACCTAATCACCAGGTGTTCTTGAGTTTAACTCTGGGCCTTGTCACCCAGGACAGTTAGTACACCTTAAATCTGTGTGGTATTAAAATTAGAGTCTGTTCTGACCAGTTGCACATAATATTTACTGTGCTGATGGTCGGTATCAGCCTTGGGTCTCTCCGCGGCTGCAGGCACTTGGCTTGCAACTTAATCCTGGAGGAACTTGCCAAGGGAAAGGTCCAGGATCCTTCCTTCTGACACGCGTGGCTTTTCTTGTCCCATCTTAGGGCTTAGTACAGCAGTGGGGCGATGTCACAGCTGAGTGTGGACTACAAATCGCTTGTATGTTCTCCGTGGAGCCATCCAGTGAAAGTTGAATGTAGGCCTTGCTGTAACATTGATCAAAGGAGACTGCTCACACACAGGCTTTGCTAAAGTGTTGACCAGCGTAGGCCTGGCCAGCAAACCTGACCAACGCATGAACTCCTTACGTAAGCGAAACTTGGCGTGTGGGCCAGGTGGGCACTCCTGCCAGAAAACGGGAGGGAGGAGATGGCTATACAAGTGGTAGGATAGTCTAGTGCCTGTATGAGAAGACTAGAAGAGGAACACCCAGGTCAGGGTGCGAAACAAGCACATTTGGAGACAATCAAGGTACAAATGGAATGCAATATGTAATTTGTCTCGATAAATGTATAAAAGAAGAGTTGGAAAGCATGGGAACTTGTTAGGCCAAAATGTGTTAGGGCTGTGCTTGTAGACAGTAAACTTGGCCGAATTTTTGCCACTGAACTGAAGCTGTGGATGTTCTTTAAACGAGATTGATTGTTGGGATCTCATGGCTGCGATTTGTGTTGGCACCACATTTCTTGAGACTTCAGCACTAACAACACATTAATAAAACCGGACAAGCACAACAGCAGTGATGACACTGATAACACCCAGTGACACTAAGCACATTACTTAATATGATCTGGAGGTGCTTTTTGCACAAAAATGTAACTTTGCTATGATACAAGGACACTTGGCACATATTTTATTGCTTAAACTCAGGGCTACTCGTGTTTTAAGTGCATTAACACATGCTACGTGTAGCATGTGATATGGCCCTCTGATACCTGAGATAAGTCGCTTGCCCCCTCTGTTCCTTTGACCTATCTGAAAAACAGGGTCAAGATTTGTGTTGCTAGAATGTTTGAGGCTGAGAATTTGTGAAGCATTTTAAAATGTTAAGATGAAAAATGCTACCTTAGTTATAAACTTACTATTGTAGGGAATATCTGCTTTAAAATCCATGATACCATGATGGCAGCACTCGTGCGTCTGAAGCATGCTAACATCTTTATAATTATGCTGAGATGATTGCTCTTTGGACACTGGAGATTTGGTTGCAAATATTGGACTCGGATCTGAGTTTGTATGTCAGACATCCATAAAGGTCAAGAGGGGTTTAGAATCTGGGTCTTGGATTCATTTCTAATGTAAGAGATGGGATCAGATGCCTTTTATTATTGTGAGAGAGGATTATTCGTACTGATCATGTGCTCTCCAGCTGGAAGAAAAAGAAAAGAATAGCATGTGTGTCTAAAGTTGGGGCCAAACTAATTAGCCTTTTTGAAAGAAAACAGGCATATTAAAATCTTCTATTGTGATTCAGAATCTCTTTACAGGTTTGGAAGTATTTTTGTGCTGCGCTGTTCCCTTGCTTGGCCCGCTCAGCTCTAGCATAAGAACCTAGTTAGTGGTTGTACGGTGTTTTTTGATGCCAATCCTCTAGGTCTGCTGTCATTCCAGCACCAACAGCGCAGACCTTGCACTTGCAAACTGTAGCCTCTTCCAGGCTCTCACATATTTCCATGGGGCTTCATCAGGGGGTTTTGTAACATTTATTCAGCTGTTCGAACATCATGTTAGTCACATCAGGCCACGCAAGTGTCTAGAAGAGAGGAGGGAATTGGCAGCAGTCAAATCAAGCTTGACTGAATTGGTGATTAACAAGAGCTTTTAATGTGCATGTCTGTATCATTACATCACCTATGCAACGGAAGATGAAAACATTTGAAGAAGCTATATTTATCCTCTATGCCAATGTCTTAAAATACCGTGGAAAACTCTAATGTTTTGTTTGGCAAGAGTCGAATGCTCTAATGTATTGTAACAAATCTGTAGTTTTCTGGAGACGTGGTGATTGTCACTCTGTTTTACACCGTGGCCATTGGATCTGCACTCTGACAGGCTTTGGATGCCTCTGCTCCAGAAGCTATTAGCACTTGAGCTAAAACAGTCCCTCGTTAGTGGATCCCCAGTTGAGGAGTCGTGAGTCCACCTAGTAGAGGGCGGTGTTCTAGTACGTGATAATTAAAGCTTGGTGTGTTAGAAGCAGCATGAATACAGATCATAGACTAATGGCTGTATGCCCAACTGGATTCTGAATCATTTAAAGAGCTTTTAAAAATATATGAATAAATATGAATATTTATGAGTGATCCCCACCAGCCATTTTATTACAATATTTTTATCAGGGCAGAAATAGTAGGTCAAAACTCTTAAGGCACAAATATGTGTAGCTGCTTAAATGATTCTCTAATTGAGCTGAAAAGCCATCAGATACCAAACAGGAAGTTATGACATAAGCAACCAGGGAGGCAGGTGATGACTCAGAGACAAGCTTTGATTAGGTTCGGTATCCCCTACTTCACCCTGCAACAGATTAGGGTGTTATGTTGTGTATTGTGTCTGAGTTGACTGTAGTTTTGCTAGGAGGTTAGATGGTATGGTTTGCATAGGGATGTTCCTGGCAGGGAGTTGTACTAAATTGGTGGTTCCCAACCTTTTCTTTTCTACGCCCCGGTGGGAGCAGGATGGGGCACGTGAAGCCGGCTGCCTCCCTCCCCGGGTTTCCCCCGCTGCCCGGCTTTAACCCCGTACGTTCAGCTGTAACCCTGGAAGCCGCTCGCCTGGACAGACAGACGGGGGGGTCTGAGTGGGGGGCTCGTGCCACGACCCAGTGGTTGGGAACCTCTGGACTCGATGCTCTCTAAAGGTCCCTTCCAGCCCTATATTTCTGTGATTCTGGGAAACTGCCCAAAACGTTTTGGAGCTACTCATAATATCCAAGACCTTTGAATTTTTTTTCCTATCACTGCCAGGCTATTTGTAACACATAGATCTCGGAAAGCAGTAGTATACCACTTGAGACCCCAGTCCCATCATCCCTATGTAAAAATACCCAGAATCTGTCCTTAAAATTATAAATGGCAGTGGGTAAGACAGATGTTATGATTCTACATCACACTTCTCTTCATAATATGCAGTCTTATTTAAAATTACAAAACTCTACTTAATATTTGGAATTGTGTTATAGAAATCAGGTTCTCTGTCAAAGTGAGGTTGCAAACCTGTGTCACTTCTGAGTCAGTCAGTCTTTCATCCCAGAGGTTTTTTCAAACCCTGGCTTTACAGCCTCAATCAACATTTTCTGTAATAATGATGGTGACCACTGGAATAATATAAACCACATACTAATCAGTTTGGTAAGCAAGGGCATCTGCTTTACACAATACAGAGGCAAATTAAGGAGGCTTTGTTGGTACTCTGAAATTGTCTGTTAGGCGAAATAAAAAAGCGGGGAGGGAAACTAATGGTAAATAAATTGGCCCTTCGTACTGGTTTTCATCCAGCTGTAAACTGCTATAAAACAGCTATCTTAGAAAGCCACCTATTATTTATTAATTCAGGATGACTCCAGAAAGCAATTCCTCCATAAATTCCTTGCCAACAACCTTCTAATCTCAGTAAAGTGTTGGCAGAAGATGTGCTAGAAGAATACTGTGTCATCAATCACAGTTCTCACTACAGTGACTCCGCAGTGTACTTACCTGGAGACACTTGGAGGAAATTATAGCATTTCAAAGCATGCACTTTTTTTGTATGTAGACTTGTCATTTTGTTGGCGATGTGGCTAAAATACTCAGTCCTGTCATGCAGGAAGCTGAGGAGTGCCTTTGGGACTTGAAAGACTCTAGGCACCCCGGATCAGATTGGCTTGGTTTGTTTTATTGGCCTTCCCATTCGCACTCTCCCCGTCCCTCACTTTCCTGCTAACAGACTGAAAGTGGGCATTTCACTGTCCATAAGACAAGAGTGCCTACATCCCCCTCCTAGCTGGAAAAAAAAATAAACTGCATAAACACATGGCTTATTTCACCTAATTTCTCCATGTACTGCCTGGACATGGGAAATCCAACTCAGGCACCTTCTGCAATTTGGTGCCAGGACTAAAGATGAACTAGTGGTTTACAGTAGGCATTGAGATTCAGTTTTGAAACTGATCTCACAAGATTTTATTTTTTCAAGAGAAGAGCTATTGCTACCAAGGTTTTGAATTACTCTAGACTGGAAGCATTACATAGTCCCCACTTCCACACATTGGACTCTTTTTTTTCCCAGATCCAAATTGGATATAACCCTATTCCTCCCAAATATTTGAAGGGGTACAATTGGACTGTTTCAGCCTGCAAGACTAAGAGGTAGACGTATTGGCTTAGTAGAGGAGCCAGCGGTGAAATGGGTGCACTACCAAGCATTGGAGGTTTGGGGTGATACAGTGTGCATCCCCAAAATCTGAAGTTGAGAGAAATTAAAATATTTTGGCAATGAAGTCATTAAATGTGTGTGTCTCTCTTGGTTTGAACCTTAGACAGCTGAAAAATGTCCTTGTGTTCATATTTCTGGTTTGGTAAAACTTTGGTGGCAACAATCTCTGTTTCTGTATTTCTGATGCCATGATAAGAGACATTTATCCCAGGTAATGGTAACAGGTAGACATTGAAACCTGTTGTAGCATTTACATATATTTTCCCATTTAACAAGCTCAGTCTGGATGTGCATGCGTTCTGCTTCACGCGGGACTGGAGACATTAAGGAATAAAGCAAAACATGAAAGCAGACAGCACCAGGAAAGATGCTTAACTATATATTCAAGAGTGCCTTGCTTCTGAGTTTAGGCCTGAGTAGAGATGTGGAATGTGAAAAAGCAGTATTGTTTTTAAATTGCTTTATAATCTTTCCCTTTAGATATTGAGTGCTGGGGGGAAGTGCTTGTTTTGAAGACTGGAAGCAAACCTCACTACTCCCCCACAGCGGTGATTTGTGATAGGACTGGTGCATGTCTCTACCACAATGCTGTAGTGTAACAGCACAGAAGGTAGAGATGGTAACTGGCAGGCTGCAAAAAAATGCAGGGAGCAGTCTGGCCTGTGTGGGTCTACTCTCGCCCCTCCTGGAGTGAGACCGAGATCGCGGGAGCAGGGCCCAAAGAAAGAGTTCCTTTCATGGGCCTTTGAGCCATCCAATTCAGTCAACGCAGCACTGAACCAAAAACAAAAGGATTTATATCCCATTATCACTTGAGCCACCCAGCACTCTGCTGTCTGATTTCTGACGAACCATTTAATTTTGGCTGAAAAAAATGTGGTTTCCCTTGGCCTACCCAGCATAGTGAACACTACATCACTAGTAATGGTTTGTAAAAGCAGGCCTTTCATCTAATGTGATTGAAACAGTGTTGTTAAAACTTGTCTATTGCCATTATATCAAACATTTAAGCTTCTGGACCTCATATCTGACCATTCAGTGCCTGTCCTATTTCCCTTTCTATGAACATATCTATCTTTCGCTCTCACCCAGTGCACTCGGTTGCTTACCGAGCAATTTATTCTATATGTTTAGTGCCCTTTGGAGGGGATAATTCCTCTTGGCTTCCCTGCTTACTCTTCATTTTAAGGACGTCGCTTGTTGTTATTCTCCCTCCTTCCCATCCTTTTCAACTTTTCTTATCATTTTTAATTATTCATCAGGCTTTCTCAAACTCGTCCCATCAAAAGGTCTCTACTGTGTATTAGAAAGTATGATTACCTGTTGCAATGACAACCAGAGGCTGCCCTGTGTGTGGCAGCTACCTCAGGTAACAAAGAGAGTTACCTTCAAGTAACAAAGAGAGATCTGCACAGAGCTGAGAATGTGCCACACTTCAGCCTTGCCTTTCATCTCATCTTATCTTAGTGATTTTGCCCAGTCTCGTATCTCCGGAGAAATAGTATCGTTCCTTCTTTGGGCTAACCCAAACCATGCAGCAAGTTCTAATCAATGTCTTGTCAACTGGGAGCATGGAATTCCCTAAATGTGCTATCCCTTATTAGTAGACGCTAATGTCTTGTGACAGTTATACTGGTGATGCCTGACAAATACGAAATGGGACAGATACTTGAAATGGCTCCAAGGCCTGTGGCAGACATTAAAACAATGGCGCAATTGGGATCAGACATGCACAGCAGGTGATGCAGTGTTTGGGACGGGGTCTAATATTCCTTCCATCCCAATCACCCTATTGCAGTCCTGTAGATTGGACAGGAGACAGTTCTGTCCCAGACCCAGGGCTCCCTCCAGGCCCCAGCAGGTCTGAGACCGTGCTGTCCAAAGCCATGTCTGACAATCAGACCATTATCAGACCTGGCCCTGGTCAAGGGTGGGTTTGAGACCCAGGACAGTCTGGGGCCAGGTCCAACAATCATCTGACTGTCAGCTGGCCCTGGCACAGCCCGAGGACCACGCAGCTGCATACGCAATTTCTGGAAGACCTGGGATCCATACCAGACTGTTCCCCATACCAGGTTCCCTTTGCTCTGGGACATCTAAAAAGCATCATCTGCCCAGCTCCCCATGACCAAGGTACTTGGAAGTATCTTGCTGTGTAGCCTCACATAGCAGGAAAGGCTGGTGAGCTTGGGGGTTGCCGGGTTCCCAGTGGCCAGAGCCCCCCACCTCCTCCTGCTGGGAGAACTTTGCAACTCACTGATTGTCAGCATTGGTAGATAGGTGGCCTTTGGGGTAGGGGCAGGAGCTATGCACCTTGGGATGCGGGAGGACCCAGCAAAACCTATCACCCAATCCATAACGTACCACGTGTTCAAATCAAACATGATAGAAACCAGCTAAAAAAAATCAATATTTTTCAAGCAACATCTGCCATTTTATTGTACAATAATTGTTTTGCATGTATAACTTACATTTATTGTGCAGTTAACTTCACAAATAAATTTAACACGTATCAGGAGTCCAAGACTCGAGTTCAAACTCATATCCAAAGTTCAGAGGTATTCCAATCCATGGTTTTTTGTAAGAAGACTGTTATGTTTTTCCCCAAGAAGTTTGACATTGTGTGGCACAGGGTACAATTATCAGAGTCATTTAAAAGGTTTGGCACCAAATTCCTCTTCCAGTACAAGTGATGTACTGTGTAGGAATTGATGATCTCCACACACCTTCCTTAAAGGCTTTGAAATTCTTCAAGAACCTAGAGACTGATCTGGATGTATGTTGAGTTTTTCTGTTTTTATTTTTATCTTGGTTGATTCACTTTGAAGAAAACCCATTCTTTCGAGTTTTCTAGTCCAGTGATCTGGTTATAGAATTCTAGCTAAGATGCATCCAAACCCCAACTCCGAATTTGTTTCATCGCTTGGCCTTACTATTTTATAAGATGGATTTAGTTAGAGAGTAAAACTCATCAATTGCAGTTCCATTGAGAAAACTGGAAAATAAATCAATACTTGCCAAGTGAAAAAGGAGGGGAAAAAGGCTGGTGTGGCAGAATGGAGAGGGAGGTACTTTTATGCTTCAGAAGACATATTCCAAACAGTGGAAAAACTCCAGATCTGTTTTAAAGGCGGAGTTTTTTTCAGTGTCCTCTATAACAGCTAAAAACAAAGCATAGCCTTTTCACATCATAAAACCATGTGGATGTGAAAGCAGACATGTATTCTAACTTCTGGGGCTTAAATATGAAAATTACAGGCCTGGGGCCTTATCTGGCCTATGCTTTCCCCCTTGTTCAGTTGCACTTCTCTCAAAATACTACAAAACTGGAATGCTTCCACTTTGCAGAAATATAAATGAGTAAAAGTGCAAGACAGAGCAGACTCCCCCTCTCCCTCCCCCAGGTCCATTGCTCTGGGTCTGTTATTTTGCACACAGTGCTGCCTATTTTAGCCTGTTTAATTTTCCTTGGCAGATCTAGATTTAAACCAGAAGCCTTGAAAAGAAGTCTTGGAATAATAAAATCACAAGTATAGAAGTCAGGTTGAAAGTCCCATTGGCTGGAATCTGCTAACCAGTTCTGAAGACAGCAACATATACATGAAAAATAAGACGGGATCTTTCACATTCCCTAGAATGTCTCGCTCCCCTATCTGTTGGAAGTTAGTGTTCATCATAAGCTGTGACAGTGATTGTGGTGAAACTGTTACTGCATTATATTGGTTTCAATAATTTCTTTAGTGAGGGAAGAAAGAGAGAGCAATAAAAGTTTTGACCCTGATAATGTGGAGCTGTTCAGGTCCTCATTGATCATAAAAGCCACAACTCCCAAATCACAGTTCATTATGGAAAAGAAAAAGAGAAATGACCTGATTATTTCGTGATGATATAGGATAATTGTGACTAATTTTCAGTTAAGGGTTGGGTTTGAAATCGATCCTTCGTGCAGTAGGGATCTGTTGTTATAAACCACACAATGCAAGATGCAAATTGATCAGTTGGAAAATAGAAAACATTGTTATCTGTTACCTGTTGGGATAAACTGGAATCTAGCAGAAATAAGTCATGGCTAACAGAGCTGGGGAAGGGAAGGTAGGTTTTAAGGTTAAAGATGTCTTGGCCCCAGGCAAATTTTCAAAAAGTCATAAACAAGCCATGAAAATAGGTCTATGTAGTAACAAAGAGAAGCAGCAGCACTGAGACATATTCATAGGAACTTGCAAATCAGCAAGATCTTGAATAGTCAAGGACCCATGTGTTAAGGAACTGTCAAGGAAATGTGGGTAATGACAGGATCAATACAATGTCTTTGTTTATAAATGTTCAACTGCAGAAAGTTATAGCTTATTCAAGATCTAATATCCATAATGCACCCTGACAGCAGCAAATTCAGTCCCCCATCAAAAGGTTTAAATGAAAAGCGGTGTTAATACCATCAATACACATGGGGGGGAAAAATGACACAATTGCGTCTAACAGCGCAACCATGTAAATCAAAAGATTAGGGCCCAAACTAGAACCCCAGATTCTATCTGTTCTGAGAGTCCAAACATGGTATTTCCTATTTGCTAAGAACAAATTAACCTTGTTTGAAGGGTATAAAAGGCACCAATTAACTGTAACTGCTCTGCTGGACGATGGCTCCAAACGATCTTTACGAGCGCCACTTAGACTCAATGGACTCAAAAGCAGTGGTGGTATCAAATAGCATTAGGAAGAATGGCAGGCCGGACTCACAGTTGATAAGACTGTCATTAATTACTCTGATGAGTGCTGTGCAAGGACTGAAAACACCACTGACTCTCTTGCTAGCCATTGCTCAGAGACAAATCTACCTTGTGCTTCTAAGAAGGATAAGACAGTATGGAAACATTTGAAATGCAGGCATTGATAAAGGGAGCCTTTCCAAGTTGATGCATTCATCTCAAGAGAAACTGAAAATGTCATTTTCTAGCCTGAAACCATTTAAAATGATGAGGTGGGATCTGGTTATCTGCTAATAGGAGCCAAGTTGTGTACTTGATACAATACTGTGTAGAGTAAGTCGGTTATGATGATACCAGGGGAAGTACAGTAGCATAATGAGCAGTGGGGAAACATTTCACAATGTGTGAAGTCCCCAACAGCACCCCTCTGAGGTCTTTTGGAGCCTTAAATGTCATATATGCATACATTTAATTATCGATCTTTGTTTCATTCAGAAAAATAATGCAGCTTAGTCAGACCCTGATAAATCTGGTCTCTTTTTTTTGTATCTTGACAAGGTTTCCTCAGTCCCCTTTTGGCATGTGTTCTGAACGGCGAATTAATTTTCAAGTGACTAGAAGTACTTAACGTTATGGTATTATTTGCATATATTTTACTAAGGATTTCTTCACACCAGTTTAGAAGTTAATATCGCTGTTGTTTTCCCTAGTGCCTGACTGAACACAATACCACAGCGCATGTTTCTCAGTAAAGTCAAGAGACAAAAAAAAAATGGAGTGGTCATGTGCTAATGGAAAAATAAGACATGGTTAAAGCAAGGTAGAGAAGCATCACTCTGCTTTCTTCTGCATCTTAACCAAGCTACGGTTTAGCCAGTGCAGTGGGAGTATGGTGGAAATCAAGGTCAAACCTCCTTTTAAATGAAGTCTGCATGCTGTTTACTTTGCCCTTTAAAGGAGGGAAGTAGTTGCAGGAACTCAGTGTTATTCAATAAAAATTAATCTGCATATCAGGAAATATCTTGTACAGCCTAGGTAAAATTCTGTGACTTCAGAAGTTGCACGGCATATCATTTTGGTTGTGCCGTTGTTCAAGCTGCGAGACGGCCTTTGTTTCCCAATGATTTGTATGCTGTTTCACTGGTAGCATAACTGCCACTCAGCGTTCTCCCCCTCTACCCCCCTCCCTCCCCCTAATATTTCATTTTTATACCTGACATGAAATAGTTCAGGTCGGAAGTCAGCACGGAGTGCATCATTTGTACATTGTGTCTTTTTCCCTCGTTGGCCTCTCCTGCCACAGGAATTGAACTCTCATCCATTAAAAATCCATTTATTGTGTCTTGACTCCACTGAACTAAAGTACAGGACATTTCATCAAGCACTACAGTTTAAAATCAAATTAAATTGTACTAGTGGCCAGTGAATGTGACAGGAAAAGACTTCCATCATTTAAAAATCATTGTAAAAATCCCCTTGGTTGTATTTAGCAATACTTCAATATGTACTTAACGGCTATGATTTTTAAGGCCATGACTAGTAATTTTGGGGCTCAGCAAGGGACCCCTTAAAGGTTAAGTACAGATGGTCAAAAAGCCCAAGGCTGAATCGATTCAGACTTTGCAGGTTAGTCTAAACTGCAGAAATTAAACTGTGAAACAACTGGACAGGCATCCACTTTTGATTCAGGAAACGCAGACACATGCCTGCAGTGGCTCAGGCCAGAAGCTGGGGGTGCTAGAGCATGACTGGCATGTAGCCATCATGGGCTTTATGTTCACTTCTTCTTCCTACTGCCCCCGAGGTCTCTGGGATTTGCAGTCCAGAATTACAGCAGCAGGACACTGCAGGGTTGCTCATTCCTGCTGCTTCTTCCTGCTTCTAGGTGCCTCTGGGATTTGTAGTCCACAGTCCCAGCCAGCAGTAAGTTTTCAGCAGGGCAGGCCAGCTCTGTACTTAGGGGAAGGGAAGTTTAACCCCCCTCCCTGGTCCCAGACGACTGCTGGGGTTTGCTGGGGGGGGGGGGCGGTCTCTGCCTTCCCTCCCCCAACCCTTCTCTGCTGAAGCAAATAGCCCAGCCCAGCCCATGTTAGGATGCTGGGGAACTCTGATTTAACTTGAACCAGGAAGGGGTCTGGGACAGAAGTTTCATAAACCAATTTGACCCAAATCAGTTAATTCTGGTACTACATTCAATCAGGTTTATCTTAAACCAGTTTCAGCCATTTTGAAACTGGTTTATGTGCACTGAATGTCTGTTCTGTTACAGGTTTAAATCAGTTTCTGATCACTTAAACCAGTTTATGTGTAACTTGTGTCCCTGGCCAAAGGGGCTTGATTTTCAGGCAATGGGGTGCTCAACACTTTCCAAGAAGCTTTCCACTTCAAGATTGATATGCAAAGAGCTGAAGCATCTATCACTTGAAAATATTGATCTAAAAGGATCCCTGCCATTGGCCTGTGTGGTATTATACATCCTTCATTGTTTCTGTAAGCATAGAGACAGCCTATATTGACCCGTACCTTGCCAAGACTGTCCACTTCTTTTTAGTTATGCACTCTGGAGGTGCTACAATTGCAAGGCTTATTCTCAAATCACAGGGTAGAGCATGCTCCCTTAAATAAGAGGTGGTTGAGATCTGACCAATGCAACACAAAGTCCTTAGCAATGTGTCAGGGGATCAGATCCCATTAAAATGAGCATTTGCTAGGGGCCTTAATGAGCTCCAGTTGCTGTCTTTAATCTGGTACAAAGATGCTCCAAGTGACTGGGAACCACAGCTTTAAACAGAGTTATTCAGCTGGCAATACAGTACCTTTATTGCCAAATGCAAGCACAGAAAGTAGGCAAAATGCTTAATAAATACCTTTACTGTGACAGCTGTGGTTTCTATAGTGCCAAAACACCACTGAAGGAAGGCGAGGGATAGTTATTCACAGGTGCATTGCAGAATTAAATTTATTCTACCTTATGTTGCCATACTGTAGGTACAAATGTGGGGAGTCTCTCTAACTCAAGGAATCAAACCAGGTCCTGGGAAAGCTTCTTTTTTTTTTACCTCCCAGCAGGATTAGTCACATGGGCAACAGCTGGAATTTACACGGCTCCTTATTCAATTAATTTTCAGAAGCCACTGCGTTGTATTTTCCCACAAGCAAAGAAAGAATAAAATCAGACTGCTAAATATAATATCACTTACTTCCCTGCTCTGTCTCCCCTTGTTTGTGGTGTGTTCGGGGGGGGGCGGGTTTCCCTCCCCTTCTTTTCATAAAAGCGTTACATTTGCTAAAGGGGTAACTAGGGACCAGGATAAGAACTGTAGAGTGTCTCCGCAGAATCTAAAGGAAATTAACTTTTAAAAAAATGGTGCCAGCCTGTTGTTTTGTATTGGCTTCCATTCCTTACTTTAATGCATTGTAAACCTGTAAAGGAGAGCTTCAGCATATTTGACATGGTTATAAAGTATGGCTGGGTGTTTGAGAAGCAACCTCAGCAATATGGGATGAAGGGATTACAGAAGTAATAAGTAATCGTTATTTATTGGATATCTTGCTAAATAGCCTTCTTGAGCTTATACAACATAGAGTCAATGCAAATATGTTACCACCGACTTTTGATTTAAAGTTCTTTATTCACTGAATAAATACCACCTTTCCTTTTAGTATTTATTGTTTGCCCTGAACATATGCAGATTCGGAAATGATTTTTGAATCTACTTATTTTTCATGTGTGTAAATAAGAGGTGTCCAATCCGTTTGGCTGCATTTCTACTAGATACAATCTGATGATATTCCTGGCTCCAAAGCTGATAGAATAGAAGATGAGGGCAGGGGATGTATTCCTTTATAGTCCCCTGCTATAGAGAAGAGAAAATCAGGGCTGGACTACAAATCTCAAAGCTTACATAAAGTCATAAATAAGTCCCTAAAGAATCGGTCTGATGTGGGCTGCTTACTCTGTTTCTGCTTATGAGCCAGTCTTGAGGAAAGGAGGCAGAGGACACTTAATAAACTGTGTTGGTCTTTTTGGTTGGTGTGAAGAAAGTGTTGTAATCTAAAGATTACTTGGCATTTCTAGTGGGAATATTGACAGAAGATCCAGTATTTAAAAGGATGTGGAGGAAGCCAAGTTTTAGTTTTACAAAATCAAAACCAGAGATGGTTTGGATCCACTTTTCCATTGTTAAAGAACCATCAGTTTCAGCTCAGAAGACGGGAAGAGGGCAATAAAAGATGCTTTTCCATCCTTGGTTTCGACAAACTTTGCTGGCTCAAACAGATTTCAACCTATTCATTCCAGCAACACGTGAAAAGGTCCACATTTGGATTTGGGAGCCAGGATGTCACCACTTGGTCACTCTCCCAAAAATTGAATCATTTTACCTTTGTCTTTTGCTACATAGCCTTGGTTGAAAGAAGCCTGTGATTTAGGTTGTTTCCCTTTTTCCCCATTTCTTTTGACTCAGCAATTGCTTTGCAGCTCTACAGCTGCCTAAAAAAGAGCGCCCATTTCACAGTTCATTCCTGATAGTAGTTACAGGAACACAGGACCAGAAGGGACCTCTGTCATGTCATCAAGTTTAGTCCCCATTATAAATGTTTAAAATATTTTTTGCTGCATAAATCATAAATAACTTTTAATAGTTATAGTGCAGAGTGACAGCAGATGCTAGTAGATTAGTAACTGTACTTTCCTAAATAAAGTATAATGAGATCTGGCGTTACACTGACAAACTTCAGTGGCATTGTTTCCATAAGTCCTGTAGCAGCTGTTTTTTGGGGGCTCCTCAAATTGCAGCATAAACATTGTTTCCTGATGCCAGATAATTGTGTTGTGTTTGTCGTTCAGGTAAACTAAGGCATGGAGCTGTTTTTTTGGAGGGAGGTTGTGAATTGCTGCAGATTTATGGAGTGTATTGCAGTGGCCAGAAGCTCTGGCTCCCAGTTTCCTGGGACACAGTAATTTTTAATATCTCAATTATAGGGCGGTCCTAACTATTTCATTGGCCTACAGCATTGCCATTCACCATACTGTTTCTGTTAAATGCAGGATATTTGAAACTCCAGTGTTGTCATGGTTAAGATTAAAATTTTCTGCATTGTCAGGAAGACTTGTACGTTCCTGGGTAGATCCAGGATTTTGTAAAAGGAGGTGCAAGAGCAGCTACTGGCATTGTAGGGGTAGCTGCACCCTCGTTCCCCATTTCCCCCTTTTCCCCTGTGGTGGGCAGACTGACACAGAAGCAACAGCCTCCCAATCAGGGAAGAATCCCTCCCCTGTTCCCTTTTACTACTGCCATTGTCCCCGACAGCTAAAGTGGGTGGTGTACCAGAGCTGCCCCTGCCCTGCTGCAGCAGGCTGCAGGGGGAGCCAGGCTCAGGTTCCTAGCTTGCAGGAAACACCCAGGAGTGGAATGGGCAGGGAGAGGAACTCACCTGCTGCCACTGTTGCTGCTGTCCCCAGCAGAGCCTAGCTGGAGCGGGGCAAGAGTGGCTCTGGAGCTCCCTTTCCCCCAATTCAGCTGGGGCTGGCAGGGACAGTGGCAGCAGGAGGTGAAAGAGATGGGAAAGGGAAGGGATGTGTCATGTAGCACAGAGGCAAAGGAAAAGGAGTCACCCTGCTGCTTGCCTGTTTCAGCGACTTCTTTTAAGTCCCCAGCGGCTGCTTCAGTGGTATGGTCTGAAAAGCGGCTGCAACCGGGCCTCCACACTCCTGAATATGTTGTGTGTGCATATATGTGCACGTGCATACGTGTAGCCACCTCTTGGGAGAAAAGTTAATTCCAAACAAATGAAATCTGAATTGAGTTCTGTATGAAGCAGCCTCCTCCTTCAAAGGGCCCCCCCAACCAGATGCCCTCTACCAGCAGTGTATTGATGCCCATCTCAATAATCTTTTTTTCTAGGTGCCGGCGTCTATAGCATGCTCATTCACAGTATTGTCAGTGTGAGACTTCAGAGAAGAATGGAATTCTTTTCTTTTCATCAGATGTTGTTGTGGCACTTTATGTGCTGGTATTGTTTGAGAGGGTTTTAATGCGTGTCTGAATGGGATTAAAGAGAGTAGAATGACTTGTGTCATTCTATGAATGACTTGTGTTTTGGGAAATAGCTGTTTCTTCTAGCTGTACAGTTTCAGCCCTGTGAAATACTCCGTGTATTTATGAAAAGCTTAGCAAAAGCTTAGCTACTGTTTAGCTCTAAAAGTAAGATGTTACATTAATGAAGTACTTAAGAAACATGCATTAAGCACAGACAGCAGCTGTACAGAGGAAAAAATTGTGTATGTGACTCTTTGGGAGTTGAGGACAGCTTGCTAGATGTCAAATAACCAGTTCAGCTGCTTGGTATGTTAAGTATGCAGTTTAGCTTGACCTGGAATTGTAGGCAGTCCCTATACTACTAAGGACATGGAGGATGAGGACCAGAACCTTAAATTGGACCTGACATTGAGTAGGTAGCCAATGGAGTTGGCAGGGCACCGGCATGATATGTTCACATCTGCATTCTGGACCAGCTACACTTTCTGTGCCTTTCTCTCTGTCTTCCCTAGCTAGAAAGCATTGCAGCAATCCAACCTTGAAGGAGCAAAGGCATGGATGACTGCGGCCAGGTCATGTCTGAGCAGTACAGCAGGGTTATTTTTTTTCTTGCCAGTTGCAGGTGGAAGAAGCCTTGGTATCAAATTATTTTTTTTTCTCATAGGAGTTCAGAACAGCAGGGAAACCAACTTAATGCTTTCAACACTAATGAAAGGTGAAGTCTATAAACAAAATCATGGGCTAAATCATCCAGTTCTGACATGTATTTCAGGGGATGAGTAGCATTTTGTTCAAAAACATCATGAAATAACATGGACTCTGCCTGCAATAGTTTCATAATTAGCAGTGATTTAGAATAGCAGTGAAGGTGCCTCTAATGGGCAGCCTATGAATACTAATAAAATTCAATGGCTAGGAAGGAGACATTAAATGCGATGATTTGTGATGGGGCTGATGGGGTTAATATTTTTTAGAATATAGATTTATCCATTTTTATTCTAAGGAAAGGTGTAATGTAATTACAAGTAACTCAGTAGATGGACTCAATTGCTTAAATTGTGAAAATTAATTACCAGGATCATACTAAGAATGTTTTAACTCCTTAGCCTGCTCCTGCCCTGCTGGAAGGGAGTAATGTGTGCATGGGCATGTGCATGAGTGTGTGCATGCACACACACTTAACGTGACCTGCAGCAATGGATCTATCCTCCACATATTACTGGTGTGAGTACTTCCTTTATGTTAAACCAGGAAGGGGTCTGAGACAGACATTGCATAAACCAGTTTGAGCTCAGTCATAGATTCATAGATGCTAGGGTCAGAAGGGACCTCAAAGGGTCATCAAGTCTGACCCGCTGCTAGTGGCAGGAAAAAGTGCTGGGGTCATGTGACCCCAGCCAGGTGCTTGTCCAGTCTCCTCTTGAAGACCCCTAAGGTAGGGAAGAGCCCATTCCAAAATCTGGTGCCCCTTACCTTGAAGAAGCTCTTTCTGATGTCCAACCTTAATCTACTTTCTATCAGCTTGTGGCCATTGTTTCTGATAAACAGAGCATCTTCTATTCCCTGCTCCCCCCCCCAAGTGAATTTGTATACTGTCACAAGATCCCCCCTTAGCCTTCTCTTACAGAGGCTGAAAACGTCCAGGTCCCTCAGCCTTTCCTCATAAGGCCTTTCCTGCAGGCCTCTAACCATACAAGTGGCCTTCCTCTTGATCCTGTCAAGGCTGTTCACATTTTTCTTGCATTGCAACGCCCAGAATTGGGCACAGCACTTTAGCTGCAGCCTGACCAGCGCTGCATAGAGGGGGAGCATCATCTTCCCGGACTTACTCGTCATGCACCTACTAATGCATGACAGAATGCGGTTAGCTCTGCTAATTACTTCATCGCATTGACGACTCATATTCATCTTGGAGTCGACAATGACTCTGAGATCCTTTCTGCTGCTGTGCTGCTAAGGAGGTCACCCCCCAGACTATAGGTGTGCTGGTGATTTCCCTCTCCCTAAGTGCAGCACCTTGCACTTGTCCTTGTGGAGCTGCATCCTATTGTTCCCTGCCCACTTCTCTTACCCGTCCAGGATCACGTGGGTTCAGTTTCTTCCCATCAGTATGCTTGCTTCACCCCATCGTTTGGTGTCATCTGTGAATTTGGACAGTGCTTTCCACACCCTCATCCAGGTCACTGATGAAGATACTGAACAGCACTGGCCCAAGGACCGAGCCTTGGGAACCCCACTTCCCACATCCTTCCAGGTCAATACCAACCCATCCACCACTACTCTCTGGGTATGACCCTTAAGCCAATTTGCCACCCACATGCCTCTGTAATCGTGTATGGCACAGCCGTTCAATTCGTTTATAAAAGTAGGATGGGATACTGCGTCGAAGGCCTTCTTAAAGTCCAAGCAGATGACATCTACCTCAACTCCTGCATCTAAGTTTTTAGTGACCTGGTGATAGAAAGAAACGAGGTTAGTCAGGCAGGATCTACCTGCTATGAACCCGTGCTGGTTGCCCTTCAGCATTATATTACATGCTGGACTCCTACAAATGTGATCCTTCATAATTTTTTCAAGGTTTTCCCAAGGATGGAGGTGAGACTAACCAGTCTATAGTTACTTGGATCTTCCTCCCCTTCTTGAAAATAGGAACCGCATTGGCCCTTTCCCAGTCCTCAGGGACCTCACCTGAGCACCACAGGTACTTAAACAGTTGTGCCAATGGCTCTGCTGTCACACTGGCTAATGCTTTCAGCACCCTTGGGTGGAGCTCATATAGTCCCACTGATTTAAACACATCCAGCCCCTCCAAGTGTCTCTTTACTAGGTCAGCATTGACAGTTGGTGGGCTGGTGTTTCTCCTGCTTCTGTCAGTAATGCATCTGGGAGATTTGCTTTGATCTGATTTCAAGAATGCAAAGGCAAAAAACTCATTGAAGAACTCTGCTTTGTCCCTCCTATTTGTCACCTACTGCCCTTGTCTATCATATAGGGGTCCTATGCTGCCCTGCACCTTCTTTTTGCTCCCTGAAGGACTTCTGGTCCTTAATTTTTGTTGCCAGCCTGAGCTCTAATGCTGCTTTGGCCTTCCTGACTGATTCCCTGCAAGTGCGAGCCGAAGAGGTATACTCCTCCTCGGTAGCTACCCCCTGCTTCCACTGTCTGTATGTCCCTTTTTTTGCCCTTTGGCTTTCCTGGATTTCCCTGTTTAGCCAGGAGGGTTTCTTGGCCCCTTTGCCCCCTTTTCTATGCAGTGGGATTGCCTCCTCCTGCACCTGAAGGGTTGCCTCTTTGAGGAATGACCACCCTTCCTGGACCCCCATTTTGTCAATGCTCTTAAGCTTTAATGTCCCACTGACTAATTTCCTGAGCACACTGAAGTCAACTTTTCTGAAGTCTAGCACTTCTGCCCTGCTGGTTACTTTTCCTACCTATCACCAGAGAGTGAATTCAGTCAATCAATGGTCACTATCCTCTAGGTTGCCTTGTACCTGCAGATCCCCCACCAGGTTGTCCCCCATTGCTAGCACCAAGTCCAGCAAGGTGTTGCCCCTAGTGGGACTGTAAACCTCCTGCATTAGGTGAAGGACCTGTATGCAGGTTAAGAACTTACATGAGTGACTAGTTCTGGCTGACTGATCCTCCCAGCAGATGTCAGGGTAGTTTAGGTCACCCACAACAACCATATCTCTTAACCGTACAGCCTCTGAGAGCTGCCTGGAGAATTCCAAGTCTAGCTCATCCTCCTGGTGTGGCAGTCTATAGTAGACCCCCACTACCAAGTCCCCTTTACCTCAACCCCCTTGTGTCGTAGCCCACAGTACCTCAGTTTGGCCCCCCGCTGATCCCATCTTGATTATAGAAGATATCTATTGCTCCTTAACATAGACAGCAACATCCCCCCTCTTTTTTCCCCATTCTATCCCATCTATGCAACCTATGACCTTCAATGCCTACCGCCCAATCATGAGTAGGGTCACCCAAGTGCTGGGTTTTGCTGTTGTTCATAGCTCTAGTTTCTTCTGCTTTCCAGACAAGCTTCTAGTTGTTTCTCTGTGTGTATGTGTGTGTACATATACACACACACACATTTTCTTTCTCTTGGTAATGAAACAATTTTATGGCTATAGTGAAACTGCAAATGATGATCTCTGTGTTAAGCACTTTCCTTTACAATCTCTGGAGACTCAGAACTCTAAAACCAACTAGTGCATTTACCATAATCTGTAAAAGGGAAGAAACATGGATAAAATGCAGAAATAGCCAATGTAAAATAGCATTCCTTTTGGGCGCCATCAATTGAACCATAACTATGTGCATGTATTCATTTTCTATATGTCTATTTTTGTGGCTGTTTTGGAGCAGGTGACTTGATTAAAGGGGGACCAGCAGTAGCCAAAGCAAAAGAGGACTTTCTAGAATAGATGTTCACTAAGGTAGTAACTGAAATAGAAATCAACTCCTGGTTCTTTTTTTTTCTTTTTTTTTCTTTTAATAATGCTGATGGAATGCATCAGGAGTCAATAAATACAACACAATTAGTGCAAGACAATAGTTCCTTATTAATAATGTGCTATGCGAATTTTGTCATATATTGAACAGTCTCTGGTTTCTTTACATCTATTCATTGGTCACCATTTGTTGCTAAATAATTTCTGTGACTAATGCTTGGTCAGCAACTTGTGCATGAGGAGCTCATTGTGACTGGCCTGTGTTTCAGGTGGTCGGAAGGGTACCATAGGTCCTGTGCTGTGTTTTATTTCCCTGAGGGAAGGAGCACAGCAAGCTTAAAGTCAGGGTATGGGTGCAAATAGTCATGGTAACTAATTAAAAAGCCCCCTTGAGTGAATCTCTTGGAATGAGAATTTAAAATGCATGCTTTCTGGGAATGTTCTTGCCAGGGATGTTGTTTGCTAGAATATCCATAGAAAACAAACACAAAAGGGCACAAACATGATCTGAACAAATACATTTAAAATTTGAGTGAATATTAATGACTTTTTTCTAGCAGGATTCACTCATCTTTGATCATACTTGATAACACTGAAAGGGCAGACAAGGGACCTGATTTGTCCCTTGTGTTGGGCCTTGGTCCCCATTTGTGCCTCCTCAAAGTAAATACAAAATACTACCGCTTTGCATAACTGTTCTGAGGACATGATGCAAAATCCATTGACATTCCTCAAAGTCTTTTAGTTTAAATGGAGTTTGTATCAGGCCCTCACTGACAACCTAAGGTCCAGATCAGTGAAGAACCAGGCCCCAAATTGGAGCTAGCCAGAACACAGAATATAGTGGAATTATATTTGGAGTAATAAAAGTTAAATAAAATAAAAGGTCTAATAAAAGAGATCAGATTCCCCCAAAGAACCTGTTCTGAATATAGTGGAATGCAGTTGACTGCCTTTGTTATATTTGGGGTGGGGGGCAAAGGTGTGGGACTTCTAGAATAGGTAGCTCTCATTGGCTCGCACGAGCTCTGGAGAGAAGCAGGAGACAGCCAATCAGCAGACCAGGATAGAGGGAAGTTGAGTCAAAGATGTCAACAGACCTGAATATCTAGAGGTCATGGCTGTAGCTGCTTTGACTTCTGTTGCCTGAAGCTTCTGAATGGCTCATCTCTGCAATTATCCCCACAGGATCCTACGCCACAAAAAATAAAAGGCAGCGTCTGGAGGTCTAGTGCCCCCAGACTGGAAAGAAGTGACTTCCTGGGCCCAGCACTGGAAAGGATGATCTAAGGTGTTGTCCTTTAACATGGTAGCTCCAGCTCTGGCTCCTTCTTCTCTGACCAGCTGGACACTCTGGGTCAACACAGGTGTTGTACAGCTAGGCACCATGGCAAAATGAGGCTTGTTCTAGAAAAGGTATTTTATGGCCTATGCGTATTGTCTGGAAACATAAATACTCAAGTTATTCTACTAATAGAAGTAGTTCCACTCCGGTTGGTGTGACTACCTTTTAGACTGAATGGCAATGCTGTATTCAACTAGAGGTACATTTAGTTTAGAGCAAATGATCATTTTCATCCCCTAGGGCCTATTAAGAGTGAAAAGCTCTTGTTCAGTGCCAGCTAATGGAGTTGATCTTTTAATTCAGTAAAAGAGCATTAGGGTCTTTTGGTGCCAGCGCAGAGAGTACCGAAATCAAAGGGAATGTGCCTTTGATTTCAGCGACTTTTAATTATGCCATGAGCATGGGAACAAATCGATATGCATAGAGATGAGACAAAAACTTGAAGCAACCTCGTGTGAGAGGCGGTCGTATCCTGGGGGTGGCTATGCTCTACCATGGGGGACATGACTTGTGGTAGGGACAGTGTCCAGACATGAGATCCATGCCCTGTGAGGCGGAAAGGGGCATTTGGCATGTCCAGGTGAATGGTGACCCATGCCATTGCTCCAGAGGCCCCCTCGGTCTCTACTCCCTTGGCCATGAGTGCTGAAAAAAGCCGGTGGTTTTGATATGTGGTAACCGTGTTTTTAAGCAGCTGTGACTCATTTGAACACCGGTTAGTATTCACTGGTTAGGCAAAACAGTTTTGGCATTCTCCCCACAGGGCCTGGATAACACTAGCCTCCTGATTGGATAATCCCATTTACAAAATTTATCCCTAGAGAGGTAGTCCATACTCGAGACAAGAGAAAGTTTGAAGGATTCTTCAGCCCTGTATAAAATGAATGGTTGGTGGCATGAGGTAATCTAAACCAAAGACCAGATTTTGATGCATCCAGTGATAATCCTTGTGGTATTTATAACTGTATAAATGTTGCATATGTCTTAATTAATCACCAGAGCATACTCTGTCACTTCCCCTTGTTATCCATTTCCTCAGGTTTTAGAGGCTTGGTAAACTTTGATTTAGCATTTGCAGAAATGCAAATGATGTATATAGCACACTGGAGAGGGTTTTGTCCTATATATTATTAAACACTGGTCAGCATTTTTTAGTCATAAAATATTCATTTTTTGTTGCCCCCCCCACCCCCCAATCTTCAACAGATTGTGTTCATGACAACCAAGTCTTAACTTTTTTGTCATTGATATCAGTTTAGGGTCTTTATAGTTAAAAAGTGTATGGGAAGCATTATCAAACTTATCAGTGCCGATCAGTTAATTTTTTTGTATAAAGGGGTTGAAGGGATTGAAACCATTTTATAATGTCAAAAAGACATTCCCTTATTTTTGGTCCAGCCATAGTGGTATTCTTACAGCTCTTCACTGCTTAAGCGTCTAATCACATTTCAAAGAACTGTACACGTACCAGGATTGTCTTTACCCACCTCTGACGTAGTTGCCTCTGGGTTATCAGTTACACAGATATGAAGTGCATCTATACACAATAATCTAGGAAGATCTGGAAAAAAAAAACCCCCAATGTATCATACTGAAACTGCATGGAAATGTTAAGGAATCAGAATATAATTACATATGTTTAGATTTAGACAAGACACTTAAAATAGCTTCATTTCTTTTCCAATGCCAAGGAATTTTAATTACAGGCCCGCCAGGCTCCAGTTTTACAATTTAGCTGAATGACCCAGCCTTCCACGTTGCAGATCCATGCGCCAGGCAGGGATATTGTTAGGATGCGAAGAGGGGAGTGTGTTGCATAATAAATGAATGAAATATCTGCTTTGCTGTAGCAACTGAATTTCAGCATTTTTGCATTCCATTTTCTACCTGGTTGGTGAGAGGGCTGCATTAAACCAGAAATACTTCAACATCTGAGGCTCATTTATTCAGAAATGAACACCATCTCACTCAAATCCCTATTTGCCTCTCTCTGCCCTTACGATATTTGCCTTGTACTCATTTCCCCTTGCTAATTCCAATCCACCCGGCAGTGTATATGAAAAGCCATTTCAGTTGCATGCTTTAATGCTTGTAAGTCATCTTGGCTTTGCTGACTCATTGGTCAACCTTGAAAAATTATAGCAGTGCAAACACTACAGTGCCATCAGAGGACTAGCAAGTTGCATAGGGGCTCCTACTACTGATTAGTCTCATTTTTTTTAAGTTGAAAGAGCTATTGTGTTTAAGACCATGAGATTTAGAATTAGGAGTAATTAAAAACCAAGGCTGCTTCCTTCATATTTTTTAATATGAAGGGCCCCAGGAGTTTCTGTAGTCATTAGAAAATCCCATTCTCGTGCTAAGCTTGTCCTTATAAGCAGTTCTGTTGTTGGCTTTCCTGAATGTAAAGCAGGATCTTGCTCAGACCAGTTGCCCAGGGGGAGAAAAAAAAATGCCGTAAAGAAAGAAGGGGAGGAAAAAGGATATTTTGTGGTTGGAAAAAGGATATTCTGTGGTTGCATGGTTGCTTTGTAATGAGTTCTTAGCAACTGGATTGCTACTCTGTCTTATGGTGAAAATAGTTGATGGGAAAGTGTTAAAGGAAAGAGGATCACGTTTGATCCGTGACCTAAAAAAGACTGCAGCAATAAATAAATAAAATCAACTTGGATCATGAATGAGGTTCAAACTATTTTCTTACATGGATTATTGAAAGAAATGGGTAAAAATGCTATTCTTGTCACTTGGCTACATGATAGAAATGGCAGTTCATACTCTTACAAGCCAGCATATAGCTGCAGTGTTTTTTAAAAAAAAAAATCACTTGTTTTAAATACACTCAAGTAACACAATGATTAGAAATGACAGTTTGGCTGTGGGGCCTTCTTTTCAGTTCAGGAAAATACAGAACATGGCTGAGTTATCCTTTCCTAGTAGATGAGGTCATTAATGAGACTCGGTATATAATTCCTCAGCAGCGGTACACTACATGCATAAAAACCCTCTTGCCTCATTGTCCTAAACTTGAAATCTCACTTGTACTGATATCCCCCGTATAAAAAAAGCTCATTTTCCTTACAAGATTAGAAAGCACAAGCTATGATTTAAAGTTAATGACTCCTCAAGGATATATTGTTTTGATTTAACTGTGAGTGGCACATGCACTCATGTATCTCTGTGCGCTCCTAAGAGCAATGCTTTTGCTGACTCTCTAAGCTTCTTATTGCTCCATATGGCCGAGAGAAAGTGTTGCAGTCTGCTTCTTTTTGCATGAGACTGTCTGCATCCTGAAATACTAAAGCTAGCTGAAGGGCATCATTGTGGTAAATGTTTTAGGGGTGTGTATGCACATACCCCTAAAACACCCCTAAAACATCTACCACAATGATGCCTTTCAGATAGCACATGTGTGTGTGTGTGTGTAATTGTGGTTAATAGTGGTTCTATATATATATATATATATATATATAATTTTAGTTTTATAGATAGATAGATCGATCTTTTTGCTAATCCCAGCTTTTTATATAAGACACTGTTGGAGGCTTCACAAACTTTTAATAATTATTAAAAGCAGTAATTATTGCAAACTGTTATGTAATGATTATTTTTTACACACAAACTGAAAATTGGTTTCCTTAGTGCATGCCAATTAGCTATTATAGGACTACTGAAATTACAGTGCAACTTTATTTGGCATGACATCCTTTGAATAAACTCTGTCCCAAAATGCTTCATGGCATTAGATGGTGCAGGATGGACTGAAGATGATAGCTCAGACAAGGGGCTGTTTTCTGGCTGATTTTGTGGAGATGTGGGCTGTTTGATGCAAATTATCACAAGAACGGCCTACAAGCTTTGGGGGCAATTGAGCCAGAAGCCTCTAAACCAGATTCAGCAAGTAAATCATCCTCCAAACATAGCTTTGACCTAATTGGGACTAGAACTTCAGTTCCTAGGACCATGTTTTGAGCAAAGGCATTGTACGAATGATTAAGGCAGCTGTTTATACAGGCCAGTCAACACACAAAGTAAACCACAGAGGAGGAGGGATATGTTTGTTACAATTAGTATTTGGAAGAAGGGAGTCCTAATTTGTTCTGAGCAAATAGATTGTACACCAAAGAAGTGAGGTAAATAGGGAGCCTGACGTGTGTGTGTGTGCGCATGGGGGGGGTTACACCCAAGTCCTCTGGGTGTAAAACATGGCACAACGTCTGAATGTACTATTGGTGTGTTCTGGTCTTAATTGATCTGTCTGTTGCTTGCAAAACAGTCTTTATTTGCGGCCTTTTGAGATGCTACTGAAATGCAGATGGTGTTTCTTTAGAAGTGTTTCACTTCTGTTGTATTGCTTACATTTCAAATGTTCTGACTAAAGACCGATTACAGAATCCAAGTTAAAAGAAAGGACAAAACAGTCTTCCAGCCATGTTGTAATAATCGGCCAGTTTGGTATTTCTATAGCACATTTCACCTCTACAACTTAGAGCGCTTCACAGAGCTGGGAGAATGAGGCGCAGGGCAGCAAAGTGACAAACTCAAGAATTCGTGACAAAGCCAAGAAGGGAGCTCAAATCTGTCTTAGCTCCCAGACCTTTGCTCTGCCCACCAGCAATACTTTCTCCTTTTTTTTTTTTTTAACCCATTTAGGTGTTCCTCCTCCATGAGCTTATCCATCAGGAGAATTACGTCAAACCTCCTTTTTAAAAAACGACTGACGTGCCTTAAAATAATCTGTCAGTAATACCCTTCTTAGTGAATTTGAAATTGCTCGAGTAAATCTCCCCATTCTACGTTCATAGATGACCGGCTTAGCTGGAACCCATTTATCATGAGTGCTTGTGTTGGCATGAGCCACAGATAGCCTCCTCTGAGTTAAACCACCGGTAAGCTTCGTCAGCACGCTCAGTGGTCCTAACGTGTTCTGTCTGTTACAGATCTACCCGTGCTCCCATGATACAACTCCCATTAATTTCAGTGATGAAGGATCAATCCTCAAAAGATTAAAATCAATGTGTAGGTGCAGTCATTTGTGGTGCACACCAGCTGGTGCAGGGGCCTGAGTGTCAAAACTTCTGTGTTTGCATGCCATTACAACAAAAGAAAAAATTTCTGAATATACTCAAACAAGTTATTGTACTACTTAGTACCTGAGTTTCATCACCTGTAAAAACAAAGATCATGACAGCGATACAAGGATGGGGCTCGTAAAAAGTGATGCCGGGGAAGAGTGCTGATAGTGTGAGAGAACAAAGTCCTCAGTTCTCCAAAGTCTTGTCATCACAAATGAGTCTTTTCCCCTCCCTCGTAACTCCTTAACCCCATGACACAATTAGTGGAGACTTCAATGAAGCGCAACGTATTTCAGGCTAACGTAAAGGCTGATGAAACCCTAAATTTAGGACTTCTCAGGTTGAACAAGTTATAATGAGATTCAAGATGTATCCGTGAAGATCTATCTTTTTTTTTCTCTCTTACACAGCGTAAATTTAAACTAAAAGAATTTGCATTTGAAACAGTGGTTAGCAGCCCCATCTGGTATTTGCATCTTTTTTTCTTCTTTTTCCTTCCCTTGCATGTTCCATGTATGTATCTCTTCTGGAAAGCTGCCAAAGAGTCCTCCAAGACCTGAATTCTCTTCAAATGTTAATGAAAACCTATGGGAAATGATAATCCACCATGATAAGCTTTTCTCCATATAATAGTGAAATGACCTCATCCTTTTAAAATCCCAATGCTGCAAGTATTTACTATGACCCTGGAGTACTTAGTCAAACTTTTAAGGCACGTTTTCTGGTCAAATGGCAAGAAGTTCCATAATGGTTGAAGTCTAATGTTTTCTTGCTGTTAAACTTGCTCAGAACACCATGGAAACTCAAAATAGACCATGGAAGTCTAACTTGGAAATCAGAAGTGTTTCCCTAAATCATTGCCATATGGTTTGGGGGAGAATTTTAGAGCATTTGGTCATGGTTGGGCTTTTTAGTGGTAAGCTATGTTTCTTATTGGATGATAATGCACTTCTTGTCAGTGTGCTTTTTTTAATAATGTCTTTAAGGTGGCAGATGTTCGGGGGAGAGGCTTCCCTTTTATTGTATGTGTATTTTTCATAAGCCTCCAAGTAATATTGCTAACGCATTGTTCCAGGAAATAAAGTAACTTAAATGGCAGGATTAGAATAAATAGAAGATAGTCTAGCAAAATCTTATGCATAATAACTATACCTTCTTGTTTAGTTTACAGTAAAACCCAGAGATCCTTTGGCTAACTGTTATTTCTTGTGGAACCATCATGTCCACTGGTGTAAAAACATAACCTTTGGCAATCTG
Organism: Crocodylus porosus; assembly: GCF_001723895.1. Taxonomy (NCBI): domain Eukaryota; kingdom Metazoa; phylum Chordata; order Crocodylia; family Crocodylidae; genus Crocodylus; species Crocodylus porosus. Next base: position 135,232,113 of record NW_017728931.1, on the reverse strand, counting down.
TAATACTAATGAAAACTATTTCTTTATGAAGGGTTTAGAAAACACATTCCAGTAGAATTTAGAGGTCCTAACATGAAGATTATGGAGACAGCCAGTCGTGCTACAGTGCGGGCAGAGGCATTTTGCTTCTGTCTTGCACGTATTCCATTATTGTTAAAAATTACTTAAGTTAGACTCAATATGCTAGTAGGATTTACTGATAAAAAAATTTTAAAAAACCCAGAAAGACTTTCCCAACTGTAACTCATTCATCATGGCTGCTTGCTTGGGCAATGAGACTCTAATAACTTTCCACTGAGTTGAGGTACCATCTTAATGTTTATACCCTTCAAGAGCCCATGGTTAACTTTCACGTTTCTGCATTTTGCATCATACCTTGTTCCATGAAAAAACTTCATTGCAATCAATAGAACTATCTGCAGCATAATGTACTGTTCAAAATGAATAAGGCTGACAGAATCAATCTCCAAGGAACTTCAAAAGCACCAAAATGATCAAGGAGGATGTTGAAAGTCAATAGGCATTGTTCTCCGTGACTCCCCTATGTGCTTTGGAACATCCAGCCTAAATGCTTAAATTTTCAATGATAATTACACAAGACACTATAATCTCTTACTTGATGTCAAAATTCTCTCATACACAATGTGATCAGGGCAGTTAAACCTAAAATTCTGCTTGCTGTTTAGTCCTGCTGAAACCTCAGACCAGTTGTGTAATTTCTCTTTATTTTCATTTTAATTGTTGGCTTCACTCGTGACCAGTGATCTGGGACAGTCGATCAAGTATTGGTTTTTAAATTGGAGAAGATGGAAGAAGCAAGAGTGGTAGAGACCGCCCGTGGGGCACTGGAAAGGGACTAAAAATACCAGGCCTTCCTTAGCAACCCTCATGCTTCTCTTAAGACTCAGCAAGACTCCTATCCTGTGGGCAGATATTCAATTTAGTTCTCTTCTTACAAGGGCATCCATCTCTGTGACATCTAGGTACCTCCCAAAGTGCTAGTAACCAAAACAACAAGGCTTATTTTCCTACCTGGATCTCCAGAGACATCCAAGCCAAAGGAGTTTGATATTTGTTTGAAAGTTGTTTTTTCCTTCTCTCTCGTTATACCTAGCCTGTTGCTGCGTTGCAATTTTGTCGTTCCTGTTTGCTCTGTTTGTTCTGCAATAGTAGAACCAAGAGCCCGCACCTGCTCCCCTGTACAGGAGCTGCATATGCAAAAGGATGCAGCCTGCCTCCAGCACATTACACTATACACGGACAGAAGGCGGGGAGGGGGCCCAGAGAGATAAAGCCACAGAGCTTTCCTAGTGTTAGAAAACCGTATTTTTTTCCCAGTGAAAATAACGGCAAATGTACTCCCATGGAATCCTGTAGCAGTAAGGACCAGTCTAATGGAAATATTGTTTAGCAGACTCCTGGCTTTCAGCTGATATATGTATTCAGATTTGGAAGACACACAGATTCAGGCCAAGGAAGAAGTGATTTGGGGAAACTACTAAAAAATATATGCACCAGCCCACCCTGTTGGGTTTTTCTTGCTAAAGAACAAGTCCTGGGATAGTAACACTTTTTTCACTTTCCTTCCCTGGCTATAAAATCTCACCCCCACACCAGCCTAATTAAATGCTTTGATATTCAAGTGAAGCATACTGCTTAGTGCCCCCTTCTTTTTGGGGTTGTAGACTCCCACTCCAGTCACTTCTTTGAGCTCCAGCTCACAAACCTATTCCATGTTTAGAAAGCAGAAAGTCAGCCTGTATCCTTCTACAATGACTGGAAGGTTTTTTTTTCTGGTGACATCAACAGGCTCAGCTAGTGTGGAGTTAATCCAGAGCACTCGATGGGATGCCAAGAGTAAGCATCTCTGGGTGCATCTACATGTGCGCTTTACTACGGAGCTAATTAGCTCTGCAGTAAGGCATCGCTGTCTACACATGCGCCTATATTAGGGTGCAGTAAATTAATTAACTCTGTTGTAGGATAGTACTGCCTGGGACAAGTCCTGTCCTGCAGCAGTAATTACATGTGCTAAAACATACATGTAGATGGCGACTGGGGCTGTCTGGGGCATGAGGGTGCAGTGACTGGCTGCCCGCTTCTCTGCAGCATGTTGAGCCAGAGCTGCTCCACTCCTGCCCACCGGGGCTGCTCCACCCTGGCTCCATGTGCTGCACCAGAATTCATTGCTAAATGAATGTGCTAAATGCAGATGTGGAAGCATCCTCTGCCTGTTAAACTTGCCATGCATGGATTAGTGAGGGGCTAGCCACACAAACCTGGATTACAACAGTATGTCGGGGAGTTTCTCCCCCCCCCCCGGTCAGATTCTTTCTGGTTAACAGCTTGCACCAGCTGTATTCATGCCATATAAAACACGCTTCTAAGTGCCACATAAAACGGATCGTTCCAACCTCGTGTTGTAAGGAAACAAGTGTCATACTGTGCAAAAACGTGTCAGTGTGTGTCAGCAGAGTGATCTTCTGGAATGATAGCAGAGAGCAAGAATTTCTAAAGGAACCAGGCAATTAAAGGTAAAGCCAACATCTTTCCTATTCACTAGGAATTCTTCATAGAATTTCATTTCAAATGCACAGAGGTTTATATACATTACACACACACGTACACAATATTATTTTATTTTATTTTTAGGATTCTTGTCTCCTGTTGTTTTTTTTCCTGGCCAGGTTATACATATGCTAATAGAAATATGCTTATTATTTGAAGCATAGTGCTGCTTGTCAATGAAGCTTCATTAACACCGTTATCACTGCCTGACATTTATCTTATAATTTTCCAGAGTTGACTGTTGCCATCTCCATGGAAACCCAAATTGCAATTGAAACAAGTGAGATAATAAAGGCATCCAGAGAGGATTGACAGCATGCAAGCCCACTCAGTTTATAGTTCCTTAGATGAATCCAGTGCACTTGAGACTTTTAACGTTACCTGTTTGCTATTTTAGTGTAACTGCTATTTATTGCAAAAAGTTTCAGCATTTCTTATTCTGGTGTTTAATTATAGTGCTAAATTTTATTAGATTCATCAAGAGACATTAAAGACCTGAAGATGTAAATTCCACTATGATGTCTTCTTGGATGAAATATGAAATTCTTTAGGGATGATTTTGGCACTATATTGGCTTTTTTTTTGGAAATAGCAGCAACTTATGCTGACATTTTTTTGGTACGCAAGAAAGATCTTGTGCTAGATTTTTTTTCCCCCCCTCTCCTTATACCTAAGGAGTTGAGCTCTTTAAGTTCATGACTCTAAATCAATTTAGCTGGTGCCTCAAAGCATAGAGTCATGAAACTGGAGTGGGTCCAGAGTGAATTAATCTGAAATTAATTTGATTTTGAAAGGCTCCACCTGGCTGTGTTTGGAAAAGGCGGTTAGACAGATATATAAACAAATGATCATCTGCATTCTGTGTGGCAGATGTGGTGTCAAAAAATGAAGGAATGGCTTTAAAAAAAAATCAGCGAGGGAGGATCTTGGTGTAATAATGCTCAACCTCCTAGAATTACAGTTATACTATACTTTTGGAAGTAATCCTATTTTTATTCATATTTTTAAAGGGGCTGGGGGCCAGGAGCAGGCTGGAGAACATTTCTTTTTTTAATTGTAAGGAAACTGAATGCTGCAGCCTGCTTTCCTTGAAAATTTCAGGATTCACATAAATAACCATGGCTAAATGAGCCAGACCCTGCACTTTGTGCAAGCACCTCTGTGCGCTTCCGTTTCACTCTTAGGGAAGCAAATTTGATAAAGCAGCAAGGTCAGGTGCGAGTTGTTGGCTCCCTTGTTTTTTGACATATGTTTTTGGACTCTATTAGCATAACACTCCACATCTCGTAAAGCTCAGCAATAAGCTGGTTTGCGTGTGTCTGTGCCAATCTTGAAATGTGCTGGCTTCTAATGTATTTCTTGCAATAATCATTTGGCTTCAGCATGCCGTTTTGTAAAGCAAATATTTCAGTGGTCCGTCCCGCCCACCTCCCGTTTTTCAGATGTGACAAGTCATCTACAACTTGAGAGAATTCGTGAAAACCTTTGCATACCACATTGATGATTGCCACTCTAAAAAGAAAAATCATTACAGTTGACATTTGCTAGTTATCGCCTTTTAAAAATATATGTAAAAACCTACATGTCTCTGTTGTCTGTGGGCTTCTGAGTAAGGCGAGGACAGGAATTGAGTAAAAACTTAGCAAATGTTGAGCAATAAGTGTGTAGAAGCAGTAGAGAGAGGGTGAAGCTGTTGACAAGAAAACAGATGCTCTTACGTGTGCTGAATTTTGAGTGCACAACGCTATTCTAATTTGGTAGCTGGCATGTCAGAAATGTAGGAAATTGAGGTGTAATTGGATAATATATTTTTTTAAATATATTAATGCCAATAAATGTTTCCTGCCACAATGAAGTACTACTGCTGATTGTAAATGGGTCTAATTAGGAAAGTGCAGCATTAATAACTGCTGCCAATTACTATTATGTGGTTGGCTACCTCAAAACATTGTAAAGCCATGTAGTGATATGAGAACAGGTTTGGTTACCAGAAGTTGTATAACCGTGTTCATGCAGTGCCCACCTGGACTAATTTACCTTGCTTCTGCATTTAGAAAAATAAAGAAATCTGTTCCAAAAGCAAAGTTATAATGGCAGAAGCACATGTGCACTGTTATACAAGTCATGACTTGATGTGCAGTAATGCCTAAAAGCCCTGACTAACGTCCATTTGTGCACATGAAACGTGATGCAGATCTTCTAAGCTAAGTCTGCACTGAAGAGGTTACAGTCCCCATTTGAAGACATAATAGGAGAGGGTATCCAAGAGCAAAACAGGCAAATATTGTACAGTAATCAGGGCAACAGAAGTATTTATCTAGCCCTCTTAATTGTGGTGAACTTGCATTGGAAGTCAGTTTTGAGAAGGGGCATAAGGTAGTGATCCTTTCAGACATTGTTAATAATAGGATCCCCAATTCAAAAGGTGAGAAGAGTCTTAATTTAATAGACTTGGAGTCATTCAGATCTTCAGCCCCTGACTCGCAGGTCTCTGCCACATGAACTCTGAACTTCTCCATTATCTGCAGCTGTAGTAGAGTTTAGAGGTTAGGATTCGCACAGTTCTGGTGCCCCATCTCTCACAGGCTCATACCAGTGGGAAAATCGCACCTGGTCAAGTCTGATGTGGATGTTGCGTTTGTATTTCCACTCTTGAATGAACTAGCAAAGCTATTTTATTAGCATGCTCAGTAGACACTTGGATCTGAAAGGATCTCTATGCTATATACCTGTGTAATTAGAGTTCTATATATAGTATGCATGCACCCACAGAGTGTTGCAATGTGTATTATGAGGCAGTTCACTCACTAATGAATATGTATGAACAGCTAACAGTGAGAGCTGAGGACTGGTAAGTCTGTAACTCTGGATTTTCCCAGTTATAATCATTTCACCCCTGAAGATTTGATGGAGCAGATGCACAAAGCTTTTTGCGAGCCTGTTAGGTGACTGCACAATTTTAAGAACATTCCCTCTCCAAAACGTAACATTAAAATAACGGTAACCTCTAGATTTTAATGTGACACAAACCCAGGGCATTCAAAGCTCAGTCTGAAATCCTGGCCCTAGGTCAACCCATATGGAGTAGGTTGGGATTGCTGCAGTGCATTAGGGGAGCTGGAGGTACCATATCAGCTGAACCGCCTGGGACAGCTGAGCGTGCAGGCGCGACCTGCGTGTCTGGCTATGGCCATGTAGGGGCAGACATTTATGGTTTGGGTCAATCAGCCAAACTCGCAGAGCTCATTTATGAAACTGTGAAACCTTATATTACAGGACTGTACAGGCTCCAATTTACACAATCAATTGAATAAAGTCCAGATAGTATCAAGATCACTGGGGTTTTCCCTGGTCTCTTCAGGACCTGTGTAATAGCAACAACCATAATAAATATGTGTATCTGTGTGATCCAAGCCTGGATCTACCAGGGATAACACACAGGTATCCTTAAGTTTTCAGTAAAACTCGGAGGTATTTCCAATGCATATTTTGTCTAGCAGTCTACCCTGTGATATAGTTACGCACAGTTACTCAATGACTTTTCTGTGGATTTTGAATGCTCGTCTTATTAAAGGGATTCCATTCTCATCTATCTTTTCTGAGCACTGGTGTTGTTGCATATACTTTCGGTAGACCTTGAAGGCAAAGGTGAAGAAAAAAATACCTTTACATTGATCATACATTACACTAACTCCTGGTGGTTACAGTATTAGACTTTGGCAAGAGGCAGGCTAACAATGCACTAATGGAAAGCAAAAAAAAACCCCAAAAAACTGGCTCTCAGCATTGGATGTCTAGCACAGAAATTGCAGTAGAAAATAGTGAATGGCTATGACGGTGCTGTTGCTCCCCACTGGGCAGATTCAGAGTTGCTCACTTGTTAGCCTTGCTCTGCTAAGAGATTGGGTGATGTTTGGGAAGAAGGAGTCTGAGTCTTCTCCTTCCTAAGATGTTGCAACTGGCTTTGGTGTGTGGCATGGTGATAGCCTTGCAAATCCTTCATAGCTGTTAGGTTGATTCACAAACGTGTGGCTAGCACTGATAGAGGAGCAAAGTTGAGAGAGAGAGAGAGAGAGAGAGAATTTGGGCAATGAGTGGGGGGGACTGTACTCTGCGAGTATGACATTATATTGCATGTACTGGATTGAAAGTCCTGCAGTGTGCTGCCGTGTTAATTAGACACGGTGTCAAAGCTGTTCAATGTTTGCTTGTAGTTACGTGTTCCTTGGCTTACTGAGAAAAAACTAAGAAGGTGTTTCTTACAAGCATCTACTGTGGAAAGTGCAGGGAGCTACAAGAGCTGGTGATAATATGTGGAAAGTCCTTTTTTCCTCAGTCTGTTTTGAACTATCGCCCTTTTAAAGTGCTGATGGGACAACAACCCCCTGGAGATGTCTTTTTTTTTTTTTTTCATGAAACAGCCCTGATCATATGCGCTTTTGGGGGGATTTTGCCAGAGATGTCAACCCCTGGTGTCCCCCGCTGTCCTGGCCAAAATCCAATTTAGGTAATTATGTTCTGTATCTATGAACTCTCCCCCACCGCCTCCCCGGTTGTGTCACTTGGATATAGTATTTTTCTTCACTTCCTGGCTTCAATTTTTGTCTGGCAATGTTGCGTGTCGTTAAACAGCTGCTGTTTGTCACTCCAGGATGGAGTCGTTCCTGTATATGTTAGGCTTGTAAATCACCTTGGGAGTCTTCCAGGTAAAGGATGCTTATAAAACCTATGATGATATCGTTTAAAGATACAGCATTTTATATGTTTAACACATTAACCTTAGCAGTGGTGTTAACGCTGCAAGGCTTCCAGGTCAAGATTGTTCCTTTTCTGTGTTTGTTCAGCACCCAAACAGTGGGTCCTTGATCCCAGCATGGGCAGTACCCCAATATAAATATTTACTACTTCCGCTACTAACTACAGTGCTTGTGAAGGCCACGGTGGTTGAATGCATTTACTCGCCTGCTTGTTTACAAGCTGGGGTTGTTGGTTTTTTTTACCGTTCCCATTTTTTTTCAGTGTGCATGTATCTCGGAGAGGTCGAGCGCGGCGGTGGGCTATGTTCAGAGTTAAGCACAGCTTTGTTGGATTGAATGTGTGTGGGGTGGGGGGGAGTTAAATAATTGGAGTGCGAAGAGGCTTGGATGGAGAGGGATCATGGTTTGATCAGGCCTAGAAACGAAGCCAAGAAATGGGTCCGGAGCAAGCGCCTGGGGCCTGCTTTCTACCTCTCGCTGACCTTCGACAGTTGGGTAGTTATTAATGTAACTAGCCTGCTCTACCTAGGATCTAAAGGCTCATCTGCTTTGGGATCCGGATTCAAAATACTGTTCTCTAATTAGACATATATCGGCGCTGGTAGATGTGGTGCTCTCAAAAGTTGGGGGAGGGGGGGTGACTAATTTTTAAGGTGCTGCTCCTTAAACAGAAGTGATACTAAAACTATCTCTAGCTCTTGGAAGAGTGACCCTGTCAAGTTCCCGAAATGATGGAACAGTAGTTGGGTTATTAGAAGGAAAATTGGCACAAATTGAGAGCGAGGATGCTCCGGCAGCATCCACAAGCAGCCAGCCACTCACTGGCTTCATCTGTGCCCTCCGGCTGCTCTCCGCAATATAGATGACACCTTGTCAGTGATTAAGATGACGTGATGGGTCACCTGCGAGTCCAGTGGGCTAAATTGGCCATAGAGGGGGGACACGCTGCGGTGCAGAGGCAGCTGCCCACGTAACCTCGTTTTTTTTATATATCATCGGGGTACTGACAGCAATTGTCATGGGACTCCGCTCTCATTAGTGTCCCCTAGACAAGGCTCCCTTTGTGCTTGTGCCTTCAAGAAATCGTAGAGGCCTTAAGCTTTTGAGACGATAGGCTTGTTTTCTCTTGGAAGGAAAGTTTCATGTGGTTTTTCTTGTGCTTTATTTCCTGAGTAACAGGGCTGGGCGGGGGGAGGATGGGGGAGGAGGAGTTGAGCCACTTCCGCTGAGTGCTGTATCCTGCGCACTGGCAAAACCGAGCAACAAAAGGGCCTATTATCATTGCTGACGAATGGGTCTTATCTGAATACAGAATGTTTTCCCAGCAAGTGAAAGTAAAGATTGGGGTTTCCCAGAGGCCTTCCTAAATTGAGGGGTTTTGCTAGCGGATCACAACATTCATTCACCTAATTCAAAAATCGGATTGCTGGGAGGTTTTTTTCCCTTCCCTAAAACAGGCTGTGCAATAGTTGAACGTTAATGCAGTTGTTTTCGTAGGGCTGTGATTCTCAGTGCATCCTTGGAGTATACTTTAGTGATTGGTTTAATGAAAGGGTTGAGTTCTCCTCCTGCCCTCTGTTGTTTTCTTCAGTTTATTTGTCTTCAGTTGCCTTAGTTGTTTGCGGGGGGCGGGAGGGGCGACAGCATGTTAAACGTTACAGCAAAAAAAAAAAACCCTAAAGGATAACATGGGGCTAGTGCTAAAAGATTCATTTTACTATCTTTCCGTAACAGAGTGGATGAGAATTGAGGCGTTCCTTCCAGGAGGCATTTACTAGCCTATTGATATCATTACCAGGTATTAGACTTATGTGCCCTCTCCAAAAGAGGCTCTGGGCAGGTCACAATAAAAAACAGAATTTTCAAGACTGCTAAAAAATATGAATAGGTGAGAAAACAAATTTCTCAGACAGCGCCCCAAAACTCCACCCTGTCTGCTGAAGATCTGCTCAAATGAAAAGGTGTTACCAATTGCAGATTTCAGGCTCAGGCTCTGATGAACCACAAGGATGAACTACCACGAATGACCTCCCAGGTGGTATCACCAAGCACTGATGGGACTTGCAGGAAGCAGGCAGTATAAACTTTAGGTCCAAGTTTAGGTCTATAAGGCCAAATTTAGTTCTTTCATTTGCTTATCAGTAGTGAAGAGTAGGATCTAGCACAGTGGGATTCGCCAGAGTTGCCACAGAATCAGTGGCAGAACCCAAACCAAGAAACACGTGTCCCACGATTCAGTCGCTTATATTCTGACTCACTAAAAAGATCAACTGAAGCTCAGACCTTTTAAATCAGACCCTTTAAAGTATGATTAATTTACTATCACTAAAATTGATTAGACAAACACTAAATAAATGAGCAGTAACCACTCATGTAGACGTGCCAACTGTGTCGTTGGTATACTATTCTGGGTAAGAAGCAAAAAAAAAAATGTATCAATGCAGGAATCAGCTTGTTATCGTACAAAAAATACCAGTTTTTACAATAACTGACATGGTAATCATGTACATGTTGACAGAGGAAGAAAAGGGGCGAAGGAAATAACTTTAAAAAAAAAGGAAGCTCTGTTGCATATAAACATAATGCAGAAGGAATCAAAAGAGAAAAGTAAGCTTAGCTTCCTATCCAAAATACATGAATGGTTAGAAAGACCCATCTAAGAGATCGGTAGAACAAGCTAACTGTAGAGCAAGTTTATGCTTATACATATGGGGGTATTTTTCAAAGGCACACATGGCAATTCGTGGCGTGCTCTGTGTTGACAATGTTGTAGGATAGGATTTGAAAATCTCCCCCAGTACGTGTGTGTGCATGCACACACATGCACATGCACAGGGATGCACATGAAACAATTCCATGATGTTCGATGCCCAAGGGAATCATTATGATTATTTCATTGGACCTCCAGTACCATAAAAGCCCCAGCAGTTATGCCGTATTAAGCTGTCAAGCGTTGTGTGCAGGTAAACCCCTGCACCCATATAGATAACGGCCATGGCTCAGTGAGGCTCAGCATGGGTGCTCACATGGAATTGAACACAGGATCTGGGTCGTTGTTCATCTGCATGATTTCTCCCTCATTCGTTGCACTGGAATTGAGAAGTGGGGGTATTAATTCCACAAGCACCCAAGCAGCCACAGTAGAGTTGTTGTGATCTATGAAGGATCTTTGAAATAAAGAAAGAGTACAAGATCAATGAGGCTATTTGCACATTAAAAGTAATGGAGTTGGATGGGCCATTATCTAGGCAAAGTCTTATTGGAGCCACTAGGAATTTTGCCTAATACATGCATGGAGTTGATCCCATTTCCTGCTGAGCCACGTCATAGACACTTCACAAAACCAATGATCAAATTTTTCAGCATTTTTTTTTTAAAGTGCACCTTTAATGCAACTTTTTCCTCCCTTCAGTAACTGGGAAAAGTGCAAAAGTTAATTTGGGCATATTAATGTGTTGAGGTGCATTATGCTTCAAAAGAGATGAAGCACAGAAAACTGAATAATTTGTCTTTGCATGAGTTATAGCCCTAAGGCAGGAAAATTAAACGGGGGATTTTTCCCACCAGCGTTGGTGTTTTCAACATGTAAAAAAATACAGGATTTGGTCTCTCTCTGTGTAGATTTCAGCCCCTGAGAGCAATAGGGGCATTCTCTTCTGAATAAATGTCAAATAAAGAATGTATAATCCAAAGCCATGATGTTCAAAAGTGACAGGTGACACCAGATGCCTCAGTTCTTGGGTGAGCAGCTTTCGACACAGCTTAAAGAAGCTGAGTTGTGCACAAAGCACTGACGGCAAATCAGGCCTCTTTTAAGGTGAGTCAAGTCACTCACCTAGAAGTGGATGTACCCCAGAACCGCAGGTTTCTTTGAGAAGTCTGGGGACAAGGAAATGATCTGACGTTAAGTGGCTTGCCTCGCCAGCAGTTGCTAATGTTTCCCAAGTTCTACTTCTTTTCAGCGTTTGAAATGCTTTGTTTCCCTAGCATTTGGGGAAAGTTGTACACCAGAACATGTAATTTTCCTTTTACCGCCCATTTGAAAGTTATTTGAAAGGAAGAAAATACTTTCCCCCCCCCCGCAAAATGTGCAATTGTTTTGAACTTAACGGCACATCTGGAAATCGGAGGGGGAGCAATTTAGAGGGCGTGAGCGATTTGAAATATTTCATGTTCTTTGCATGGAGCCCAACTTTTTTGAAGTCGTGCTTCCTTATTTCTGAACAAAGCAGGCCGTTCTGCCCCTGCGTTCCCCTCCTGAATTGTGCTCTTTGTGCCAGGGTGCAATAAACAGCGTGCTTTAAACTGGAGCTCTCCAGACTCTCATTCCCTTTTGAAAAGCGTAGGCAACTAATCGGCAGCACCCAACCACATAGCCGGAGTATTTTCCATACTAGGCAATATTATACTAATTTGATGCACACATGGATGCTTCACACAATCTGCAAATTCATCGCTGGCAACTTGCATGAGTCATCTGACAGATTGCCAAGCGTTTCATATTCCTTTCATGTGACTTTATTACAAAACACACCAGCGCTGCCTTATTTCTGCCAATAGCCAGTTTTGTACGAATACGCTGCAGTCCTGTTTACAACAGTCTTGTAAAGAAACCTCCACTTACTCCTAACTGTCTGCTGCGTTAAGATGCAGAGGGACCAAATTGGGGCTTATGTTTTGCAGCTTTTTTCTTGCATCATGCTATTAAGCAGCAGTCTGCCGTGAGCACCAGAGTCAGTGAGAAATGTAATTGCATTGTTTTGGGGGGTTTTTTGTGATATTCATGCTATCAATTAAACATGGGATTTATTCCCCCTTTGTGCCCACTGACATCATCATCTCATATACCAAGCATCAAAATTGCTTCGTTTCCTAATTGTATCTTTTTTAATCTTCTTGTTCAACTTTGTAGTAACGGCACAGCTAACAAGATGAACGGAGCTTTGGATCACTCAGACCAACCAGACCCAGATGCCATTAAGATGTTTGTTGGACAGATTCCACGTTCATGGTCGGAAAAAGAGCTAAAAGAACTTTTTGAGCCTTACGGAGCTGTCTACCAGATTAACGTTCTCCGAGACAGGAGTCAGAACCCTCCCCAAAGCAAAGGTATGGTAATAGTAGCAATGCCGTGTGCGTTTGGCTTTCGGTTTTAAAATGTGCTTACGTGCCGAGTGGCTTGCATTTGGAGCATCTGTTTCAAAGCATGTTGTACGGAGTCATGCGGTTGACCTAGGAAGAGAACTTCTCTCTACCTATCGATTGCTGTCTTCCTCCTCCTCTTAAATTACAATTTAAATGCCTGATACCTGGAAGAGAGCAGTCCAACTGTGCAAAAAATAGCAAAGAGTGCTGTCCTTGTTTAAAATATTATAGCCAAGAGGCAGAAAGAAACCAAAGCAGCCGGTTTCCCAGGATTAGCTCATGAAAAATATAATTTTCTACCTCCTTTCACTTCCTCTCTTAGCACCACAGGTGGGAATAATTCTTGGGATACAAGGGAAAAGAAGGCAGAACCGGGCTCTTGCTGTGTCATCACTTCAGAGATAATAAAAGACGTGATCCTACCTCATTTCCACATTTGTTTTTCTTTCAGTCACATTGGGGATTGATTTAGCACTGTTACACCTCTAAAAGACAGTATTCCTTTCCCACATTGTGTAATATATCCACCCTGAACTCTCTCTGTGTGCACATAACTATATCCTTGCATATATGCATATAAATGTGTGTGTGTGTGTGTGTGTGTGTGTGTGTATATACACATAAATGCACAATTCAAGAGATAAATATTTTGTACATCTATCACAGAACCCTTTTTTTAATGCAGATAAAACCGTTTTCATTTTTTTTTTAAGCATTTTTGTATCTTCTCCAGAATGTGTGTGCTAAGTTATTATCAATGTCAGAAATAATTAGAGTGTACTTTATGACATTTTGATCCCTCCAGATGTATATCCATGCCTGGACCTGGGATTTACTGGATGCTTTTTTTTCAACCTTATTCTTTCCTTACTACTGCTTCAAAAACCTTTTACGTTCACATGCTATGGAGAACATTAGAAAGTGATCTTGTGGCTAGCCACTGACTAACACTGTAGAGAAACACTCTATAAAGATTCCTATTTCATCTGGATTTGATTGCTCTCCTTTGGGAGCAATCCAGGGTTTTGGATGCACCATTTTCTTCTGTTCTCATTGCATCTATCAGGGATTAGAGTTTCCTGTCAAATCCTGCAGCTGTGCTGCTGGGACACTGATCACAACTCTTTGACCTATTTTCCTTCCTATTACACACTCCTGTTGTAACCCAGTAGAACAATTTGATCTGTCCTCATACTTTGTAGCATCACTAATGCTTTTCATATTCCCCCCATACATTACTACTCCCCATCAGAACAACTCTTGACCTTGGCATTGAGCAGATATATAGAAAGAGTCTACACCAGCCTATTCAGGTGCATAACGGGTGTGTCTACACAAGACATTTACTGGGCAGTTGACTGATTGACTGCACAATGAATATCTCAGCATCCGCACATGCACCGCTAGGGTGCACAAAATGAACAAACTCTGCAGCAGGATAGGACGTGTAAATGCAAGACTTGTAAATACAAGCCTACCCTGCTGCAGAGTTGGTTTTTTTGTGTGTGTGCAGCAGTGCACATGTAGACACTGAGCCAGCTGGCTGCGGCACAAGGGTGCTTCAGTTTCGGGGCTGCCTGCTGGCTAGGCCTTGTGCCTGGCTTCAGCACATTAAGCCCGGTCAGAGCAGCCCTGGGCTGGTAAGCTAACCCCCAGGTCCCCTACCAGATGGCTTCCGCGACCCAGCTCAGTGTGCTACGCTCTGGGTGCACATGTAAATCATGCACCTGGGAGCTTCCCGGGAGCAATAAACTGTAGAGCAATAAGCTCCACAGTTTATTGCTGCCCTCTAATGGCAAGAATCATAGAAGTGGGGTCGGAAGGGACCTTGTAGATCTTCAAGTCCAACCCCCGGCCTGGGCAGGAGAAAAACCGGGCTCAAATGATCCCAGCCAGGTAGGCACCAAGCCTTCTCTTAAAGACCCCCAGGGTAGGAGCCAGCACCACTTCTCTTGGAAGTCACTTCCAGACCCTAGCCGCCCTGACCGTGAAGTAGTTCTTACGGATGTCTAATCTAAACCTCCTCTCCAACAACTTGTGGCCATTATTCCTTGTTATGCCGGGGGGGCTAGGGAAACAAGGTCTCTCCCAAACCCTTCTGATCCCCCCATGTGAGTTTATAGATGGTCACCAAGTCCCCCCACAGCCTTCTCTTGTGAAGGCTGAACAGGTTCAGGTCCCGCAGTCTCTCATTGCAGGGTCTGCCCTGTTGTCCCCGGATCATGCGAGTAGCCTCCTCTGGACCCTCTCAATGGTGTCCACATCCCTCCTGAAGTGGGGCGCACAGCACTGGATGCAGTACTCCAGCTGCGGCCTGACCAGTGCCGCATAGAGGGGGAGGATCACCTCCTTGGACCTGCTTGAGACGCATCTGTGGATGCACGACGAGGTCCAGTTAGCCCTGCCAGCCGTGACCTCGCATTGTCGGCCCATGTTCATCTTGGAGTCAATAATGACTCCAAGATCCCTTTCTGCCTCTGTGCTCTCAAGAAGGGAGTTTCCCATCTTATAAGTGTGCTGCTGGTTACTACTGCCCAAGTGCCGCACCCTGCACTTGTCAGTATTGAAACGCATCCTGTTTTTGTTAGCCCACCCCTGTAACCTATCCATGTCTTGCTCCAGTCTTTCCCTCCCTACTAGTGTGCTCACCTCACCCCAAATCTGGGTATCATCAGCAAATTTAAACAGGTTGCTATTCACCCCATTGTCCAAATCGCTGATAAAGAGATTGAACAGCGTGGGCCCAAGGACCAAGCCCTGGGGGACTCTGCTGCCCACTTCTCCCCAGGTCAAATATGTCCCGTCCACCACCACCCTCTGAGTACGACCCTTCAGCCAATCTGCAATCCATCTGATTGCAGATTGGCATGTGTAGACACACCTAATAATGTTCATATCCCAGCCTGAATCAGCCTCATGCTTCGGTACCCATAACACCTGAAGCCTTTTCTTATTGCAGAATATCTGTGTAGTCCTTCCACCCTCAGCTTTATATGTTTTCTGACAAAGCGGTGACAGTGCATCTCAGCAGAGACCCCTACTGAGTTAGTGCTGTGTTCTGACTGTGTGTCTTTATCTCTAATGCTGGATAGAAGACAGTATTAAGAGGTCACGCAACTGGATTTACCAAAGTCAAGGCTGATATGGATGAGTAAACTCCTACTTAACTTAAACCACCAGAATGCTGAACTTTGAGGCTGGCTCTTTGAAAACCTGATTCCTGTCCCACAGAAGCACTTTTCTTCTAAGCTGCAGATGAAGTAAGGATGACATTGTGGGGAGACAAAGAGAAGCTCATTGATCTCTATTCCTGTGATGTTTCCTATTATTTATCACCTGTCCGTCAGTGAACCTGAAGGTATGAAGATTAAGTGCAGGCCATGCAAATCTGTATAGACCAATTATCAAGACTGTATCAGTCCCCCTCTTTGAATGCTGGTCTTTTCTTTGGCTTTCTTTCTCACCAGGGGCACAGGTAAATGATATGCCACTTCCTTCTTGTTTTGTTTTAAATGAATTTGGTCATAGACAAACCTACAGACTTCAGCTTTCATGATACAGCAGCCAGCTATATTATCGGTGAGATTCATCCATGGAAATCACCTATGAGGTGTCAAGATCTATCTCCATTCCCATTCAGTCTTTTGTGGCTTCCTCTCTTTTAGGAATAGGAGTTACATTTACAAGTGAGGATACAAAGGATCCTTTGCCTGACAGAAAATTTTTTTAAAAACTGAAAAAGCCCTTTTTTACATACCAGTGGTATCTGTAATAGTCATATCAGCATCAAGAATATGTGGGAAACACTTTAGGGGACCAGCTTTAGACTCATCTTCATATTGTGGGAGATGATCAAAATCAGTGCTTTTAGACAACTCGCACATGGGAAAACACACAAATTCCCATTAATCAAGATGGGTGTGCTGGAATACAGGTTGGCAGCTACCTGAAATCTCTCTGCATTTCCTAGAGTCTTATGGGACAATGTGTCTTGTAAGGTTAGCTCTGATAATCAAACAGCTCTGGGCAAAGGCATAACAAGTAAGATCTGCAATCCTGCAAAGCTGGTGGCCACACTCATGTGCCTCTGATGGTCCCTTCTACCTGCTATGGTGATGTGTCCCCTCCTTTCCACCTCTGCAGTGCCATAGCCCACCACCTCTGCAGTGCCCTATACAAGAGGTATACACTGTCCTCTGTACACTGTATACCACTGTCCTCTGCAGTGGTATCCGGCCTATGGCTGGACTCCATTTCCTGGCAGCAGCAGCTCATTTGCTTGCCCCTGCTTGACCCAGCCCTACTGCCCACGCACCCAAACCCCTGCTTCCTACACCCACCGCCGGGGGCAGGACCCACGCAGGCAGGGCGTGCGGACAGACAGCTGGAATGAGGCTGCAGTTGAGAGTGCAGTGAGTGGGCAAGGCTTGCTAGACCCCAGATCTTGGGGCAGTGACAACATGGGACCAGGGCCAGAGCAGAGCTGCAATTCACTCCCTGCACACCACTGCCCATAGGAGCCACGCTCGTCGCAGGGGTGTACAGGCTGCAGATTGCAGCTCGGCCCTGCACTGTCACTGTCCCAAGATCCCAGGCTCTCCCCAGCCCCAGCTGCCCATTTTGCTCCCAGCTGTGGCCCCATCCCAGCCGTCTGGCTGCATGCCCTGCCTGTGTGGGTCCTGTCCCCAGTGGTGGATGCAGGGCAAATGGACAGGGGTGCCCAGGCAGTGGGGCGGGCAGCCAGAAGGAGCCACCACAGCAAGGGCTGCCAGGAAATGAAGTCTGCTTGGCATATCACCGTGTACCAAGAATTTAAAAAGCCAAATTTAGCAACAAGGGTGAGGGACTGGGGTACAGAGTGGGGCAGTGCAGAGGGGGTTTCGGAGAAACAGTTAGGAATGAATAATACATGCCAGAGCAGCAGGCAGAGGGGACCAAGGGAGGAAGCAATGCGAGAGTGCCCAGCAGATTTAGGAAACACTAATCAGAACAGGCAAGCACAATACTAGTCTATAAGAAGATGCCCCCTTTAAATCTTCAGGGCACCCCCCACAAGCCAGTGCCCGGAAATCTTGCCCTCTTTTCGCACCCCAAGTTATGCTACTGGCTTCAGGTTTTCCATTGCAAGGGCATGGATATTCATCCGGACAGAACAACATCGAGAGAATTTCCTGGCATCCTGCAAGTCATGAATTGCAAAGGTGCTTGGACTGGTCCATCAGTTTAAATGCACTCTATCTTAGCATTGTACAAAGTTGCTTTTTAGAAAGACTTTGCTCCTGGTAGACTAGGGCTCTGTTTCTGTCAGCTTGGCTGAAGGGGCTCCTCCGGTCTGGGCAGGATGTGTCTCTGATGAGCTGTTTGTGAGGCTGGAGCCTGAGCCTCTTTCAGCTATGTCAGAAATAACCACAGGCTGGTTTTTTCTCCTCTGCTGTCATTACACTGTCTTTTCACCCTCTAACTATGAATGTCCTAGTTCACTTGTCTCCTAGTTTTTTGTATTGCTTGCCAGTTCTACGTAGCTGAAGTTGGAGAAGGCAGAAGGCAGGCTGATAGAAAGCAAGGCTTGGCTCACTTTAGCGAAGTCTGTTAAAGTACACTTCATTTTTCTTATGACATGAGGCCTTAGAGGCCCCTTATTGACCAGGTGTGGACATTGAAGATCTAGTGGGACTTATCCAGGTGTTAAGCCAAGTGTCATCTTCAATATTCTGCCTCCGGTATCCCATATGGGATATACATTTATGTCCTATTCTGTTATTTGTCCTCAACCTGTGCAACTTTTTGTTAATCAGATACTTTTCCATCCAAAGAGCTCTTTCATTTCACTGATGAGAATCATATTCTCTCATCATATGCCAACCGTTGAAACATTCAGGCATTTGCACCTCTCCATTCACTGTATGGGTGCGCATGTGTGTGTTGTGTCATGTCGTGTGTGTGTAGGTGCACAAACTTCTCCAGCTAGTGTGTGTGTGTCTGTGTGTGCTTTGAATAGCTCATTGAGGCTTATGTACCTGCAGGTATTAATATTGTACTCCACTCTAACTCCTTTAAAGCTTATAACACTTGACAAGAATGTATAACAATTTTTGCCAGAAATTAATATTTCTTCTACTAAGTGTGGGGGGGTGGGGAAATGTTATACACTCTGAGATAATACTATATAAGCACTATATTTTGTATAATAGATAATGATATGAAAACAGGTTGTATTTTTAGGAAAATGCCCAAGGGGTCTAGAATTATGATCAAATTTTGCAACCTTGATTCTGCAGCTTCTGACTCTTACACATAATCTATGTAAAATTCTGGAATTGAAGGCTCCGCAAAAGTTTAGAAATGAAATATCCAAAAGTAATATTTAAAATATACTTTATAGGGGAGCTCATCCTTCTTTTTAAAGGTAATTCTTCTTTGACAAATCTGCTAGAGTTTTTAAAGAGGTTTCTCAGAAGGGGGACAGGTGTGAAATTGTGTATATAATCAGCTTGGATTTCCCAGGGGCATTTCACACAGTGTCACACTGGAAACTAATACATAAGGTTGCCAGGAAAACAGAGAAGGGCCCATTTTCAAATGGAGAAAGGAGTTGGAGAGATGATCGAGGGCAGATTAGACTGGGGAAAGGTTATGGGTCAGGGAAAAAACAGGAGGATGATTGGAGAACCACTGGGATTGGTATTGGAGATCGATACTTTTTCACTCTCTATGTAAATGACTTTGACAGAAAGTACCACTAATATGTACTCCAAGTTTTTTGGATAATACAGAATAGATTGGATGGGGAAAGAACTGGCAAATAACAAAAAGAAAGTGATCAGATACAAAGGAGTCCAGCTGGATAAAATGACCCAGAAGTAACAGGAGCAAATTTGAGGTTCAGGACAAAGTATAGTTAAACTAAATACATTTTTGCAGATTCAAGCACAGGAGAAGGATTTTGAAGTCTGAAGGGATGTCATAAAAGACTAGCATGATGCATTTTCATGCCTTTGGTCAAAAAGGCACTGACAAGATGAAGCTGGATAAATGGGAAGCACAGAATAGAACTTCCAAGGAAATATTGTAACACTAAAAAAGCAAAGGTTTTGATCATGTTTAAACTACTGTTCCCAATATTAAGCTTCTTTCTAGAGAAAGGGGCAGAGGTCCAGAAGAGAGCGACATGAATCATTAAAGGCCTGGAATGGTTAACCTATGGTGAAAGGTCTGAGAAGGTTAACTTGAAAAGGGGCTGGAGCATTGACTTACAAGAAAGAGAAGAAGGGGGAAAATATGGAAAGATACCAGGTTGTACTAGGCTTAGGAAGAAAAAAGTTGCAAGGGAATATGATTGAAGTGTTTGCAATATGCTGAAGTGCACCGTGAGGGTAGAAACAGATCAGCTCTTTCAATTAATATTAAACCCTGGGACTACACAGCATTGACTTAAGATATAGAAACTGCAGGCAAAAAAGTGTGTTTAAACCAAACTTCTTTTCCTCCCATGCAGAGAGGAGGACTTTCTTCCACCAGTGGGATGAAGGAAAGTTCTTGCAGAAACTTCTCGCTTCTGCCAGTAGCATTTCAAAGGGATGCATTTTGGTACAGGGAACATCACGTAACGTTAGTGCTGCCTCTGTGTACCAGGAAAGGTTTCATTACTCTGTATCCAAACTGGATTGCATGCCAAGTGCATTATGGACACAGCTCCTGCTTGGCTGGCTGTGTGCAACTGGAAAAGTGTCTGGCTTGTTTTCTGACGTGTGATATTTTGCATTGTTTTGAAACCAAGGGGTAGACAAGAATAATTTCTCATCCCAAAGGGTCCGCCTCGCCAAAAAACCCAGTCATCGATTATTGCAAGGAAGAGAATGAGCTCAAAACTAAAATACACCAATACAAAGCCACCTGACAAAGAGTGCATTTTAGCTACCACAGATCATGGATTTATTGTAAAATGAGAGGGGGGGTTTTATTGTTAAGTTGACCTATAAGGGGAAATAGTAGAGAAAGGAAGGTTGTATCATTTGTGCTGGCAATTAGTATGTGAAGATAGCCTATAAGAGGTTTCATTTTGGGGGGTTTTCCCTTCAAAATTCAACTCTTGTTCAATTTGGGTCCCTGTAAATGAATAGAGAAGGAAGCAAAATTAAGATTTTTGACTTTTTTTTTTTTTGGTTCAATGCCTTACACAGTGGGATCCCAGTCAAATGCTGGGGCTTCTGCGTATTACTACAGTGTAAAGATAGATCAACATAATAGTGCATCTTGGGTGAGAGAGTGTCAACCACTCCGGGGTCTTCTCTGGTACCAATTTAACTACACTGAACTAAACATTTCAGCTTCTTGAAAATATTTTTTAAAAATATCTCCTGATACAAGCACACTTGTAACTGCATCAGCACTAAGGGGTTGTGCTATGGTTTTATTGGTTTCTAAATCACAACAGTGAAACCCGTGTATGGACCAGCTCTTCACGGGGAAACATGTCTCCATCAGACTTTAAAACTTTGGTTTTGCTAACAACTATGTAACTCTAATGTTTAATAAACTTTCAGGAGAAAGGAAGTCTACACTAAGGAACCTGCCTCTTCAAATAAGGGAGAGAGATGCATGCTGATTTATTTTTGGAGATCAATTTCTCCAGTAAATCCAGAAAAATATGGAAAATATCAGGCTTAATAATTCTGATATTTCTAAAGGGAAAAGTCAAGGGTGGGGGGGTGGAACTTGTTATTAAACTGAGTCCTTTCTCATAAAGAAAAGAAGTGGCTCAGTTGCCAGCTACTTCTAAAATCAATTGCAGGTTATTGTAGGAGAACTATTAGAATGCTAAAATTATAGTTCCTTCCAACTGAGGTCGAACTGGGAAAAGGTGCACAGATAAAGAAAAAGAGTAGCGAAACCCTACCCTCTCTGCAGTTGAAATAGACCTTGCCGATGCCAAATCCAGCGTTTGTGTGAGGAACATCTAGACAAAAACCGTCACACGATTAGCCGTGTTTTTCATGGATACAAAAGGATAATGTTAGCTCACGAGGCCATGAATGGGAAGGGAGTGTTCAAAAACTGGGAAACAACCAGTCTAGTTTCGTTGCCCCGGTTGAGTGAAATTCACGGCTTAATCAAAAGGCATAAATTGTAACACGTATAGGAGCCCCCACTTGATCCTCTGTCCTGCAAATACTGTATTAACTCAAATCCAACCCAACTGAATTTGAAACAACGACCCGTAATTAGATGCTGTCCTCTGGAAAGTTTAATAACTTATTTGTTATAATTTTCCGTGTATAGAATCTCATTATCGGGGGGGTCATCTTAAATTCGTCCTCAACCCCCACTGCTGCAGAAGGGAACATAGGGGGAGGCAGATGGCAGGGGAGTCGAGGAGCCCCTGCCCCCGCCCTGTACACCTGCACCTCCCACTCCTGCTCTTGCCCCGTACGCTTTTGGCTCCCCCAATGCCTGCCGTCTCCTGCCGCTTGCCCCCCACCCTTTCATCCCTCCTTCCCCCTCCTCCCTCCATGCCACTGCCGCTTCCCCTGAGTTGTGGTTCTAGGTCTGGGTCTGGCTGGGGACATGAGGCACATGCTGACCCTAACCTTGGTCCATGGGTCAGAGTCGGAGCCTGGGCCATGACTCAAGATAAGTGGCAGCTGGGGTGGAGGGTGGACTGGAGATGGTGCAGGAGCAGAGGTGGCAGCTCCAACTGTGAGCCCAGGTCAAGCCACAACCACAGCAGCCGCCTTTCCCCCGCTACCTTGCACTCGAATCCAAGATGGGGGGACTTTCCCCCTGTGTTGAATGGGGAGAAATCCTTATCTTGGATTTGAGTAAATATGGTATTTAAGTGATACAAGTTTGTCAATGGAGAAATGTTGGGGCATAAAGTCATTATATGCCTAAATGTTTTCAAATTTGGAGGCTTACCATTTTTTAAATGTGCTGCTCTTCTAATAATGCAAAGTATTGTGCATACTGGATTTGTGACAGCTGCTATAGTTGCATGTTCAACCTCCTGTTGATAAGTTTCTGTGTCTTTGTGACTTGTCTTCAGGCTGTAAGGTTTTTCTTGTTCCTGCTTTTGCTGCTAAATGAGAAAAGGCACAACATTTTTAGACTAAGAAATGCATTGGGTTGTGTGTTCTCGTGCATCTGTTAAAGGACAGCAGCATAACACAAGAGGAATCCTGTATGAAAAAAATAATCTGTCGTCTGTAATAGCCTGTGTTTCACTCAGAATTTCTGAACAATGTGCAAATCAGATTGCTGTCTTCATATAATGGTGAAGGAAGCACATCCTCTAGGGACCCCATATTCTAATTGTGTGGAACGTCCATATTTAAAATGGCTTCCACCACAAGAATCACACCCTAGAGTACAAATACTCTTATCTACCCCTCAGCCTCTACCAGCCATAAGAATGCAAATTTAATAAAAACTTAACCAAAAATGAAAATAAAGACCCTGCCTCAAATAAGCATTTGATCTGGAAAGTGGAGAAATGTCAGACTCCATGAAATGCAAGACACAACTCGGTAGTACTATTGGTTTTATGCAGGAAGAACAGTGACCATATAAAAACTGTGAATGACAGAAGATCTTGTAGCATAAAGACCGGGTCTAGTGGTGGCCTTAGGGTTGTTGGGGCCCTGGGCAAGAGATTAATTTGCGGTCCCTTAGAACTACTCAGGTAAATAGTAACCTACCACAGTTGTGGGTCTTTTTAATATTCTTTTGGGGAATTAGATAAATAGTCGAGTGTTAAAATACAAATGGAGCCACCTCCTTGCAAAAACTTCACCCCCCCCCCCCCGGCAAAAATTGTTGTAAAATTTTGGGGCCCCAGGCAGTTGTCCAGTTTGCCCTCCCCTAAGGCCGCTACTAACTGTGCCAAATTTCCCAAATCTTGACAAAATCCAAAGCCCACAAGGAGGTTAGAGGGCAGATCCCCTTCTTTATTGTACTGAAATATGACATTGTATGTGTGTGCTTTTCAAGTCAATTTACTGCCCTGAATTGTTTTAGCTGTGTTACATGGGATCCTGTTGTAACCTATTTTACCACTGGGTTTTGTTTCCCCCTCCCAAGCAAAGTTCCAGCATGGCATAATGGGGAACCATCGATGTGGGTTGTTCAGTCTCGTGAGCCCATTCAGTCTTTGGCCTCCCTGCTAAGGATGTCAGGGAGGGAAACAGTCAATGTCAGCTATAGGGTTGCTTATTGTAAAGTAGACGGTGCTCAGGGATGTAATGGTTTACAACTACAAGCTTATTTCACAGCACACCAAACAGCTTCCTAGTGGTAAAATCATTCAGTGTCTCCTATGTCTGGGTTGGGCTGAACTCAAACCCGTGACCTCTAGGTGAACGGCTGCATATCCCAAATTAATCCCCTGAACCATCCATCTCGGAGAAGGAGACATTTACAAGAATCTAGGTCTTTCTAATTTCTTTTAAAAACACTTTGAGAAAAGCTGGTGCATAAATTAAAACCTAACATTTCCAGTAGATCTTTTCAGGTTTTCACTGCACCTAATTACTGTCTAATCTATGCCCATGAGTAGTACACACTTTTAAGTGGGACATGTCAGACTTTCACTCTGCAGATTAAACTCTGTGGTGCATAAATTCATTATTATTTGGAGGGAGAAAGAAACTTTCTACTGCATTGTGGTTTTAATTTACAATAACTAACATTTCTGAGTCGGGCTCTTTTCTTTCAGAAGGCTGTAAATAGAGAGGGAGATATTTGTGTGCCATAAACAAGGTCTCTTATTGCCTTACTGAACTGGCTGAATTTATATTTCAAGAAATAATTGAACTCTTCTTCTGGGAGATTAAGACATTATGCTTCCAGCTGCACCTCTAGGTATGGGGAACTATGAAGAAGAATAAAGGAGATTCATGTATTATACCAGCCTGAAGATCATTTTTCTTTTAATAATAGTTGACTGTAGATGGTATCTTGAAGATCAGTAATACTAGCTTTCACCATGCCTAGATATCAAAATGCTTCCTAAAGGGAGAACAAAGGGAGAGCATTAAATGAAATTGCCCAGAATGGGAGAAATGAGGTTAGACAGGTGTAGGGACTGGCCAAAAGGCACCGTGGTTTGGTCTGCACTGCAAAGTTTTGTCAGTATAGTTGTTTTGGCCAGGAGTATGGATAGATCACACCCCCCTCCCTGATTTAGCTATGCTGGCAAAAAACAGGTCTGCAAGCAACTCTGACCATAAGTAATGTGGTGGGAACATGCCCCTCCCCACCCCCCATCTCTGCACCAACAGTGGGATGCAGGGCACAGGGCTGCAGCCCAGCAGCAGCGGTGGCAGCAATGCCAAGTTTTGTCCCCCCACTGTCAACGCATTTTGTCTATGGCTATGGGAATAGAAGTGGGCTTTGGCTGAAGTTGCTCAGGGAGGTAAAAAACCATGGCATATGCCATAACTCCACCATGGGCCTATGCCAGCAAGGCTGTGGTAGCAGCAGCCCTGGTGATGGCAGCAGCCCTGTAACGTAGAGGAGCCCTCGGTCAGAAAGGGAATTGGACATTTCTCTCCTGACTCCTTGTCCATTTTGTTCTAGCACCTGGATCAGACTGTCTCAGTTTCTATTCTTAGTTCTCAAAACATTACTCCTTTTAATATTAATAAATGCTAGTACCACCCAAGTGAGATTAGAGTTAGCATCCCCCTCTGTTAAATGCCCTTCAAGAGGCAGAAGCGCTATTATCCGTCGTGGGATAGGAATCAAGGAAATACTAGCTCCCATTCCCTAGCTCTCACCATTTCCTCTCCATTTTAAAGCATGAGTTTTAAGCAAGAGCTTTTCTTTTTTTGTTTGCTGATCATGGGATATAAAAATCATTGTTGTTTTAAAATGGACTATATTAACCTGAGCAATTCCGCTGGGGCTTAAGTTTCTATAGTGAAGAATGTTGTGTTGTCTCTGGTTCAATTAGATTTTTCTCAGTGTCAATTTTAATTCACTTCACCAGAGCATGTAGGGAACTCTCTGTGGAGGGGAAAATTTTAGTTCTGAATGATAACCTGTTCTATTCCACTCTTTATTTAGCAGTTTAAAATGCTTAGCGGTTCTACGTTCTCCACTGATGTCAGCTATTGTGTGCAACAGGAACTGTAAGAAACCTCTTGGGTATTTCATAGCAAATTGAATGTTTAAATTCCTTTAAGTAAATGGAGGTAGGGAAATGGCTGGATTCTCTCTCCTCCCTCAAAACTACAAGGAACAATTATTCACCAGCCTGGATGACCAAACAAACTTTTCCCATTTCTTCCGTAATATTTTTCCACCACCAGCATTCGCATCCTTGCAAACGGCCATCCGGCCACAGAGTGATAGGCAAGACTTTCCTCTGCAACATCCCAAAGACAGGATTGAGGTTGAGTTTTTTGACAGGTTGCTTCCACCCTTAAAGTTTTATGTTCCACCCCCATGACACAGCCAATGCTGCCAGCCATGAGAGCTTAGATACTGAGCTCCATCCACATTTTACTCTGATCATGCTGCTTGTAGACTGCTGGGCCAGCCCAAAATGTGCTGTTCCTTCCACTTTGTTAAAGAGAAAGTGATCTAAGCAGTAAAGATCTAAGCAGATCTTTATTCAAGGGCATTGTCGGTTATTTCATGCCCCTTTAAAACCTGGTGACTCAGTTTTTTTTCTTAGAAAGAGGCCTGAAAGGCATATTAAATGTCCACGGCAGAACAGCAGAATATTTTGACATGTTCAGTTACATAATGAATGCTCAACAGTGCTTTATTTTATGCCCATCCATATAACTCTCCTTAAAATCAAATTATATAGCGTTTGATATATTTAGGCAAGTCGCATGCCTAAAAGTATTCAGACAAGGTTCTTCGGTAAATCTGATGTCTTTTATTAGACCAATTCAAATAGATGGAAACCAACGATTTGAGTTGGCCTAATAAAAGATATCAGATTTACCCAAAGAACCTTGTCTATGTCCTTAGTCCAACACGGCTACAACCTACACCCCTGTAAAAGTGTTCATGCATCCCACTGCTGGGGGAGAAAGGAGGAGGAAGAACCAGTCATATCAATATCAGCAGTTATCCAGTCTTCAAAGAATTGGGCTATGTTAGTGCTTGTATGAGCCCCCTATCAAGAAGTCCCAAGAGTATTGTATAAAGGGGTGGATTATGCATCATCAGCTTAGTCTTCCTTCTAAGCCAGGTTGCAGCCCATAACCCCGAATGATACTGGGGGCAGCGCTGTTGCTATAGATGCTTCCTTTTAAAATGAGATGTTGAGTATCTTTTAAGCAGGGTATGAAGAATGAGCTATAGTATTCTCGCCAAATTTTTGGCTTTCTCTTCTGCCTACCTGCCTGAACTTTCGCATCATTTTGATTGGCTGCTGGACTTTTCTTCACTTCCTGTCCTAAATGACTGCTTAGCACAGCTGTGTCCGTGCCTGTGCGTTGCTGCTTATTAGTTTGTCCTTCAGGATCTTTGAGCTGGGAGAAAATTATTATTATTTTGATGCTGCAGTGTGAGCGGTCTAAAAAAAAATCTTACAACTAAAGGTCAGCATAGCTTGCAGGTTTACATATGTGCCGTGCAAGTAACCTTCAGAAATTTCATCATGACAAGATAAGTGCAGTAATTATATTTAAATGAGTGCAAGCAAAAATTTCACTGTAAACTGCATTAGCTGGAGAGAGTCTATTGTAGGAGCATTTAATTAAATTAATGTTACTTACTATCAAATGCTCTATCTAGTGTGTTGCCAGTTCTCCTTACCACTAAAAAATAATATTTAGCTTTTCAAGGCCCCAGTTCATCCAAGCACCGAAGCACAGGCTTTGTTCTAATGCCATAGGTAAATGCTTGAAGTTAAGCATGTGCTTAATTGTTTTGCTAAATAAGGATGATTTTAAGCAGAAGTTTAAAGCTGAGAATGTATTTTAACTGTTAGGGCTAAATTAGAGCAATGTAGCAATATTTCCTTGGGATAACTGTGTAGATGTACTCCGTAGCTTCCCAAGATAAACTCTTACTACCTCTGATTTGGGAAACTTTTTTTAGGATCTATCCCAGGACAACAGATATGGACATCTGTGTGAATATACTTTGTCCTGAGATAAGACATGACATCTCTTTGCAGCCTATGATGCCCAAGTTCAATTCTGTTCTATCCTGTTTGAGTCCTGAAAATTCATTAATGCCTCTACACAGCATAATGCACCATCATTTTACCCTTAAGGCTGAGTTACGAAAAAAGAAGCAGGGCAGAAGAGAAGCCATCTGCCTTTTGTGTTAACTGTTTTTCATGGACTCAACCAGGGTGAAATAGGATCACACACAGGCACTTGGATTTGGTATTTATGTAGCAAGCCAAATTCGTATAGCTCATAGCTAGCACAGGTATCAACAACAGGCGAAGAAACCGCATTACAGACTAGCAAGCAGGCCACCAGCCGATGTGTTTGTGTAGTGCCCAGCAGGACCAATCAGGGCACTAGCCCTGGCCACCAATTTTGAGAGGCTTCAAGAATGGTGCTGACCCAGCCACCACCACTGCCCCAGCCATTGCTGCTACGCAGGGCACAGAAACTGCTTGTTACACCCTGGTGCCCAGCATGGGGGGCACAGTCCTGCTTGGTAGTTTCAGAGTGCTAGTAATAATAATAATAATAATGTATCCCCACTGAACGTCTTAAAGCTGCTTGCAGAGGGCAGGAGCATAATCATCCCAGCTTCCCACTGGAAACCAAGCTAACTGACTTGCCAGTAGCACTCCATTAACCTGGCCATAGGAGCCAAGCAGCAAAGCCCCATACCCAGCACTGTAATGAGGAGCAGAGTGAGTGGGGAGAGTGAAATGGTGCTTTCCCCACCTCCCCTCCAGTATTTTTTGTCCTATCCCTAAGCCAAAAAGCATATCTGAGGTGGGGGGAGTGAACAGAGCACCAGGAGCCCTTCCCAGAGTCCATGCCATGGGGCTGCTGCCACCCAGCCAGTGCTGCTACAGCAATGGCAGCAGCAGCTGCCGCATCCAGTGTGCAGGCAGCCAAGGGATTTGCCTATCCCTCGTCCCCCCCACCATCTATAGTGGTCGTCATACCCCCTACTGTCTCCTGCCTCACCACCCCGAGCACTGAATGAGCTGGCTGTGCCTCTGAACGGGGCCATGTTACTTGCAATGGGGAAGCAAATCTACTCATAGTGGGTGTCAAGCATCCAAAGACATTTATAGACATGCTCTGGGAGTGGTGGGGGGTGGGGGGAAGGCATTTTAATTACAGCAGTTCCCAGTGCTATTCTAATTGAAGCACCCAGAGTGTCTCGTGCATCACTGTCCCCATGCTTAAAAATAGCAGTAGGGGCACTTTAACTAAAGCTCGTCAAAGAATCTTTAGTTAAAGCACCCCTGCCACCATTTTTAAGTGCAGGGGTGCTGATACACAAGATGCCAGATGCAGACACAATTAATCAAGTCTGCTCCGACCTGCTGTAATTACAGCGCGATGGAGCAGCCTTGCTGCTCATGCATAGGCACTCTAAGACAGGATTTGCTCTGAGCATGCTCAAGGCAGACATGCTAATTAGCTCACAGAGCAGGCTACATCCTATAGTGGCAGTACACCTTGCCCAAGGTGCAAAAATCTGATGCCTTGGCTCAGAATACAGCCTTGCATCATTCTAAGGTCCCAGGGTATGATAGCAAATCCTGGAAGATATCCATAGAAGCAGAGTTACAGGGAAGTAGTGATGCCATATTCCCACTGCATAAACAGGAAAGTTCAGAGACATGGAGATAAAACGACTTTTATACAAGGATGCTTGAGTCAGTGTAGTTTGCAAAAGCTGTTGACTGAGCCCTGTCTTCCTGCTATCCTGCTCTAGCCATTAAGAATATGATTTAATCCCCTCCAAAAGATTTGTCCCAAGAAAATTAACATGACAGAAACATCATTTAATCGTTGGTGTGTTTTACAGTAATAGTGTTATTTAATGTTTGCCTTCGTGTGTTTTGTTGTGTCAAAGTAACAAAGGGGATGAATTTTTTTTTTAATTATGATCTGCCTTGACTAGAACAAATGCCAAAATTGAAATTTAAAATAAAAGAGACAAAGTGTTTGTAATGAAGACTCTTTCTTCAGTTACAATCAGCTCTTTTATACAAACAGCAAAACAGTGAAATAGTTTCTAAAGTTACTTTCTATATTGCAGGCCAAATCAAATGGTAAAAGCTGCTATTAACCTACGCATCCAACATTTTAATAATCCACATTTCACTCCTGACTTCATTCACCCTTGTTTTTGCATGCAGTTGGCATTCTGTTACAATTAGTACGGCATGCCATTGAACGGGGGTACAGTGTGCTCTTTGTTAAAAATATATAGAGAAAGTGCACAAGTTAATTAATGTCTATTGCAAGAAATTATTTATGTCCTTCAAAAAATTCATTATTGGGTTTTCACTGAGAAAATAGTTTTGATCGTAGTTTGCAAAAGAGATGCCAGTATAGATAGCATGCATATGTAATATCCAATACTGCAAAGAGGTAAAGTCCATCGGAATTGTGACAGGCATTTGCTTCATTTAAGAAACGACTCAATAAATCTTCCATTATAGCAATGGCTAAAAACACCGTGGTAGCATTCTGGTAAGCTGTGATGTCTAAGGTATTGTGCTTTATTTTTTGAGAATTTAATGTTACATGCACATGTATGGACACCCATTATAATTATTCATGGGATAAATTCAGATAGTATATGGCTATGCTTTCCCTTATGCTTATGTAGGTTTTTTTGTTCTTGCTGCTGTTTTAAAAAGAGCTTCCCAAGGGCTGTGTGGCATGTTAGTCCCTTTTACATTGACATTATGCATCTGAAAGGCCTCCCTGAAATACAGAATGCTCCATCTCAGCTCCTTTTTTGTGGCATATATGAATTTATTGTCTATAAAGCTTGAAAGCAGCAGCAGTGAATGGGGAGTTAGTTCCCCCTTCCTGCCTGGTCCTGGGCTCCCTGCAGCCAGCACTGCCCCCATGTGCTTGGATCTGGCCTCTGTTGGAGCCCACAGCTGCTCAGCGACTCCTCAGCTCCTTCAGCCACAGGGCTGTATCCAAGAGCATGATGGTGATGCAGACTGTACAGAGCCCAGGAGCAAGCAGGGAAGGGGACCCCTGCCTTGCTATCACTGCTTCCACTCTCAGGCGGGTCAGGGTGACAGGGCAGCGATCCCTGAATGGAGGAGCCAGTGGGGGAGACGGGGGTTATTTGGGAGGTGATCAGGATGGCAATGGGGCAGTCCAGGGTAGTGGTGCCAGTTGGGGCAGGGATGCAGTCTGTGAACCAATGGGATGTAAGGGGTTGTAGAGTCTTGGATAATAGCTAGTCTACCTGGAAGCAATGCCTCCTGGGATACTGGATGACCACAAATGGATGGTTTCGTTGCAGGTGAACAGCGAGATGTTAACTTAACTCAAGCTGGGTAGCTCAGCCAAAAGACAATCCTTGCCAAAGTGACATGACTTTAAGATACCTGGAGAGTACTTAACACTTGTTAGCAAGCTTTAATGTGCAATCATTCGTGTTTGAAGTGCTTTTGACATGATTTAATTCTAACGTGTAATCTCACCTTCATTTAGCTTTAAATAGCCAAGAGTTCAGGGTGGGCTGCAAATCTGCCTGAAAAGCAGGCTGCATTAGTCCACGTAGATGTGTATGCTGCCTCGGCTGGACTTCTGCTGGTATCCAGGCTTCTCTGCAGCAGGAGTATTCCTGCTTTCTAGATTCATAGCATCTGACAAAGTAAGCAGTCCCCCTGAGAAACGTATGTCCCTCCTAACCAGTTATTCTAAAGTGCCACCCTGCCCTGCTTTCTGCTCACTTTCCTGATGATGAACTGAAACACAGAGCAACGACTTGCTGAATGTTACAGAAGACGTCTGTAGCCGAACGTAGAGTACTGCCCTGATCTCCAGAGTTTGGGTTGTGTGCCTCTTTCCTAGAAGCACCTTAGGGTCTTTGTTTCTGTCCCAAGCTCTGCCAGAAAGGCATCCAGCCTCCCTTCAACTGCAAAACAAGGCCTAAATTTTAGTCAAGGTGTAAAAAAGTAAAATAAAATAAAATCCCATGATGGTCACTAGGGAGGGAATAAGAAAAGGGAAGGTGATTGATGACAAAGGCAAGATAGGCCCCCTTCTATAATTATCCAACTGGACATAAGCAAAAAGGGTGATTTTCCAACTTTTAGTTAAAGGTAATGGGCCATGAGCTTTCATAGTCAACAAACTGTTTCATCAGATGCTAGAACTGGACAGGCAGAAAAAAGTTTTTATATAGAAGGGAAAGAAATCAGGCAAGGGGACGCTGCTGAGAGAGGAAATAAGTGGATTGATTTGACCAGTTAAGATAAACAAGATGGTTAATACCTGGAATGACCTTGGAGTAAATGGCTAGTCCAGGTAATGAATGGCATAAGACTCTGTTCAGACCAAAGTTTTCTCTGTTCAGACCAAATTTCATACAAATGAAACTATCAAACCTACAAATGGTCCTACCTCTGTGAACCAGTTAGTCACCACCCTTTCGCTTGGCTGCAGACTAATGGCTAAACACCTCCGTGCAACTTTGGGTATTAGAGCAGAATAAGGCAGAGAAAGCTGCTGTGAAGGTTTTGATGACCAGAATAAGGAGATGGAAATGTTGTCATTACTGGAAATGACACAAGAGGGAGGTTATCTGAATACTTGGCTCTCTTGCTTCTAGGCTCCTGAAACCAGAAAAATGCCAGCATTTAATGCTTTTTTTTGGACATGCAGAGGAAGACCCTCCACTAATGCCTCCTAAGAAAAATAAAACAGCTCTTCTCAGGTTACTTGAATCAACTTTTAATAAGGTTACTGGATTAGTCTGTTTAGCGGCTGAATATTAAGACTTACTGCTTTAGGAGAATTTTTTGAGGGACTGAATCCTTGTATAAATAGTGACCATCCATAAGACTTATAACGGGGCTTAAGCCTGTTGATATATTTTGTTGAATCAATAAACAAACCATATACTTTTTAAATGAAAATAGACCTGCTTTGGTTCTGAAAGCAGCCCTTTAAAAGCAGCCCCCTCCCCCACCCACTGCAGCTTAGGGGAAAGACCTTGGGGAAGAGAGTTTCAAAAAGCTCTGTGGCTGCTCCATTAAATCAAGGTGCTTTGTCAATAATAATAGAGATGAAAAATATTTCAGCTCTGGTATAGCTGATCATAATCTGGAAATTATTGTAGCTATCAACCAAAACAACTTGAATGATTGTTTCCTATTATTTAGAAAAACTTTTGTTGACTTTATAGTGCAGTAAGGTCCAATATTGGCCAGGTATATCAAGTTTAGAAGAAATACCTATCCTATTATGGCTGAAAAAACCTAGGATTTGCCAAAAAGGAATGCAGGAGAGGACCAGTTTCAGTAAATGAATTGAAGTCTTTGTGGTGGTGACTCCACCGGTTTTCAGTCTGGTGCCTGAGCTTAGAGTCATAGGGAAGTGAGGCTGGAGCGGCTCCTGGCAAGTATTTGCTTAACCTGCTCCTAGGGCCTGCTGCATCCTTAGGGCCACATCTTGAGAGGTTCTGTGCATGTCTGTAAGCCATTTAGTGGTGCACTGTCTCCCTGTAGTAATTGCCAGGCCACAGATAGAAGTAGATGAGGCTGTTATGACCTTGGCCGGTAGACCTGGCTCCTGCAGTTCAGACTATAGAAACTCATACTCTAAGAACCCCAGGTTTCAGGTTCAGTGCTTGCTGCTAACAACCTAACCAGAGGCAAAGTATGGCATTCAAAGATTCGTAGGAAATAGGCTGGAAGGGACCTTGGAAGATCATCGGGTCCAGCCCCCCTGCAAGCAGTCACTCCTAGAGCAGTTAGAGGAACTAAGCAGAAGAGCGAATGGATGCAGACCCATTACAGCATCAACTGTGGATGTTAAAGGTGGAAAAGGAGCCGTTGGCTCCTCCATTTCATCTTCCAGCCAAATGCATTATTGTTTTCTTTAGGGCCTTTCCAAGTGCTTTATTCATGTTTTTTTTAAATGTGGCCATATGCAGTGGTTTCCACTCTTTTATTGCACTGTAAGAACAAGCCATTTTTGACATCTTTTGGGGTCTTTATTTCCCCCTCAATTTATTTCTGAATAGTTTCCTCACCTAAGCACCATGCTATTGTTGACGAATGAGAGGGCTTCACTTCCTATCATGTAAAATAGTACAGGGGATAAACTCTGCTTAAGAATTTGGCTGACCCCTCAATAGGCTTAGGTCAAAAATTAATTTGTCATTACCCAGGTGCTATGTGCTAAGCTTTATTGGCATAGAGCAGCTCAGCACACTGTATGTTCACTGGAAGGGGGTGGAAAAAGTGGTCATGTAATCACTGAGACAGTAAACAGTCATTTCCAATCTGGTAATATTTTATGTGAACTGGCACTGTGTGTTGTATATCATTTATCTTCCTAATCCCTGTTCCACATTGCCTCCCACTTGAGGCCAAGAACATTACAGCTGTGCCAAAGAGTGGGTGGAAAAATAGCCTTATTATTAACCTAGGTTGAAAACATAATGCCTTTTTGAATGTCTTCATTCACAGATGCAGTCATACTAAATATTAATACCCTTAAGTATGGCTAAACAGAAGTTTCATTTAAAAACCCATTGTCTATGTGTCTTGCATAAGAGAATCCCTAATGAAAGAAATTGTCATGTAAGCTGCTTTATCCCATACCTTTCACTACATCCTGCTAGCGCCTACAGTTCAGTACTTTGTCCTTATAGTGTAAGCAGTGGGCCAAGTTTTGATTCAGTATAAATTTGGCTTCAGTAGAGTTACATGGGTGTAGCAGAAAGTGGATTTTGTCTGAGCTTCAGAGCAGAGGAAGAGTGTGTAAAGAGTTTAGTGCGATACACCCAGCATTATCTTAGGATCTTGACATACAGAAATATTCAATGGCAGAGGAAGCATTGCTGTTTCAAACTCAACCCCAGAATGACAATAACTGCCAATGGCAAACCTGTCTTGCCAAATGGCATTTCCTAGGAGCAGCTCTCATAAAAGCTTGAAGGGAAAATTGCAAAGCTTCCCAAATTGATCTTCATGGTAGCCAAAAATCTCTGTTGTGCACACACAGATGAGAGAAGTAACAAGGTCCATTTAGCAAATTCCCACTAGCAAGATACAGAAGTCCAAGAGGATGCTACTCCTCATTCGCCTTCTGCCTACCAGCGGAGTACCCTGCAGTAGAAAATGCCATACTTGCCAGTCTCCTTTTTCTGGAGCCTGTAATTAATTTCCATAAACTTTGAATCTTGCAGATCTACCAAAGACATCTTTTACAAGTTACTCTGGAATATTCATCTTTGGAAAAATTGATTCTGACTGTGATAATTTGTGGGTAATATATGAAAATGTCTCCCCTTTTAAATATCCAAAACTGGATCTTAACCTCCAGTGCGTCAGGCCTTGTATTGTAAATCAGACTAATTGTTTCAGACTTCACAAGTGTTTCATCATTTTAAATTGGCCTTGTCTGATATTTAGTTCCACATTTTTGATAACTCGGCAGGACTAATCTGAAGCCTGCTGTTGCACATGAAAAGCTGTTTTTATCCATTCTTTTAAGACTGATGAAATGAAAAAAGGTTGACAAGTAATCGCTTGGTTATCTCTGTCAGAGCTTATAATATGCATTATAGTGAAAGCCTGCATTATGCAATTTCAAAAATAATTTTGCTATACATTTAGCTGATTCTTCCTCATCTTTCTTGCCACAATAGGAAATACTGCTCTCCAAGAGAAGACTCTGCATTGCTTTGAAGCAATATATACATGCCTTCATGAACTGCAGTTCACTTCATCAGGTGCTGTGATGAAGGAAAGTCAAGTTCATGAAAGCTTGTGCTGTATGTACATCTTATTTAGTTCATCTATAAAAGTGATTGTCCATGAGGGTGCCTTGAGATCCTTTTGAGGGTGCTATGAGGTGCCACATGATGTTCATGCGGTTAGGTTTACAAACATGATTCACATAATAGACCCAGAGATTTCAAATAGGAATCCACAGTGTTAAAATGTTCTGATGTGTTGTGGGCTAAGTTCTTTGCAACAGAAAAATTGCTCTGTTATGTTTCCACAATCAAAAAAATGAGAAAAACCAGAGCTAATATGTTCCAGGGGGTGCCCTATGTCTAAAAAGGTTGAGAACCTATGAGGTGAATACCTGTGCTGCCTTCTGTCTGACTTCAGAGCAACATGTCTAACTACCTCTCTTTGCTTGAAAATGCTTTTAAACTTTACATTCTTGAGGGATAAAGGTGTCCAAAGAACCTCAGCCCTGATCTCTTGCCAGGAGCTCCCTGCAGGCAACCCCGTACCCCATACAGAGCCTCTTGCACAATCAGAGCTTTGCATAGCAGAGAAAGGGATTTCAGACTTCTGGGATCTCTTTGCAGCTCTTTTATTGATTCATGGCATACATTTTAGGAAGTTATCTACAGCTGTTTTTTTCCAGAGCGCTCAGCAGAGGGTGTTCTCTGTGGGAGCTTGTGGGTGCTGAGCTCATTTGAAAATCTGACCTCCCACCCTCTGTTGCCCCAGTGTCCCCATCAGTTAAAACGATTCCATATTCTTTATTTGCTGTGCATGAACATTCGGAGATATAATAGCACCCTGAGGTCCTCAGACAAAGGGTGCTGGGTAAGTGCAATGCATAATTTGCTAGTAATGTATATTAGTGAGTCAGGTACATTGCTAGCAAAATACCATTATTGTTCCCCTTGCTCTTGCTGAAGAAAGGACAGTAATGCAAACAAAAAGCAAAGCCAACAAAGGGTTTTGACTGGGGAAATGTGCTGTAAAAGAAGGGCCTTGGAGTTTTGTGTCTTCTGAAGCAGGGTAACCCATCAAAAGGGCTCTGAATTTTTGGAAGGGATGCACCCTTACATAGCACATCTGTGATCTCTCATTGGGCACATTCCTGCAGCTGCCACAGTGACCCAGAGAGAATGCTGTACAAAACCATGCCTCTACTGCAAGTGATTAGATATATTCAGGATTCTTGTGCTATTGATGACAAGGAACACTGAATAGTTTCATCCGCTCTGCAAACATGCTTCAGTGTAAGCCCTCCTGCCACTGCCTAGTCAAGGCCACCTTTGACAGGCGGCAGGAGCCAACACAGAGCTGTTTAGGCACTCTTTTTGTTCCTTTTGTCTATTTTTCTCTCTCCCCCTGATTAAGTTGCCAATCATTCTTTTACCCCTTTCTCTTCCTGTCTTGATAAGTTGCCAATCATTTCATAGAGCCTTTACCTCTCTAGCCAAATACTTCTCTTGTCATAACTTGGAAACAGACTGCTATAGATTTATTCTAAATCTTGCTCTGATTAAGTGCCAAGTACGTGATACAACGGCTTGGAGTGCAATGGGGCCTATATATGTTAGCCAGTCTTGGGACTGGATTCATCAGATGTGGTATTATGGGAGGTGGTATTGATACGATTCCCCCTACCACCATCACTCCTGTATTTATTTAATTACATGTATAAAAATATCCATGTCTTATGCTATTATAATCATTTGTGCATCCATGTGTGTGTATTAGGGCTGTGCAAAGCTTTAGTCGCCGGTTCAATTCGGCAGAGATTTGGCCCGATTCGGCAGCCGAATCGCCAAATCAGAATCAAATCAAGAGACCTTTTAATCTCTCCGAATCAAATTGGAACCCTCCAAATCAATTTGAAGAGAAACGGAGCGACTCGATGATTCTCACGCAGACACAGCTTTAAATGTTGTTTCTACATACCTCAAGGTACCAGGCAGCTCATCAACGCCACAATGGTGGGGCAGGTGGAGCATCCCACAGGAGCATGGGGTGGGTCCCCAGCGTGCTCAGCAGCAGACCCAGAACTGGACCAGAAGCACTTCTGGTCCACTTCTGAGTCCACTGCGGAGCACATGGGGGACCCTCCCTGCACACCCCTGCTCAGCAACTGGCATCTCCTGGGTCTGGGGAGGTACCCAGGCTCCCCCAACGGCCCATCGCTGAGCCAGAGGGGCTTGGGGGAGTGATCCCCTGTGAACTCAGCAGTAGACCCGGAAGCGGACCAGAAGTACTCCCAATCCACTGCTGGGTCTGCCGCCAAGCACGTGGGGGGCCTGCCCGTGCTCCTGTGGGGCACTGCATCCACCCCACCATCACAGTGTTCACGAGCCATGCCTGGTACCTCGACGTATGTAGAAAAAACATTTAAAGCTGTGTCTACGGCCAAATCACTGACTCTCCGAATCAGCATCTAATCTTCAGATTTGGATTCAGCCAAATCGAATCAGGACAGTGATCCGAATCAACAAATACAATAACTGTCCCCGATTTGGGCTGAATCTGAATGCAAATCAAATATGGCCTGTTTCGCACACCCCTAGTGTGTATACATATAACTTATAACATTTTTCACCCTTTTTGCTGGGCAACTTTCCAAATTTTATCTAGGTGACTATTGTTAAAAAGAAGTCATCAATCATTTAAAGTCCAGACTAGCATAAAGCATTATATGATTAATGCAGTTTTTTAATTTGTTTGAAATTAAGCACTTGTGTAAATAGACATTGCAACATAGCTGTATTTTCCAGGATGATTCAAAAGGATATCACTTGAATAATGGCATAAAATGAAATAAATGTAACCTGAACTCTAGAAATAATTGCATAATATGGATGTTTAATGGATGGTGGAATGGTGTCTCAAAGGAAGCACTAATAATCTCCATGAAGGGATAATTGGACTAGATGAAACTTTGAAAAATTCGAATTGGATGCCCCTGTGCTGTCTGGGAGGGGAACAAGTTAGATGAATTCGTAAATCTTTTCTCTTCTCTATGTTTTCTGATTTAATGAAAACTGTTTTTTTAAATTAGTAAGACAATAAAAATGTATTCCTCTGGTATTTATGTGATCATCTGTATTTGTTCATTTTCCAACCACAAGAAAAAGGCTGCATGAATCATCTTGGCTATTTTATCCATTCAGCAGTAACTATTACATACCCAAGAAACTGACTTCATTGATTTTACATTAGTCGATTCATTGAATAAAAATAAAAAGCAAGTTTAGTTTAAGATCACTTTGACCACTGACATCTTCCTTGTTCTGCGGAGCTACCTGGGCAGCGTGAAATATTAAGAGGAACAACCAATCAGGAAAGTTTTTACACTGTTCATATGCCCTTCCTAAAGGTGTAGGTGTCTCAAGACCTAGGAGGCTGCAAAAAAGACCTGAGATCTTGGACCAGAAGCCTGTCCACAGATGCTTAGGAAACAATTTGAACAAGGGCTGAATACTTCTCACTGGATTGTGTGCCCTTCTTCTCTCCGCCTGTCCTCATTAAACACCGCCATTTCTTTTTTGTGTGCATGCACAAATATATGGCTTTATTGCTAAAGTGTTCTGTTTATCTTTGCTGTTGCTGCATTTATTTTAGTACTCATCTAAACAATTAATTAGGAAGACACTCGAGTGGAGAATATGCTTCTTCAGTTACACTGCTCTGTTGTGTTGGGTTTTTTTTTTTTATTTCCAGGAACATCAAACAATCAAAAACTAAATAATCCACTGCAGCTCTTTCCTATCAATATCTTTGCCTTCCCCTGTTTGAAGCTACTGAAAGCAGAATGTATTGCCTTGAAAGACCTTGGGCACTGTCAAGAGTTCAAAGCAAAGTAAGGAGTGGTCTTTGCAGTTCAAAGGCGCCGTGGAGTTGTATCTCCATCTGCATAGAATAGTTTTACCCAAGTAAAGAAGATGCAAGAAGCAGCAAGGAAGTTCATATTATGGATGGATAGATAGATACACACACACAAGCACTCGCGCGTGTGTGCTTCAAAAAAAGCAGCAGTTTTATAGAGGAAAAAATGTGTCGCTTGTAACAAATTGAGGAAAAATGAAGCTTCGTAGATCAAACACTGCTTGAAGGTGCATGTAATGTGAGATAGATTTGAGATATGCCATGACCCTTCTAGAGTGAAACTCTGAATGCCTGAAATCAGTGAAAGGCATGTAGAGGTGTATAATACTCAAGTCAGGAATAAATTTAAAGTTTCCAGATAGGTCTTATTCAGGGAGAGCATGACATATTCAGACAAATGGTGGGGTTTTAAATCTGAATGGGAAGATAGGACAATAGCTGCTCATTTTGAAGAGGGATTCTCTCACAAATAAACACTGTGTAATGGAGGTGTAGTGGAGGGAGTGGGTTTGTCGTAACCTTATGTGATGCCAATCTTGGTGGTTTCTTTGACCAGCTGAGGATGTAGTCCGTTGACTGGCTATGAGAGTCATAGCAGTAAAATATGACTTGATGGGGCCAGGGATATTTACTGTGATACACTCGGGGCAATTGGAGGAACTGTTTCACTTCTTTAACCTCCCCCTGCTATTCCTTTGAAAGATGCTCTATATTTGTTTTTAGAAATTCCTTCCTTTGCCTGTATGTAAGTTGTTAGCAGAAGTATAGTTGACCAGCAGTTGCCTGGGGGGAAACGCAACCTATCTCAAAATCAAACCACCTCTATTTTAACTCATTTACGATTCCCATTATTGTAATGTCTGAGTACCTAACACCTTTGAAAACTCAGTCTACGCAAGACCCGTTGTGGGGTGCCAAGGTACTATTATTCTCACTGTATAGACGATGAACTCGGGAACTAGCCAGGGGCCAGATTCTGAAAGGTAGGTCGGTGCCTAAAGATGTCGATGAATTCCTAGTGGGATTTATAGGAGCAGCTAGGTGTCAAATCCTTTGTCCAACGTGACAGAAAAATTAATGCGGTACTCCTAAGCTCCAAGAAAGAGCTGTAAGCAGGAGAGCCACTGTGTTTGTGGGGAAGGAGCAGACCCACAACAGTGCATTCCTGTGGGTTTCCAGCAGCACTTCTCTTTCCTCTCCTAATTTTTTTGTCTCCTGTTACTCTCCCTTCTTTGTCACTTTGCATTATTAAATTTAGCCTCCTTTCCGAGAAGAATAAGTCCAGAGCTCTGGAGCAGTGGGGAAGAATGGGAGAAGATGGCTCATAATTGGAGGGGTTCTCATACCTAGACGCCTCTAAGGTTGAATTTCTCGTTGGGGATTTAAATTGAGCCCCATAATGTAACGATTATATTAAGCTGCAGTACCCTCTAAGTGAAAGAAACGTGTATTAATACCAGCCTTTCAATTTGCAGGCCTCTGAACATATTTTTGAAAACAGGATGTGGCAGGCAGTCCTGGATTCATGCTGATCTGTGACATGATCCAATCTATAATTACGTATCAGTTTTAATTCTTCAGGATAAGGAGACTTCATAGTCTGTAACCCCATTTCTATCAAATTAACTGGTTATTGAGAGAGGGTATTTGAGAGAGCCTGTTCTGACACTCTAGCAATCCAATACAATGATAAAACATACCAATTTAGCAGTTATAAATCCCTGATGATGTCAACTGAGGTTAAATGAGTTAGTAAGATATTTCTAAAGAAGTCCTATTTGGTTACTGGGTTATTCATGACTAGCCTATTAAACAGCTTTGTTCTCATTTTACTAGAGAAATCCGATTCTGCTTGGAAAGCCTAGCTTTTCACAATGGCAGTATACATTGTTAATACGAACTGCTGTTTACTGTCCAGATATTCAGGGATTTTGTGATGAAGTCCTGAAGTTTTATATTTCTGTTTTGGATTTTGTTTCCCCCCTCTTCCCTTCCTCCCCCTGCTCCACGGGGGGGGAAAAGCCCTTTTTGTCAGGAATGAATGCAGGGATTACTTTATGGCAATTGTGTGAGATATTGAGAGCAATTTTCATTTTAAAGTCACCCCGTTACTGACCTGGTATTTTGAACTGCAAAAGTTTCTCCAGAGCCACAGTGAATAGCTCTGTTAGGAATTATATTTCCGAGTAAAGTGATGGGCTAGAAATGGGGGAGAAGCAACACCCACTCCTTTGCCTTGTCTTTTAAATACGTCTTTGGAACAGTGATACAGGAGAGAAGAGATACAGGACACTTGATTTTCATTCACTGCTACTGTGAATCTAGGCCTGTGAATGCTACACAGATAGTAGTATCCTGCAACATTAGGGATATATCCCCATTTAGATTTGTTTGTGAAGGGCTGCCCCTTTGTGCAGGATTTGAACTGAAATTGTTTCCCCCCTCCCTCCCCAACCCATTAACGCAGTGGTTAATAATGGGGCAGAGATTTCATTTTTCCCAAGATTCAAACTCTGACCCTTAGTTTTTCTGATCTTTCCATGGACTTATTTTTAGCAGGAGAGTGGGAAGAAAAAAGGTTTACAACCTTTGAAAGGGACTGTAGGAGGGCTAAGAAGGTTTAAACTCTTTTGAAATCCAGTGACCCCAAACCTGTTACCTGAGACCCGTAGGAAGGGAACATCTGCTGGCAGACCACCCAGGGGAAGGGGTGTTCTGTCAGGAGAATGTAAGATGGTTAAGGGTAGGAGTGGGAAAAGAAAAGATGGAAAAAATTAACGGAAAATAAAGCAAGGCATAAGAGCCATGTGATCTTTAATTGACTACAATATCGGGACTTCAGTTTTATCAAAGCATGATTTGTTAGGCTAAGTACAGACAGTCAAAAAGCCTGAGGCTGAATCGATTCACTCTTCGCAGGTTAGTTTAAGCTGCATAGATTGAACTGATAAGCAAGTGAACAGACATTCACTTCTGATTCTGGAAATGCAGCCATGTGCCTGTAGTGGCCCAGGCGAAAAGTTGGGAGCGCTAGAGCATGCCTCCCTGCTTTGCTGGAGCAAAAAGCTTCGGCCAAGGCTAGCCCGCCCACTCTGTAAGGAGAGTTTTGTAGGGGAGGTGCAAAGTATCCTGGGATGCCGGGGGACTGTGAGTTAACTTGAATCTGGAGGGGCTCTGAGACAGAAGTTGAATAAACGGATGTAACGTAAATAAATTAAGGCTGATACTACCTCCATCCAGGTTTATCTTAAACCAGTTTGGGCCATTTTGAAAGCAATTTATGTGCCCTGAACTTCTGTTGTGTTATGGATTTGAATTCATATTGGTTTCCGATGCCAGTTTATGTGCAATTTCTGTCCCTAGCCTTAATGATTATTTGTTTGCATCTGAGTAGTACCCAGGTGGTACCTCAATGAAAAACGAGGCATTGTTGTGCCAGGGCCTGCATATAGTAAAAAACCATCCTTATTTACAGCTATTACAGCTATAGGAGACATAAAGTATTGTCTTTCCCATTCAACACAAGAGAATGCAGGAAAGAAACGAAGTGACTTTCCCAGTCATGCACAGAAAGCCTGTAACAGAGCTATGTATTGAATCGTCATGTCCTAAACCTATTCTCTTGCCTTACTCACTGGTTGATCCACACTATTTTTTGTTATTAGCACTGCTAATGTTTTTAGTACCACGTAAGGCTCCAATTAGAAGTGGCACTTGCCTCAAAAAGCTAGTAGTGTAAACAGAACGCAAACTAGGTAAGATGTACTAGAAAATGCATTAAAGGAAATACCTAGGATTGTGTTTAATTCATATTAATTATTGATACATTTCATGTGGGTATTGAAATAGGAGCAAGGAGGCATTCAGCAGATGGGAACTCAGCTACACCAGAACTGGGAAAACATTTCATATATGATTGAAGTGTTTTTTTAAGTGCAGGCAAGGGTTTAGGGCTGACTCCAGAAATAGAGTGCCACCTACCGAATCATTAGTGGCACAACAGCAGGTCATTTTATACTGGAAGCTATCCAGCCACAAATTAACCAGGACCGGTGTTGCCAAGAGCACCTTCCAAGATGGAAAGGCAACTGCTTTGGGTATCCGATTAGGTATTGATAACATCGGGCTGCTTCATGTAATTAATCTGACTCTTTTTTTCTCCGTGGATAAGTTAGGCTTCATTTCTCACCTGACGGGATCCAAAATTTCTAATTCTGAATCTCCTTTTTACCCATTGTCACACACTGCAGATGTCAAACGGCATTGTCAAGTTGCAGATACAGGACTTGCCCCTTTTCTTCTCACACTAACAGGCAGCTCCTTATAATGCAAGCATGCTCGCAATGAATGGAAGCATGCTCTCCATTCATTATGCATACAGCCTGAGAGTTCAAGAATATCTGCTAAAAGCTATGATTGTCCTATATGAAAAATTTACATTAAAATTCTTCAGATACATTTTACAGCTATTAGGCGTCTAAAATTGTTTAATGTAAGTGGCTTATTTCAGAGAGCAAGAAAAAGCAGATTCTAGTAATTTTGTCCTTGATATCTTTTCTATCTCTGTTGCACTTTAGTCAGAATTTACATAATAATGGATGGAGTAGTGTTGTGGCACACGAGCCAGTGCATATTAGTTCTTAGTTGCTTTCCCAAAAGGCTTGAAAATGCAGCAGATTTAATCTAGGTCAAAAAAAAAAGACCTCAATTTTCCAGGCAGAGGACATTTATAGAGAGCATTTGTATTCACAAGGGTATGGGAATGACAGAGTGCGACTCTTCCAAAAGAACTCCCCAATGCAGCTGAGGGCTGACAGGAAACTAGGACTTGTGGCCAATTAACAGAAATGCAGTCATAACTTACCAGGGATGGAAAGAAAAAATTGAGCTCTGTGGGATCGTTTTTCACCAGCGGCCGCTTACAGGGCTGTTACAGGTCTGGAGCACTCGTGTTATCATGTGTTAGAGGGTGTTCAAAGCATCGTACAGCTGATATTGCCATCCTAGATGTTGAGAGGTGGTTAGCAGTGTTGGTCTGAGAGCAGGCAGAAGGTAGGGACAGTATAGCACCAGTTAGTCTCCGAGGTGTCACCCTGTCTTACCTTCATCCTGGATGTTATAGCCAAAAGAAGCGGAGGGAAAGGAGCAGAGAAAGCACAGGTGTTGAACTCTGCAGAGTCTAATTGTG
Organism: Crocodylus porosus; assembly: GCF_001723895.1. NCBI lineage: Eukaryota > Metazoa > Chordata > Crocodylia > Crocodylidae > Crocodylus > Crocodylus porosus. Next base: position 135,187,691 of record NW_017728931.1, on the reverse strand, counting down.
AACTCAGCTGGAATACAAGCCGTCTCCACTGCCAGGCAGTGTTTTAATATCATAAATGGCAGTGCTGTAAAACGCGGCACCATTAGAATTGGGAATGAGTGGCTTTTCTCCTTCCTGGCTGGTGGCCAGATTGGTAAAATGGTTTCCATCAGGGTGCCAATTATATCGAACTCTAAAAACCTGAGCTAATTGGAATGGAGCATCATTAAAGGTTGATTTCTGCAGAATATGGCCGTTCTATCTGTTTGATTGCTTCAGGAGTGAAAGGTCCCCATCGTATGCCCAAACTAATTCATATATTGTAGAACAGAACTGCATGGTAAAGGTTGAAAGCAATAATGTATCTCTGACTCCACCACCTTGTTTTTTATGCTGAGGGAGAGCACTGAAACAATCTGATTTCACCTTCCAAATGTATTATATTCCTTTCATTCCAGACCCTTCCCTCTCAGCCTTCTCTCACTTGTCTCAACGTGTGTTTTGCATGGCCCGGTTAGAAATACAGTATAAAATAACCAAACCAAAGCTTAGGCTTGATGACTCTAAACAACTCTTACAATGCTGAAGCGATGTCCTCGGTTGTGTTTAGCTAATTGCACTATAATCTGTGAAACAGTACAAATGCAGCCTACACTTCCGTATGCTCCCCCTCTCCCTCCTCCTCCTCTCCCTTGGCGTAATGCAGGTGAAAGCGACTGTCCCCCAAGCACATACTTTAGTATCTGTAGCGATAGGTCTTGTCTGTGGATTTAATGGAAATGCCTGTTTTGATATCTTAATTGCCTTTTGGAAACTGCAAGTGCAGGTTATGGTGTGTTTGGTTGAGAGTCGTGCTGTTCAGGCAGCTGCTCAAGAGTCACGAAGCACGTATTACGGTCTTCACATGTGCAGCTGGAATGCAAGAGACCCTTATAAATGCAGCCTGTTAAATCATAATGTAATATTTAAAACAGGGGAGGAGGAAGAGGGAGAGAGAGGGGGAGAGAAACTGCCGAAATCAAGAGCAGAACACTTGGAGTAAAACCCTCCTTTGACTTAAAACTCACATGAGCTGTGCCAGGTTGACAAGAAGCCAGTGTCCCAATTGAGATTCTGAGCTTGTGTGAAGCCAGCACCTGCTCTGCTTGCAAATGTCTATACAAAAGTGAGCTTCATTCACAGAAAGAAAGAAACATAGTGGGGCTTCACTCATTTAGCCTTCCAGGGCCTTCAGTCTCTTGATCTGTCAGCCCCTTAGAATTCAAACGCAGCCTTTAAAGGAATTTTCAGTTCACAACATGACGACTTTGTTGATGTCCTGAATGTGAATGTATTTTGAATTGAATTTGTCTGCTAGGATTCCATTACTTGCTAAAAGAATACAGAGTTCAATCACCAGATAATCATTATAGCTGTTTTGAAGTGTTTATTTTATTAGTCTAGAAGGTAAAGCAGATTTCATACTTTCAAGTTGTTGCAGCCTTTGCCGACGCACTGATAAGCTCTTGTATTCCTATACCCTATGGTTAGAGTTCAGATGCTGGCAGCAGGTGATAATATGTGCAACACAGTACAGCTTCAAATTGACAATTTTTGACAGTTGAAAACTATAAAAGCTCAAAAACAAGACCGAGAAATATGTCACTGGTTTTCTTTTTCCCCATATTTCTCTCCCTTCCCCACTCCCATCTTTATCCAAAATGGTTGTTTGGGCCTTGGAAATCTGCACAGCAGTCTTCTCTGAGCCAAATTATTACAACGGAGCATTTGGAAGAACAAATTCTGTAATTCCTGCCAAAAACTTAAGGGTTATATTTCCTTATTCTTGCACATGTGTAATTCCCAGTATCCTTAAACCAGGAGCTAAGCGCTAAGTTTAAGGGAAGGAATAAATTGAAGCTTAAAAGAACGTTTTCACACCCAGAGTAAAACGATCTTTGCCATCTTCACTTGAGCGTGAAATCCTGGCATAATAGTTCAGCCTCTTTGCCTCTTTACGTAGATTCTGGTGCCATTAAAAGAAGCCTTGGGATGTGCCAGCCATTGCTCCAGAAGGAGGGCAGTTCCTTTGTGAGAGAGGCAGAGTTAGTCCCAAACTAAGGATGTAAACAAGACCTCTCTGAGCAATTAACATTTGCTTGATAGGGGAGAAATGGTTTGAAATGATGATATGATCAAGCAATCACCTCTGACCCTTTCCTCTGGCCATCTGCTGAGGTATTTACCCCTTTGTGCAATTCTGCATATCGTCTTCATCCACTGGTCTGCTGGTGAAATACTCAAACCTGTTTAATTAGGGGATCATTTCACACACGTCAGTCAGGAAGCTCAAGTCTCATTGGAAATCAGTGCCATAAGTCAAGACAGAATCAAAGGATGAGGAAGTAGAAGGACTGTGG
>NW_017728931.1:135165629-135185302 GCF_001723895.1 Crocodylus porosus | reverse complement strand
GACTCGATGATCTATTGAGGTCCCTTCCGACCCTAGCATCTATGAATCTATGAAAGTCACTGAGATCCTTATGAAAATCCCATTCTGCTGGTCTAATTCGAAATATCATGTCATATAGAAAACCCACCCAGTCCCTGCCACTATGTCCACAACCTGTGGAAATCACAGCCACAACTGTGTTGTGGATTCTGTAATTCTGTTTGTCTTGAATTGTTTCCATCTTATATTTTCCATATCCTGGAACTTCTAAACTATCATTTAAAAATACAGAAGATGCACCCACTGCACCATAAATCCATATATTCTGCTGCCTTTGTATTTCTTCTAACCTTGAAGAAATCAGCTTCCATCCTAGTTGTTTCCATCAACGTCTCAAAAGAAAGAGAATCTGCCATTGGCACTAATTGGTGCCCTTGGCAACCTGAACAGAGACTTGTGTATTGAATACATCATAGAGGATAAAGCACAACCTTTTTCACAGACACAGGGCTGCACGGCTCTTTCTGATACCAAATTCTCAAATTAGGGGCCATATTTTTGGAGGCTGAGGGGTTGATATAAAGCATTTTAAAGCCTATGTCTGGACACTTAGTCCATCAAAGTTTATCTCCCATTTACAAGGTATTTTATCGTTTGCTGTCATGCTCTCCCTTCTATGACTTTTCTCCAGTACATTCAGACAGCATTGTTACTATTCCTGATGCCATACAGGGTTAGCTAGCTAGATGCATATGATCCATCTAATATCTTGTCTTTGTATGAAGACAGCAGGGCATCTGTTACAGCTGTAACAAGTGGGCATCCCAGGGCCAGTCTCAGACGTAGGTCTTCCCACTTGTCTTCCTACCCACCCATCTTACCTGCCACGCCTTGATGTTAATAATTACTGGATGTTAATCAGGCAGGAGGCTGCCCTTTACCTGCCCTGGTGACAAGGGCCTATGTACATGACTCCAACCCTTCCTTATCATATCCCATGCCTTATCATGCCCCATGCCTTGCAGATGTTTTGTGGCCTAACACCCAACCCAAGCCTACTCAGCCTAGTGCCTGGCCTCCAGCTGGTCTAGCCTGACACCCGCCTGATAGCTTAGCGGGGGCTCACCAGACCTCCCTGCTTCAGCGGGACATCACCCGACCTCCAGCTCAGCACGGCCTGACACCCAGCGTTCAGTCTGGTGGCACACACCTAGCCTTCAAATGCTCCACGCCCCATCCTCAGGCTCCAAGCCCTGTCCTCATGCTGCAGGCCCCAATCCTGGGCTTCAAGTGACTCTCTGGGCCCCAGGCCCCTCACATCAGGCTCCAAGCCCCTCTCTATGGGACTAGGGCTCCAAGCCCCATCCCCCCTGGAACCTACCTCCTGGTTCGCTTCCCCTGCAATGACCAGCTACCCACCAGGGATGTTGGGGCTGGGGTTGTCAGGTGCCCCCACCTGTCTTTCACAGCATTTCTGGGGGGCTGTCCTGCCATGGATAGTCACATCAGACTGCCCTTCCCCAGCAGGGTGCAGTTTCCAGTCATGCCCAGGACCAGGAGCCTCCTGCCGTCCCCATTAGTTTCTCCCTTACCTCCAAGACACTGTGAGCAGCAGCTCCAGCCAGGTGGTGTTCTCTGGCTGGCTGGCAGCCACCTGCTGCTTTGTTGTTCAGGGCCAAGCCCTTATGTAACAGCTGGGCCCTGTTTCCCAATCAGGCAGCATTGCCTGATTGGGATAACAGCCAGCTGCAGGCATCCTGCTTGCTGCCCACACCCCTGAGAGTAACAGAGCACTCTGTGCTCTGTTACAACAGCCATTGCACCAACATGGTGGAGAACCTGGTTTGGAGGGGGAGGTGAGAGGGTAGTATTAACATTGTATAGTTTCTTTACAATCAAAAGATAGTCAAAAATGAATTTACAATAGAGTTAAATTAAGCTAAATTTCTAGCAGAGCTCTTCTTTCCATCACAAGTGCCAGGCTCCAGAATGGACCTACTTTGTCATCTGTTCTGAGCCAAAAGATTTCTGTTTTGGTTTCCATTGGTTTTAAAGGCCAAGTTGCAGCTGATTGGTTGTAATAAGACCAAGAAGACCCATATCAGTATGTTTTACTATGGGTTTTTTTCCTAGTGATACCACTGATTTCTCTTCATCTTCCAAAGGTAGCATGAATTGCTTTGGAATAATAATAGAAGGAAAATGCATCCCTGGCATCCTATTAGACAGCTGTCAGTTTTAGGTCAATAAAATACTCCGTTTGTATATAGGGTTTGCTCCTTCCCATATTTCTGCAGAAGAGAATCTAAGATGACTTCTGCATTTTGTCCTATCCATGTAATGTCAAGACAAAGTAATTTTATGCACAAATGCGCACCTTTAGGTCTAGATCTGCTCTTTCAAATCACATAGGTTTATGTAACTTAGAACCATATAACCATATGTACCTTGGAACTATGATCCTAGCAGTAAATGCTTCTTGGAAATCCTGTAGTCTTTTGTGTAAAATTTTCTTTAGGAGATGGAAGATGTTTGTTATTCCTTTATTTCTATCCCCAGTATTCTTGGAAGACCTATCGAAAACCAAACACCAATGACTGTCACATAGTTTACAATAAGTCAAGGAGGTTTAAATAAATTTCAGTAAATGAAGCAAGCTCATCTTTGGATGTTTTTAGATCCACAAGTTATGAGATTAGAAAGGGCCATTCTGACAATGGAGACTAACTACCTGCCTAATATTTGCGTGTTGTTCCGTGTGCTGCTTCATTCTCCCGTTCGTTCTTCACACTCTTTTCCCCTTTAGATGCCATTTCTAAACACTCTTTGCTGGAATTACCATAAGTAGCTGATTCAGGATATTATCAATTCATCCTCTCTCACTCTGCACAGCTTTCTGATTCAGGTTCCTTGAAACAGTACCAAACTGACAGATCTTACGCTTTTTGCCTATTGAGTTACACTCCAATATTAACTTCCCATCTAGGTGGACTTGAAGCTGCCCCTGCCCTTCCCTCCCACCCCCATTTAGCCATGTGTGGAAAAAACAAAGCAGTCACAAAGTGATCACAAATGGCACATTCCCACAGGCCAATAGTGGAAGAAGCTGTGAATAAAAGTGCAATATTAAATTAATTAGCAACATAAAGAAAACCAGGTGCCATATTTCCACCTTGTATTAGTTACCAATTGCATGTAGTCTAGCATTTATTTTTCAGTTTTGGTTCTGGAGTAATAATTTTGAAATCACAAAGCCTGCCATCAGACTGGAAGATTTTTAAGCTCCTGTAATATCATGAGCCTCAAAAACCAGACCCTGACTGATTTAGAAATTCCTACTGAATGACCATTAGTTGACTGAAATAATTGCCGGTTTTGTAAATACTTAAATTTTAAGGGACTTGGTTAGCACCTGTTTATGAAAGATGTTTTTCCCAACAGTGTTTAGTCTACATTGCTTGCTTCTCAGCGCGTTATACTGCCTTTAAGTGCACTTCTGTGTTAGAGGACAAAGTCCTTGTAGTCCGTCTAGGAATACAAGATTACCTTTACTTTGTTATAAAGGTAACGTTCATTGTTGGCCCAACTGAAAGCCTCAGGGAGTGCTCAGGGCATAATGTGCTGTTTAACCAAGCAAGACGGTGGCAGGAGGGAGAATTTTGAGAATTTAAACCTTTCTTCCGGACTGAGATGCCAGCCCTCGCCACTCTCCAAACTAAGATTATTTGCTGGCTCTTCTCTCTCCGGCATCCTGTTTACCGCTGTAAGTGGAAACTAGAAGACCTGTTATAACATATAACATCATATAACATCATTTTAGTAAGCAGGGGTTGAATGGAGTTGATATCTTTGTGCCCATTTGCCACCCAGAAGGCAGATCATCTTTCCTCTGCCACACCTTGCCTTACATTCATCAATTCTGGGAACAAAAAGGCTGCTATAGATGTTCATGACTCTGGACATTTTTTCTGTTTTCTGTGCATTTTTGGAGAGCCTCTGAACTTCCTGGAAATCCATGTTTGTAGCTGCACCATGAGGATTGTTTTCTGAATCCATAGGAAAATATGTATGGGTAAAATATCGAGTAAAGCAAAATTTTGATCTATATGAAATAATCCTTTTTGCTTCTGTGTGTAGTGCCTTTGAACTGAAAGCTCCTCTGTGCATCCCTCTGAAATAGGTCAGTGTATTTATTCCAGTATTGCTGGAATGCTGAGGCACAATGTTCACAAGACTGGCTCCGGGCCCGCACGTAATACATATGCAACCTGATTTCAAGGATGAGAGTTCGTGTTTTGTCTGTTGAAGTCTGTCTGTATCATTACCAAAGATGTGATTGCAACCCGGGTACCTAAGTAGCTTTAATCTAGATAGCACATAAAAATAAATGTTCTGGGTCATAAACATCAGCTTTGAAAACCTACCAAGATCTTCAAATTAATAGTTAGTTTGCTAGCTTATACTTAAGTTTACCACTGTCCCATGTTTGCTTCTGTGGGGTGCAGACAGAAGTTATATTTTTTGTGCAACTGGCCCCCTGAAGTCAATCTACAGCTGTGCCGTGGCACATGCACAACTGCAGAACGCTTTTGAAGCTGATCATGCAAAAAATGAACCCTCCTCAAATGAGCTATCAAATGAAGGTGCTCTGCTTTAGAGCACCTTAGGGAACTTGTGATCCCTCGGGTTAATTTGCTGCATGATTGGGGCTGCATTAGCCCAGTCACATCCCTGGAGCTGTCAGCAGGAAGGGAGGACAGAGGCAGGAGAGGAAAGCAAGCAGCAGTGAGCTGCCATCTGGGGTTTGCCCGACCTAAGCTGGAGTGGGGGCAGGTGGATCACAGCCTTTCCATTTTGCGGCCTCCCCCTACCTCACTCCCCAACCAGATGGCAGGGCTGGAGAGAGAGGTGGCTCTCAGCTGGATGCTCACCTGCTGGCAGGCTTGATTCCCCCACCCCTCCCACCACCCCAGCAGGACAACATCTGTTGGGGCAGGGTGATGCTGTAACTCATAGCACTTTCTGTAAAGCACCATGAGTTAAAGCGGGGGCCTGCACATCTGTCAGAGCCCATGGTTACCTCTGTTAGCCATTACCTACCTACAATTATACCTTCAGCTTCAATGGAGACATAGCCCAAGAGGTATACATTAAAATTGGTAGTCTAGAGGAAAATATAGAAGAACTAGTGAGGACTAGGCATGTGTGCAGCTAGCAAACAACTGATCAGCACCCTCATCCAGCAGCTGTCTCCTGTATCTCTTCAGTATGGACCTCTCCTGCAGGCTAAATTACTTCTCATTAATGAGACACTCCTGATCATGGTGCTCCCAGCTCTGCACAATTTACCAGAAAGCCTTGTTTACCACAAAGCATCAGCACATATGTATGTATTCCTTTAAGTGAGGGCTTCCTTTTAATCCAGTTTTCCATCTGGGCTGCAATGGCAAATCTTTACCACTCTGAGCTTTCAAGCTGCTTTATAATCGCACTTTAATGGGTCCTTGAGGAAAATTTAACTTTGTTTACACTTTGGAGTTGACTGAATTTTGGTTAAGTTAATCGCAAAGTGGTTACAGCCTGCTGAAGAGGTAGGTGTGCTATGGATACAACGCATGTGGGTGATATATTTTTTATTTTAAACAATAAAAGATTCTTTTTATTCTTGTCAGTCATGCAGGCTCATTATAATTCGCATTTTCAGCCTTCATAATACAATTGTTCAATCATTTTTTTTCCTATTGTGCTCTTGCAAACCATTCTGGTTAATTTCTGAAAGCTTTTCATTTCTCTCTCTAGGTTGTTGTTTCGTAACATTTTATACAAGAAAAGCTGCACTTGAGGCACAGAATGCACTGCACAATATTAAAACTTTACCTGGGGTGAGTACATTTACTTTTTGATCCTAATCACTTTATTGCTGGAAAATAGCCCCTTAGCTGAAGATGCTAGTTATAGGCTCTTAGTGCCCCAAATGACTTTGATCTTTTCAAGAGAAGGTTCTTGACCTGATGGTTCACATACAGTAACTATGCCAACTGGCTGGTCCAGTAGCAATGGCATTAGCTCTGAAGAAAGCTGCTTTTCTATAGAATGTCTCCTAGCTGGAAATAATAGTGGATTCTACTGTTAGCAGCAGCTGCTGGAGTGTAAAGGGAGCTAACATTTAAAGAAAAGAAAAGTAAGGACAAGAAAAGAAAAAGGAAAGTAAAACTTTACCCACCAGGGGTTCTTTTTCAAACAGGGTGTGGTTAAAAACATGTACTCAGCACAGGTGCAGTGTAACTTTCACAATGGTTTCGAAACCATTGACTGCCAATTACTCTGAATGTCACGCATTGACGTACAGCAGACAATTAGTAGAGTACGGTGGTATTCAAAATGCCATCCCGTTTCATTTTGGTGTTCTTAGCAATCCATTCCCACTGATACTTCACACTGGTAGTGACAATAGATGGGCTTATATTATTGGGCGACTTAAACCATCTGTGAAATTCTGTCCTCTTTAAATTCTAATTACAGGTGTAGAAAGCACTGCATTTCAAGGTTGATAAGGAAGTTGTTAAGTGATCAGTTGATCTAATATTTAAAATCAGTCTGCAGGACCCAAATGATGATGTTGTTGGTGTTGTTGTTCTGATATGACAAATGCTTGATGACTTGGAGGGTGATGGTCTAAACAGAAAGTGAAAACAAAGGGCACCGAAAATATATGGCACTTTGTGAGTAGAGCAAATGGCAAAATTCCTCTATAGTTCCCATGTGCTACATGTGAATCCAACCCTATGACTTTGAAAAAACTACCGTAATCTATTCACATATCCTGTTTACCTTTCCCAAAAAATCATCCCTTTGAAATCAGGGTGTATTTCTTAAGCAGGGAAGATATTATCTGCCCTGGAATTAATGCATCGGGATGCTATAATATGGCTGCCTTGAGTTGTCCTTCTCTCCTGCCCAGGGGAGAGGAAAGGAAACCCTTTAGGAGTCATGGAGGAAAGGAGACCCTTTAGGGTCATGGTTAATTGTAGTCCTATCACAGCCACTGCCTAATTGGCAATAGCTTTTGACTGAGCAGCCAAAAGCTGCTGCCATATCGGCAGTGGTTGTGAGAGGGTTAAAACTGTAGGGCTGAAATTGCAGCTAGAGGTTGTGATGCTAATGAATTGACTCTGCCCCTCCTGGATAGGCTGACATTCAGCCATGGTGATCCCATGCTGTGGCAGTTAAGGTCCTAGGAAAAAAACTTCTTCATCCTGCCGTACCAAAACAAGGTATATGTCTTATTTTGGGGTATGTGGTATAGAAAAACTATGGTAATATCTGTCTGCTCCACCCTACACAGTTTACGGTAGAATTAATTCATAACATATTATGGAACTATATAATTACAAAGATCAATGTCTGAGAGTTGCCCATAAATCCTACCCATTCACAGGAGTAGCATGAAAATGCTTGAGAACGCAGTCTCTAGAAAGTCCTCCAGAATCTATCTCCGGTAGATCATAGTACATATTATACTAAAGCAGTGATTTAATTAAACAGTTCACTTGAAACAGAGAAGGCTCACTCTGTCTGGATCTGCAATTTGTGCTTTGGAAACGTTGGATTCCACATCTCTTCAGTTGAAGTTTCATTATAACACATGCCATTAACATCAGTAACTTTGGATCAGGCTCTAGAAGCAGTTTCTGTTGAATGGAGGGAGGAAACTAGCATATAGGCCCCAGTGCAGAAGCTACCACTACTCTTTTGGCAGAAATGGAAATCACCTTCCACTGCCATTGTGTGTCAGACTAGATTTACATCAGGGTGAATATGGGCCAGTGTCAGTATGACAGTCGGCCTCAGGCTGCTTTGCTGTAACACTAGATTTAGTCTAGTAGGACCTTTGTACACGCCACATTTTTTGCCCCCTCATGCGCTGCAACTGAATGTCTGTTTGCACAAGTGGGATTTCTAGATGCTTTAAAAGTCTTTCTTGTACATTAAAGTAAAACTTCTTGGATGTAATTTAGATTGACTTGCCAGGAATTAAAGCATCGCGTCCATGGATTCATTGGGCGACACTCCAAAGCTTACTTAGTTCAAAAGCCTAGTGCGTGCAAACACTGACGTGACACTCCAAAATAAACAAGTTTAAATTGTATAAACCTTTTTAATTTAATGAGGATTATAACCCGTGGGGTGTACAGGCTCCCATAAAGCCTTCTTCTTCGACCCCCAAAGTCTCTCATTTTCAATCACTTGAAATCTGTTTGCACTTTTTGGGGGTTATCCCTGAAATAAGAGTCAGGTCCACAAACCTAAGTGGGAAAGCCAAGGATGATCCGTATGGATTCTGGTTCATTAGAAGTCCAGAGCAGCTGTCTCCATATGTGAGGCTTGATTTACGGTTGCATGTTGTATGTGCCACCATCCTTTCTAATTTAGGCTGGTAGCAGGCTTTGCACACAGTAGGTAGATTGAGTGGTAAACTTCATCCTTAACAGAGAGATGAAAATATTGACCTCGTTCTTATTTCTTTGCATTTCTGCCTTTTAGTGGACGTGAGGAAAATAGGACCAAGCATAAATGATTAATGCAGATTCTTGGAAGAAAATATTGCAGGGTGCCTTGCTGTTTGATTACAAGCCTTGGAATTAGTCAACATTTCCATAATTCTAAACCAATATACACCTGTTTTCCCACTGTGATGTGAAGGCACAACTTAATTTAACAGAAACCCTGCTGTGCTAAATCTCTCATTAAATACCAAACTAGTTCTGTAATTTAAAGTTGCAGCACCACTATTTTGACTGAATTGCCTCTGTATTATGAAATTAATAAGAACTTAATGATGCACTTTGCTTATATTCCCCCAAATTTTTTAAGAGCAAAATAAAAATAAACTAAAGTAAAGATGAAGATAGAACTGGCACCAGCAAGGTTCTCACGGTTTTTTCTGGTTTTAATTATTTTCACAAGGATAAAATACATTAAAAATGCTATTATTATTTTTTTTTAATCATGTCACAAACTTTCAGCCAGAGCCAGGATCAAATAACTTCTTTCTCCTTATAATGAATATGATGTTTCCTTGTGATATAATGGGGCTTTTCGCATCCCAGTGTAGATGTGTTTTCAGATAGTTAGGTACCATCTGCAGATTAGCATCTTTTCTTGACAGAGAACAAAAAAGCAGCATTTGAAGAATACAAGCTGGAGCTGATATACCGTGCATATCAGCAAAATGGATAAACCCCTCTGTTGCTTATTCTGTCTTGATGTCATCATTATTAGGAGTAGTTTTTACGTCTTGTAAACAAGTTTCTGCATGCATTACAGTTTCCAATATAACAATCAGACTACTCTAGTTCATAGAGGTAGGTAGTGATGCAGTCTGGATGCAGCTGATAAAATTCAAATTACCTTCAATTTCTTTAAGCATGAAAGTGATGTTGTTTAAAATATAAGTTATAAGACCTGATTTCAGTCTAAAAGGAACAGTTACGTTCTTACAAATATACTTCTTTTGAGTGACATAGGAATAAAGCTTTGATCTATCCCTGGTCATATTGCATAAAAGCTGACTATTGTATGGGGTAGGCAGGAGAGAGGAGAGAGACCAGGGGCTTGCTCCATGACCTGGATAAATTAATGTAATAAATTTTTCCTCTCTAAACCTACCCAGCATTTTAAATCCATCATAGCACTCTCGGTTCCTTCTTGCCCTGAATTTGTGCCCAGTGAATATGTATATTATTAAAAAGATGCTGTATTCGTCCTCAGAGATGGTCACAAGGTTGTATTAGGTTTCCCAGTCCTGCAACCTCATTTACAGCAATGAGAGGGGGTTTTTAAGAATCAGGCTTCTCATTTAAGACCTGAGCCTCCACTCCTTGCAAAGGCAAAGCTGCCATATAGTTCAGTAGGGCATCCTGTGAAGGGTACTAATAGGTTGATGAGTTTTACTTTATAGGATCAATCTTTCCATCTGTGAAGTCTGGTTCTTGGGCCTAATTTTAACATATCTAATTCTGTGGACATGTACAGAATCATTGTGAAATGAAGGATCTGCTTGCCTCCCTTTACCGGATACAGACGACCATTTGGAACATCCCCTGCAATTCTTGCAAGAGGATGTGATGATCATTTTTTACTCATATATTTATGGTTATTTATCTATAGACCAGTTACCACAAAAAAACCTGAATTAATGTTCTTCACTGAATGTAATTTTCAGTATCCTTGTCTCCTTGACAGTATAATGCCTTGTGTGTAGGTGTGAGTCTTTTGGAGGGAAACTCTGGAGCAGTCTTACTAGGGCATTTGCTGTATGAATCAATTTAATTAAGAGTTCAATAACAGAGAAATGCCGTTTTGAAAAAGCTCTTAAAATTTTAACAGCAAGGAGGAGTCTACAGACTCTAAATGTCTTGTAAAATATTAATGGACTTTTTCTGCCAGATGTTGTCTGGGAGAAGGTTTTTCCTTTTTTTAAGAATCACTACTGGTTTTATTAAATGTGCTTATGTAATATAGAAGCATAATTGCCTTAGAGAGAACTTTTTGTTCAAAATATTCTGTTTTAACTTTTAATAAGCCACAAGATTTCCATAACAGGCTATGGAATACGTGCAAATACAGTTTCAAAGGCAAGGTACCTCTTTTAGAATGCAGTTTGTTATAGACTAGAGTGGGTTCACCATCACTGCAAGTTCACTGTAATTTGCAGATTGTCAATACATTTTAGGATTTCCGCCTTTGCTCCCCGTAGCAGAGTTTTCAATCCCTGTCATGTTCGAAGGCCTCCAGGTCTATGGGCTAATGATGCACCAGTTCAAATTAGTGGTACAGCTCCCACAGATCTTTGCAAAAGTAGGATCTTGCCTCCTGCGTTTTGATCCAGTTTATAAAAGGACAGGATTATAGTCAGACAAAATGGATTGCTAGCCAAGCCAAAGAAATGAATAGATATGGTTGGAAAGAGAACATGTGACAGCCTGTTAAACTTACCTGTAATGTTAAAGTAACCATTCAATCTGATTGCAATAATAGCCCTGAATATAGAGCATTAGGACACCTATACACATGATGGACCTCTGCTCCAACGCGTACTAATTGGCATGCGTCAGAGCAGACTCGATTAATCAAGTCTGCTGGAGCATGCTAATGAGCGCTCTCCAGCAGCCACTGTGTCGCATGTATTCAGCGTCCCTGTATTTCAAAATAGCGGCAGGGCCATTTTAACTAAAGCTTATCAAACAATTTTAGTTAAAGCGCCCCCACCACTACCATTTTGAAGCCTGAGATGCTGAATTTACATGACGCTGTGGGTGCTTTAATTAAAGCAACTGTCAGAGTCATTCTAATCATAGGCAACTCATAGGAGGGACATGGGGGGTGGGGGGACACATGCCCCCTGAGATTGGCCACCGCCACTGCCGGCTTCTGCAGGCAGTCACCACTCACCACCCATCCACCTTTGCTGCTGATGCTGCCACCAGTGTCTGTGGGCAGTTGCTGCTCACCGCTCCCGGCATCTGCAGGCAGTCACTGCTCTCCACCCCCCGATGCCAATGCCAACATCTATGGGTGGTCACCGTTTGCCACTTCCCCCCACCACCGACACCGCTGCCAGCGTCTGTGGGCAATCCCCACTTGCCACTTGCTGCTGACACTGATGCCTATAAAAGGTGTCCCCCCCCCAGTCTCGGGAGGCACGAGTCATTCATGGTTCTAATTAAAGCACCTCCCACCCTGACCCCAGACTACATGTATAGTGACTTGGAAATTACGTACCAGAAATTTTTTGACAAATTTGAAGAAATTTGAGGGAAAAGGAATTAAAGCAATTAAAGGACTGCCACGAATGAAAATTACTGAAGTAATACCTATCTAGCATGGTCAAGTGCTACCTAACAACAATCTTAAAGGTCTATAACTCCGTAAAGGGTTAAATCAACCTTAAAAGGGAAGCAGGGCCTTCCAGAGGTCTCTCCTCCCTTTCATAATTGACATTGTTTGAGGCAAGGCTAGGTTTTCTTGTGCTGCATAGAGCAGGCCACCACCATTACAATCATCACTGTCGAAACTTTTCAAAACACCAGAGTAACTTATGGACCCAAACAAATCTGTACAAAAAACTGACTTGAAACTGATTTTAGCCATGTAGCAAATCTGAAAAATAAATAAATAAAATAAAAAATAGACTCACGTGGAATTGAACAAAAACGTTTTTTGTGCTTCGGGTGCAATAAACCTGAATATGTTATGTTGGAGCATGTTTTTCAAATAAAAGCAAAAAGCTAGATTCACAAAGCAGAGGAGATCATCTGTTGTCTCCCATACCTACATCTCAGTATTTAGGGAATTAATCTGAAATAAAGGAGAGTTGGTTTCAGTTCCCCTCTCTGCCTGATTTACTGCCTGCATTTGAATTCGGGTAGTCACTCTAACTTTCCAGAGAGTGCCCTAATACCTGTATGATACACTCTCCTGGGTCTCGTCTCTCCTGGTAAAGCTGTTCTAATCTGCATAGAATATTTGAATATTCACTGATTTAGATACTGTTTGGAACTACTTTTCCAGAAGAGACTGAGTATGATCCAGGGACGAAAGACCCGGGTTTAAGCCCCTGTTCCAAATCAAGCAGTGAGAGGATTTGAGCCTACGTCTCTCACATCCCTAATGCTTCCACAGTCCAGCCCTATGTCACTTAGGTGCATTTGTTAATTTTGCCTGATGACAACATTGGGATTCAGTTAAGTAGCAGAAAATTTTGGCTAACTGGAGAAAAAAATCCTAATATCAAGTTTCCTTTGTAAGCTGAGGACCTGTCATTTGAATTCTTCACAATAAGCTCTAAGTATTGCACTGTAACTTTTAATTTTGTATAGTTCTAGACAGGCTGTGGCCAAATTTCCTGAAAAGCTTAGCACTTTCTGAAGAGCTCGGGCATGCGATGAGCTTTCACACATTGCAGTGCTTTTCAGAAGGTGCTAACAACCACCCTCACAAAATCGGCACTATCAGGAGGTCTTTTGTGGAGCCCAAAATCACTAACCATATTAAAGATTTTGCCCAGAGCTTTTGCATATGGTAGATGTATGTATCGGAAATACAAGTTTGAGCCAAGTTATGAGGTCCTCACTGGGACTACCTGGAGCACTAACCTACACTAAGTCATGATACTTGGGCAAGGTGAATAGGGTGGTCATTTTCTTAAGCATGTATTCATCCTGCTGCTGGTATTAGCTGTTTTCTGTCATCCAGAACAGAAAGTACGGCATTTCAGTGAGCCTCAGTATTACGACACAAATGAGTAAAACTGTTTTGATAATGAACAAATAGTTCAGAGACTCGCTTTCCTAGTTGCCTGAATACTTCCAAACATAAGAAATTAGAAAGGCAAATCATAAATAAGGTCACAGACATTTGACAAAGGAAAATTGTTGGAAATAATGTCAGATGCCACTAGCCTTTCTTAACCAGAGCTTCCACAGACTAATATCTGGAAAACCTGTGGCAGCCAGTGTAATTGTTAGAGGCTCGGTGCCAACAGACATGAGTTACATTATGAATCAAAAGCTAAAGCCTCAAAGCATGTTTATAATAACCATATTTATATTGCATGTGCAATCTACTTCTGTCATTGTGACTAAGCTTGCCAGGCCACGTCTTTTTTTCCCCAAGAACTATGTTTGGTGTCTATAGCTGTGTTGCACGGCATTGTAGTATCTTCAAAGCTGATGAAATGTGGTCTGATTACTTGGGACTTCTTCAAGAGCAGTCCAGTAAGCTGCATGTACTAGCATTGGTGATTCAGGAAGCTGACATTCTTCCGTTTGAATCAGTAATGAGCTGCAGAGGTGCCATAATCTAGATGAGAAGTTAAACCTAGGTCATGCCCACTTTATTGTCATTCAGGATCTTATAACATTTGCTGGGGAAAAAAACCAAAACAGGGTAGTTTAATCCTGGGTCCAGTTTTTAAATTGTGGTTTTGATAACTACGAATCTGAGCTTAATTCTTTCCGTTAGTTCAGGACAATTTTTTTTCTTCACTTCTGCTCTTATTTTAGTGCACCACTACTAGTGCTAAGCAGTAAAGATGTGCAAAATGAGCCCTATTTCACTTGGATTCGGCCCGAATAAGGGACAGTGATTCGATTCATTGATTCAGATCACTGTCCCCGATTCGATCCAGCCGAATCCCAATCTGAAGATTCGATGCTGATTCAGAGAATCAGCAATTCGGCCATAGACGCAGCTTTTTCTACAAACCTTGAGGTACCAGGTGCAGCTCATGAATGCTGCGATGCTGGGGCACATGGAGCATCCCACAGGAGCATGGGGGGGCCCCTGTGTGCTCGGCAGTGAACCTGGAAGTGGACCGGAAGTACAACAAGGCTTGGGACAGCTTTGTGACATCAGTCTGAATTCATTAATGGGTAGCTTTCCTTTGACATTGCTTTGATATTTGGCTGCAGCTGGATAAAAATCAACTACAAAGGAAAATACATTCCACCAGAAGTACTTCAGGTCCACTTCCAAGTCTGCCGGGGAGTGCGCTGGGGGCCTCCCCCACACCTCCCAGCTCAGCGATCAGCCACAGGGGGACCTCAGGTGGCCCCCCAGACGCAGGGGACACCAGTCACCAAGCCAGAGGGACATGGGGGGGGGGCCCTGCATGCTCCCCAGTGTATCCAGATGTGGTCCACTTCCAGGTCTACTGCCAAGCGCCCTGGGGAGCCCCCTGCACTTCTGTGGGGTGCTCCATCTGCCCCAACATCGCAGCACTCAGGAGCCTCCTGGTACCTTGAGGTATGTAGAAAAAACATTTCAAGCTGTGTCTATGTCCTAATAGCTGAATCTTTCCGAATCTCTCCAGATCAATTCGGAGGGTTCCAGTTTGATTCGGAGAGATTCAAAGGCCCTCTGATTCGATTCAGATTTGGAGATTTGGCTACTGAATCAGGCTGAATCTCTGCTGAATCGAATCAGGGTCCGAAGCTTCGCACAGCCCTACTAAACAACAGCTGTAATCTACCCAGAGCATTTCTATATTTGTAAAGTTCAGTGGCTGGCAAGTGTTTCTTATGTAGTGCATGCAGTCTGTAAAGCACTTTGGGATTCTCTGGATAAAAGGAACTATCCATACTTATAATTCTGTGGAGCTGATTGTCTCAGCAGAGCCTGATCAAGCAAAACAGTTGACTTTGGCCTGCTATCTAGAAGAAGCCTGTATTGTGGGTTTCCACCCCAAAACGACAGCGAGTGAAATACTAGCACACTACTTCTGGATATTACAGATTTTAGGGCAATGAGAGGGAATGTAACGAGATTCTGTTACACGTCATTATTTTAATTATCGATCTACATTATCAGCTGGTCTTAGCTGATGTAGCTTTATGGAAAACAGCGCCGGTTGGAACAAGCTGAATATCTAGGCCAGCACAGTGTATTCTCAGTGTGAACAGTGCAATGTACTTTGGGAGTGAAAAGCAGTAGCATTTTTCATCTGAAAAAGCGACCTATGAGAATAGATTTAAATGGCAAGTCTGATGTTTGTCTTGTTTCAGAGCTGTACATCATTTTATATTCAGCTTGGCTGAGATCAGTAATGGCTTCACTTCAGGAATACAGGCTATGAGTATTTCCAGGAGGTGAAGAATTCACTGTTGAAAAACATGTCATCACAACTCCCTTTAATAATGAGAGTCTCGGACAATTAAAAAGGTGACCACCGCAACCAGAAAATTAGGGGCTAAACAGAGTCCTAGCAATGGTAAACAAAATGTAGTTTCCTTTGTGGGTGATTTTTATCCAGCTGCAGCCAAATATCAAAGCGATATCAAAGGAAAGCTACCCATTAATTAATTCAGACTGACTTCACAAAGCTGTCCCAAGCCTTTGCTGATATCTGATTCTGACAACTTCCTAATCTTCACAAGTTGTCATTAAGAGTGACATTAAAGCTGCCTGCAATCAATCCCAGCTCTCACCCCATTGTAACTCAGAGACACACTCTCTTTAATCATGGGGAAGGAGGGGGGAATAAGCAACTTTTCTTCTTTACAAGCCGAATTTACAATCTGTCAGGGCATCGTGCCAGCAGATCTACCTCTATTGTTTGTGGCAGGCACCCACCTCTTCCAGCTGGGGAAACTATAGGAACCTCTTGCGGTGAATGGAAATATGTTTCTTTAACAGCCAAGAGAAGCTTAAGGAGGGAAGGAATAATCCTTAGAAGTGGGTAATGTTCTTTAAACAGTATGAGTATAGCCTTATTATTGATTTAGAGATACAGAATGCAGGCTACCTGAGATACAAGAGACGTGGTTGGAAGAAGATAAGACGTTAATCACAAGAAAAGATTTGTCTTTAAACCATGACCCACAAAGACCGCACCTCTGCAAATGTGCATAAATGAAGCCAGTAATTCCACCTGTGGACATAAACAAAACGCTCGGCTGCTTCTTGCCATTACCTGAATCCCGCCGTGGGATTACAGCCTCGTGTAGAATTTCAAGGTACGCGACGCCTTTATATTTTCATTCAACTGTGAATGACCCAGCTGATTGAAAGTAGCTGGTGTTTGTGTTCTAGTCCATCACTCGAGCGGGTATCCACTAGACGGCGACTAATATTATTTTCCGGCCAGATCATGACAATGCCTTAGAGTAAAATGTACTAGCATATTATACAGAATTTCAAAGATTGCATTCAAAACAAAGAGGTTAAATGCCGTTCTGGGAAGGCAACCCAAGCACTGACAGCAGCATAGATGTAGTCGTTGTCTTTTCTCCGGAGCCACGTATTGCTACTGCATAAACACTAGCAGCAAATAGGAATTGTTTTTTATGGTGCGTAGAGGGGAGAATTCTAAGTTGCGGCTTATCCTAAAGGAAGGACCATTTAGATTGAATAACAGGAAAAGTGGTGTTTCTTCCACTGGAATAGCCTTCCAAGGGAAATGAATGGAAAGGTATTTAGGGTAGAAAGAGCTAGACAGTATACTGGAAGCAATAATCCTGTATTGGCTTGAAGACAGTCCAGAGACGAACTAAACAAATTGGCTCCTTTCTAATTTCTGGCATTGTTAAGAAGAGGAAGAAATTGGCAATCTTGTTTTAAATGCAGAGAATTCCCACTATGTGCCAACACAAAACGGTGTCCAGACGGTGGAATAAACTCTCTTCAGAGGTGGTGCAGTCACCTACCCTGGTGGTTTTCAAGAGGTGACTGTAACAGTCACCTCGCTGGGGTCACTTAACCCCAGTTGTCTTTCCTGCCTAGTGGAGGTGGCTGGACCTGATGATCTGCAAGGTCCCTTTCAGCCCCTAACATCTATGAATCTATGAGAATATATATATGGAGGACAGAGAAGATGTGGTAATAGCTACTCTAAATTGGCCAGGTATTAATTGCTTCCCATATGTTAAGATCTCCTTTCAGTACATGCTTCTGCTTAGTTTTTTTGCAAGGTTGCTCCGGTTCGTGTGACCAGACTCTCAGCGGGAATGGTGCAGGCACCTACCCTGGAGATCTTCAAAAGGAGACCGGAAGCGCACCTTGCTGGGGTTATTTGACCCCCAGCAGTCTTTCCTACCCAGAGCAGGGGGGCTGGACCCAGTGATCTCATGGGGTCTCTTCCAGCCCTAAACTTCTGTGAATCTGTGAATTATGCATGCTGCATGTATGGTCATATAAAGCCAACTCAGGTGGTACTGTGGCTGTTTTGCATAGCAGTACTACAGTGCATTACCATAGGGAGGGTTTACCTCAATTTAAATGTGCCATTTCAGTAGTTCTGGTGAGCTGTTGCAGGCTGGAGGTAGGGACGGGGTTGGGGAAAGTGCTGACCCAGGCATTTGATCCTATCCAGCCCTGGGCCTGTCCTCCCTGCACCCACTGCTGGGGGCACGAGAGGAAGTGGGTGGGCAGGCGGACAGGCTGGAGACTGCCCCAGGACCCCCGCTGGCAGGGCGCACTCAGCTGGGTGACTGGGATGGGGCTATGGGTTAGCAGGGAGCAGCTTCTGGGAGCTGGACAAGCAGGCGGAACCAGGGCAGGATCATGGGACGGTGACAGTACGGGGCTGGGGCTGGGGCCCAGGACAGAGCTGCAGTCCACTTCCTGCATGCCCCTATGACAGGTGGCAGTTTCATAGGCAGGGATGTGCAGGGAGCAGATCATGGCTCTGCCCCAGGTCTTGGCCCTGCATTATCACCACCCCACTATCCCAACCTCCACCCACCCACCCATACATCCCACTCCCAGATGCCATTCCCCACCCACCCATGGCACCATCCCATCTGCTCGACCAAGCACACCCTGCCTGTGGAGGTCCCAGGAAGGTCTCTATGGAGATCCCGCCCACCCTCTCCATCTAGCACCCCCAGCGGTAGGTGTGGGCAGACAGGTCACAGTGCCCAGGCAGTGGTGCTAGGTCTGGCAGCGCAATAGAGACACTGGCAGTGGCAGCAAGAAGGAGCCACTGCTGCTGGAAAGCCAATGCCAGCCACCACACTATTCCCACCCCACTGTGTGCCTGGGGGCAGCAGGACCATCTGCACACACCATGGCCTGGGCAGGATCCTGAGCTGGGGCTGGGTAGGGCTGAGGGACACACTGCAGGCTGATTAGGATCCCTTGGTAGGCTGTATCTGGCCCACGGGCAGCATTTTGCCCACCCTAACAAAAGGGCTCTTCTCTATTCCCTCCCACCCCAACCCATCTTGCCTCACTCTGCCAAAAGGGGGTATGACTAGATGCAAGTGAGGTAGTGAGGCAGCATGAAGTCAGGCAGAAGGCAAGAAAGATTTGCACCTTATAGATTAACTAGATCAGAGATGCATAGCATAAGCTTTCATAAGCAGCAGGGTTATGACATCAGATGCTGTGAAGGGACTACAAGAAGCAGACTGTAGAATACAAAGGTGGGGGGAAAGAAGGGGGGGATCACTGCCGAGAGAGAGAGGGGAAAAAAACAGTTAACACATTGGGGGTCATAGGGAGTTATAAAAGCTAATCCAGGTAATGAGACAAGAATCCATAGTCTTGTTTTAGACCATACAATCCAGTCTGTAGATGAGTTCTTGCTCCACAATTTCCAATTTAAATTCATTTTTTAAGTTTTGCTATCTAAGAACAGCCACTCTGAAGTCAGTGATGTAATGTCTAGAGAGGTTCAAGTGGTCTGCCTTGGGCTTGTCTGTCTTTCTGGGACTGATGTCAGGTTGGTGTTCATTGCCCCCATCTATGCAATACAGAGAGCAGAGGGGCACTGTTAGTAAGGGATGGCAGATGTGACATTGGTAGAAATGTATGTAAATGGACCTCGGATGTTATAATCTGTGTTATTTGGTCCAGCGATGACATAATCTGTGTTGATGAGGTGGGGGGGAAACTCCAGAGCTGCTCTGGCTGGGCTGCACAGGGATTGGGCTCAGACAGGGACAGCTGCAGCAGTGGCAGTCAGTCAGGTTTCCCCTCCCTGCATCTGCTCCCAAGCTGGTGGAGAATCTCTCTGGGACCAGGCAGGGAGGGGGAACCTACCTACTACCCCCACCACTACAGCTGCCAATGTCCTGGGATAAGCCCACAGAACTGGCTTTAGGGAAAATGGTGCCCTGGGTAAACCTGTATTTTGAGTCCATCCTGTCCCCACCCTGCCCCCCAGCATCCCTCCCTGCCCCTCTTCCAGC
>NW_017728931.1:135158193-135165529 GCF_001723895.1 Crocodylus porosus | reverse complement strand
CCCCAAGTCAGTGGCACTGCTGCAGGCAGAGGTAGGCAGGCAGGGGCACAGTGTGCAGTCCGGCAAGGAGGAAGAGCCACCTGCACTGCCTGGCTCCTGCTGAACAGTAGCTGGATGTGGGGGGTGCAGGCTGAGCTGGGCACCGCTCCTCCTGCCGCACTGTTGTGCATGCATTGTGGTGTCATGACACCCTAGGCAGTTGCCCATGCCATCTCCTAAGGCCAGCTCTGTGAGTCCAGCCCCATGTAGGCCAGCTGGAGTGGCTCTGGAGCTCCCCTCACACTCAGGACAGTGGGGACAGCAGCAGCAGCTGGCAGGGGAGGGGAGGGGAGGGGACAGAAAGAAAAGGGGACAGGGCATGCCTCTGAGCATGGGGAGAGGTGGGAGAGAGGGGTAATTTAATTCTTACCTTCTTCAGGGAGTTAAAGTCCATGGCTACGGCTCCTGCTACATGGTCAGAAAGGGGGTACAACTGCGCCACTGTACCCCCTCTGGATCCACTCCTGCATGTAATGCATGATTATAAGCCCAATATATAACAAGAAACAACTGCAACATTTTAGGGAAAATCAGGGGATTCAATCCCTGGGAATGTCATAAGTGGAAGCTATTTGGGGAGCATGCCCTAATGCTTTGTAAACAGACCCGAGCATAGATTAATCTTGGTCTTGCTCACTTTGACAACGCCACTTTTACCAATAAAATATGATTATTAGAAATATCTGGAGAGGCTGTGAGAATCGGGTTCCAGTGTAATAACCAGCACAGCACAAGTTCCTTTAAATATCCTGTACAGCTGGGACTTATTTAAAAAGATAGATTTCTTCTTATTATTTCCCGTTTGATTCTTGTTTCTCAAAACTCCTGAAGAGGGAACTATTTTGAACACATCTTAATGCATGTAATATATAGCACCGTGAATGTTCATGGCATGTTAAAAAGAAGGAAAATGCACATTCTTTTTCCTCCAAGAAAGATCTTGTAAGTGTGTTTGACATGACATGGAGACGTTAAGGATTTGGGGCAAATGAGAGGCTAGCTTTATACAACATTAAGTTATGAGGTCACTTTACTTATTGTACATATTTTATTTCTACTGGTTTTTGCACTTACATGAATACAGCAGACCTTGCATATTTTGACAGGTTTAGTGCAAGTGTAACTTAAGAACACAGGAGACATTTCTGTCTTCATAAAATAGCCGAATTGTTTTCCACTGTTAAATACTGGCACAATGTTGATGACTCGTAGTTATCACTGCTATTTGCCAGTTGTAGAGAATTAGTCAAACTTAAAAGTTGGTTCTGATTCCATGAGGTAGACCAGATCATTAGGTGGTGTAAATTAACCGAATCAAACATACGGCTCAAAGTGCTGCTGTATCCAGCCTACCAGACTACCGCCAGGTTAGGGAAGTTTTGGTGTGGTTGGAGAGGTGTGGGTTACCAGGGAATTTAGGGCCCCTGTGCCCTGGTGGACATGGCTACATACCCCATAGCTGCTTTGTCCATCACCACCACCATGGCAAGCAACCTTCTGGCCCAGAGCCACTAACCCTACTGCTTCCAGCCCCACTACCACCACTCTGTTCCCCAGGCTGGGTCCATCCCATGAGGGGTCTAGATCAGGGCGGGCAAAATACGGCCCACGGGCCGGATGCAGCCCACCAGGCCATGCCATCCAGTCCGCAGGATAGAAATTTAGAAAATTAATATTTATCTGCCCCGGCTGCCTGTCATGTGGCCCTCAATGGCTTGCCAAAACTCAGTAAGCACCCATGGCTACATTGCTTTGAGTACAGGTAAGCCAGTTCAGGATGTGGCATCAATCTGGTTTATTCCCAAACTTTTTGCAGTAAGGGTACAGTTTTTGGTAAGTTCTGTAATAATGAATGAAGGAGGCATCAGGACAGTGCAATCCTTAGAAAAGGCCAGCAACATAAACTGGGTTAATTAGCTATGATTTCCCACCCCCCATATATTCTTGGGGATTCATATTACCACCTGTCAGTGAATTGAGGTGTCTTTGCAGCTTCACCGTTGCTATTTATTTCATATAGAAGTCTCCACTACGTAAAACACTTCCAGGTGAAGGGGTCTATCAGTAGTCTGGTGCTGTTTATCAGACACTGCCAGATGATATCAGAAACCTCTTGATAAGGAGTTTTACACAACAGCTGGCACCATAGACATAACTCCTAGCTGAGTCTTTTCAGTGTAATGCAGTCTGGGGACTCAGACCCCTGACATCTCATTCACTGCAAACCCCCTTTTGCATAGATGTGTAATATTCAGACCACAGCTCACTATGACTAAGTGTTGGAAGGAAGGGGGGTATTTTCTTTTTTCTTCTCAAAATTTAACTTTTTTTTTTGTGTATGTCCTTTTTGCAATAAGGAATAATGCAACATGCACCTGTACTCATGAAACATAGGCAGCTATATTAGTAGGCTTTTTCCCTACTAGTGGTTGGTTTCCAACAGTTTATCTTGGGGAGTCCGTGTTGCTGTGCACTTCGGTTAACATGAACTGGTCATTAGGCCAGATCACTGAACTAGTGAGGATTGAGTTTCAGGTTGTTCCCTGAAAAAGTGCCATTAATGTGCATGCTACAAGATAGTTTGGAGCAAAATCTAACTTTTCTATGATATCTGTAGATGGTATTTTTTGGCAAAGGAGAGAAATCTTGACATATCAATTGCTGGAGAAACTGGCTTGTGAACAGAGAAATGCATTCCTGGCTCGGAGTTTTTCCATGCCTTTGTGAAGTGAAAACTGCAGAGGCCCCAAATCAACACTGCTAAGTCCTTATAAATCGTGCCCTTTGGGCTAGCTTGAAAGGAAGCATTTCAATAGAAGTTATGATTTGGATGCTTTTTTGGCCCATTTGAGGCTTATCTCAATCACGCTCTTTAAAAATAAGATGTTCTTGCTTTTGCATTGTAATGCAAATATTACATATTTCCAAGAGGAACTTTTAGGGACAGCATATAAAAAACTCATACCCTAGAATTTTAGTTTTGAGCTAAATAATAGACTTAAGGGTCTAACAAAAGGCAGCCAAGCAAGCCGTTGGTCCAAAGTGACCTTCCATTCTGCAAGGCAATCAGGCGGGTTTGCTAGGAAGATGAACGAGCGCTGAACGAAAGCCCATCATGCTAAATGAAAGGAGTGGTAGAAAATGGTTTTGCCCTGGGGACATAATGACTTAGAAAATCCAAAGTGAAGGAAAAGACAACAAGAGTCTCAGAAAAGAGGGCATCAAGATCTAGATTTTCCTTCCCTACTAAGACTGTGCTATCCTGGAGAGTTTTGTCACCTGTCATTTGTTTTAAAGGGTCAGTTCCCACATGTGATCATTGTACCATGGAAACTCAAAGTAAGGGATAGATTGCTGCTGAGAAATTGCATCCTGATTTCCCAACACATAGATTACAAAGGAGCTAATACCTGGACATGCGTGCAAGATGTTGTTACAGTGAAAATAAAAGCTCCTATGCAACAGGCATCCTAGAGTCACAACAACAGTGCTCTTAGTCACAGCTCAGCTGGTGAGATGTTTTATTTTTTTTTAATGAATTTCATTCGGGCTATGATTTCTCATGGCTAGTTTGAGATCAAAGACGCATTTGTTTTGGTAAGCTAGTAAATTTAAATGTAGGTGTTTTTGTGGAATCAGAACACAAGAATATGCTTTTTACTAGGGCTAGATTAAAGCACTGGCACCATAAGGCTACAATTAGAAGTCACCCGTGCAGAATGGAGTCTCAGCTGCCAATAGAAAGGAAAGGTTGAGGACGTGACCTAAGCTTGCCCAGCATATGGTCATAGAGGCTAGGGACAGAAGTTACACGTAAACTGGTTTAAGTGATCAGACACTGGTTTAAACCTGTAACAGAAGGTCAGTGCACATAAACCAGAAGTTCACTGGACATAAACCAGTTTCAAAAAGGCTGAACCTGGTTTGAGATAAAGTATCAGACTTTAGTGTCAGTTTAAGGTAAATATCAGACTTACCTGATTTGGGTCAAACCGATTTATGAAACTTCCAGACCAGAGAGTCTGAGAGCAGCAAACTGACCCATGCACCTCAACATGGGGTTAAGCCCAAGAGTCAGTGCTCCCAGTATCTCTAGATATACCCGATATCTCAGGACATATTGCTTCCTGCTTTGGAACTGTACCCAATACCTCCCTTCATAGGGATAATACTTTTGAAAATGCATTTTGGACTTGAGAGTCACTTACGCACCTTCATGACTTTGACCTCCAACCAGTAAGGAGTCTAGGTGTTCTGGTGCCACTTAGCTTCTCAATGGCTCAGTTTTACCTTATTACAAAATGGGAACAGCAGCACTTCTTCATCCCCGCAGATGTGCTGTGAGAGCACCCCCAGGTGTGTGGGGCTCAGATGCTGTGGTGAAGAGAGCTATCTAGGTCCCGGCGGGCAGGGGTCAGCACCCTACAGTCCATAGGCCATATCCAGCCTGCAGAGCCAAGACTTTGGTGGTGTTCACTGGCAGGGGTGCTTTGCCCATGCCATGCTGCAGACAGGTGGCAGGGGCCTTAGCAGGGGGAGGCTTGTCCACACCGTGCTGCAGCCAGGCAGTGGGTGGAAGTGGCAGCAGCAGTCCAGTCCTGATGTTGGCCTACCTCCGTCCCAAGCTGGGTCATTCCAGCTTGCCACCGGAAGACATTGCCAACCCCTGCCTTCAGGTATTTGGTGGGGATCTGGGTTTTAATCCAGGCAAGGCTCATTAACTTGGCCCATTCATGTAGGGCTGTGCTATACCTAATAAAATTATTTCCCTACTCAGTCAGCCAACATTAGGGATGCACTTTGTGACCACTTGGTCGGTGATAGCACAGTAGTGTTTTAAAGAAAGAAAATGTTTTGCATGTAAACTTCAGTTGGTGAAAAGTCAACAGAACTTACTGCTGCTGCAGATGAGATAACTAAATATCACAGTTAAAACCATATCTAGTGTTCTTTTGCTGAGACGTTTAATGGGTTTGCTATTTAAGCGTGGGTAATATGAAGTAGCCTTGCGGCATTATGGCAAAAAAGATACAGAATCCAACTTAGTATCTATTTTTAGGACTGAACAGACTCTGTAAAGGCTCATTTGTCTGCAGACGAGCTAGTTAATCATTTCTGTTTACATGTGATTATGAAAAGAAAATTTCTACACTGCATTCCTTTCCTTAACTCTGCTCTATCTGGCCTGCATGTGTCCCAAAGTTGCTGTCATTTGTGTGGGTGGAAAGAAGTGAGAGGATTAAGTAAATGAAGTATAACTGCAGCAGCCGTTATTTGTTCGTTATAAGATGAAGTTGTCATTTCTAAAACCACCAACTTGTGTATTTTTTATGCACGGGTACAACTTTTAAAGAAGACAAAGTGTTCTATGCTAATTAATAAATGTGGCTGGCAGAACAGCAGGATGAGGGAGTTAAGCAGGGGAAGGGATCGTTAGAATGGTGTTATTATTTTAAAGCGCAGCGTTGTTTGCAGTTGCTCGAGTTAATGTTCAATTTAACTTGAATTAAAAAAAATGAAATATAGTGTGTTGCAAATGACTGACTTGGAGCGCTTCCAAACGCCATTGAATTTCAGCAGTTTCAATGTTCTCGTCTAAGAGAAAAAACTGGTTTTAAATAAGTTCTATGCTCGTTCCTGCTCTTTGAATAGCAAATAATGATGTTATGCCTTGCTACGTGAACTATATTTGGCACCCAACAATACCATTAACATTACGTGCAATCACATATATGCAGTATGAATGAAAGTAGAATCTAGGAGCCCCTGTCACGGACCAATCTATTAGACACTGTACAAACACAAAGCAAAAATATTGTCTTATGGTTTTGTATGTGGAAAATCTAGAACAAAACTGTCCTCTGGCTTGTCCCATCACTAGGAATATCTTTAGTGCTGCTACCACTTTTGCCTTTACATTTAATATTTATATGAAGATAATACAAATGTTAACTCACCATTTTAAAATATGCTTTCTGTGTTAGCTACTTATTATGCTCGTTGTACAGATGGGTAAACTGAGGCTGTAAATGGCTTGTCCAAATTTATCCAATAGGATGACTTACCCAAACAAGCCAGTGCTAAGAATCCAAGAGTCCTTTGTCTGATGAGCAGATTATACTTCCCAAATATGTCTTCCTTTTGAGCTGCTTTTCAGACAGCTCCAGAGACGTGTGTGTGTGTGTATGTGTGTATGTATGTGTGTGTGTGTGTATGTATATATATGTATGTATGTATGTGTGCATGTATGTATATCTGTATGTCTCTGGAGCTCTGGGTGTGTATAATACAAACTGACTACAGCAATTAATATAAAGAGTATTCTGCTTACAAATTCATTTAGCTATTGAAACATGGATTTTGCATTTTTTATGAATACTCCCTTTACTCCGAGTGCGGTAAAGGGAGTATTTTACTGATAAGAACTTGGCTGGGTATCAAATTCATTTGGAACCAAATAAATAATTTCCACTGCAGTTATGTCTCAGCAGAGGCAAGGAATAAGACTGTTGGGAGCATTTTAGGACTACCACAACACTGGAAAAAAGGAACGTGTGAACCACAAGGAGAAGAGATGGAGATCATGATTGAGGGAGTGAGGCCAGGGTTTTAGAGAGATCAGGGATGTTGATGGTTTGGAGATTATGGTAGGATTATGACCCAAGTGCAGGGATCAGTATTAAAGACGGTTCCCTTTCTACATACTGATCTTCTGGTATTCCCTTTTTTTAGCATCATACTGTGCTCAGCTCTGGAGTAATTTAGGCAAAAATAGTTTGAGTAAAGTGTCAAAGAGGGTGAAAGATGGGCTCAAGACTTGACATGTAGTCTTTTGCTTGTAGCCATTAGAAATTACGAGGACTTGGAAACTGTGCAATCCTGGTTCTCACACACTGAAATTAAAGCATCTGACTGGGACCTATTAATCCCAATGATCTTTTTTGTAATGAGTCATAACTAGATTTTCAGCCGTAGCTGTCATGTTATGACAGGATACGTGCGCAGCCAGAACCTCTGAAAGGCTGCATCTCTACAAATGCAAGAGTCACGAGGAAAAGCATCACTGCAAATTAGTCCCAGCAGTCTTTGCTCTGTATTGAAGTCAACTCACAACACACAAGGTAGTGTACAGATTAACACTGAGCTCCTCTTTAAGATGCAGGTGCAGGGGGGTGCAGTGGCATGGTTGCACTGCCCCTTCCATAGGTGTGCCCAGTTGGCAGCAGTGGCAGGTTTGTTTCCTTGCTCAATCTGCCCCCCTCCCCACTGCCAATGTTCCCAGCCTCATTGTCCCCCC
>NW_017728931.1:135151875-135158093 GCF_001723895.1 Crocodylus porosus | reverse complement strand
CACAAAATGCAGCTTACAGGAGCCTCCAGTTGGAGCAACCCTGGGGCTCCCCCCTCCGCCCCCACTGGATCAGCTAGGGACAGTGGAGGCAGTGAGCAGGACCCCTTTCTTCCAGCCAGAGGTAGGAACCCCTGGGCACCCCCTGCTAGAGAGGGTGAGAGGGCAATAGGAGGGCAGGTGCCTGCACTGGAGGAAGTGGGTGCCAAGATCAATGTGGTGGTGGTGGAGTAGGGGGTGGCATCTCACCTACTTCAGGGACTCCAAAAATGCCCCCAGGATCTGCTTCCCTAGTTCTCTCAGCAGGGTGGTGGGGAAGGGGGGGCTGTAACCTTCCCCTGCGGCACTGGTGGCAAGTCCTGCACCCTCCCCTTTTCAAATTCCTGGATTTGCACATGCACATAAACAATTGCATATAAAAAGAAGAAATCCTCCCCTCCTATAAGGTGAGTACAAGGGTGTTTCAGAAAGTAACAGCAACTTCAAAATAATGTCACTTTGTGTGCAAGGATCATTTACTAGACCACATCACTTCTCTGCATAGATGTAAATGGTGGGTGTGTTCAGCAATGTGTCATTTCCCACTCATGGTGCACAGAAGGTGCTGACAGACATGGAAAAAGGTGTGCTTTACTAGAAGAAGCAGTGCATTAGTTGGACCCAGCTCCGCATCATCTGTATAGATCAGGCACTTCAGTGGGGCTTTTTTGGCACTTTTATCTAAGAATCAACTCTTAAGTAAAAGTGCCAAAAAAGCCCCACTGAAGCGCTTGATCTAACAGACAATGAGCAAGCCAGGTCAAAGTGGCACAGTGCCCCTTATGGGTGTGTGCTGGGCTCAGTGCAGGGGCACTCAGGCTTTAAAGTAAAGCACTGTTTGGGGGGACTTTTTTACACCTGAAAGAAGCCAAAATAATATTATTTCACAATAGCCATTCCTTTCTGTAACACCCTCAAGGAATCAAAAGGCACAGGGCCTGTAGGATCGCAGAATCACGGAAAAGTGGGGCTGGAAGGGACCTCCAGAGGTCATCCCCTGCCCAAGGCAGGAGCATCCCTATCCAAACCATCCTATACAAATCCATAATCTAAGCTCTTAGTAAAACTGCTCTCTCCCCTGACACAGCACCCTAACCTGCCACAGATAAAGCAGAGGGTCTATAGCAGCCAACATCCTGTTTCAAGCAGCATATATTGAAATAAAGCCTAGAATTCAGGAGTTGGCCTGTCTAAAGGATTTCAGACATGATTTGGCTGGGCAGGGGCCAGTATGGCGACAAAAGCATTATTGAACAGGCAGAGGATTTCCTGCAAGCCAGCCACCAGTTCAGTACAGCAACCCGCATATTATCTTTGCTTTTTACAACAGTGTGTCCAGTCCTATGGCAGAGAGGCTCAAAGAGATGGGTATATCTGTGTGGGGAGACATAGTTGCCGTTAATTCTTTGGTAGAAACCTCGGATGAAAACAGACACCTAAGTGGCAGTGAATCTGATGAAGAAAGTCCTGAGCTGCTGCAGCTGACCAGTGTAGATCGAGAGAACTTAGTAGCCAGCGTTGCTTTTCCTACAGCGATCAAAGTGGATGCGTGCAATAGGGTTAATTTGGACATCACCACTTTAATTACCTACGTATCTGCGCTTAGCTGTGGTGGCTGCTATTTCATCTTTAAGGAGAAGGTGTTAACAGAGCAGGCAGCACAGGAAAGGAAAGAGAGTCCTGCCTCAGCTGGAGGATTTCATGAAAGGAAAGGAGCTGTTTGCTTGTGAATCTGCAGTCAAAGATTTTCAATCCATCTTGGAAACTTTAGGTGGACCAGGGGAGAAAGAACGAGCCACATTGCTAGTTAGGAGAGTTAACGTGGTGCCAGACCAGCCATCTGACCGTGCCTTAAGACTAGTGGCTCGTTCAAAAATCACTAGCTGCTGACTAACCATCTTTGGGACAGGAGACACTTTAAAAGCCATCACAGTGACCACAAACAGCAGTTTTGTTGGGGCAGCAGCTAATCAAGGAGTCAAATTCAGTGTATTTATCCATCAGCCAAGAGCAGTGACAGAAAGCAAGGAGTCTGTTGCCACACCTTTGCCAGAGAACTGTACTGCAGGTTGTGGGCTTTGATGAAGCCACCTAATTAATTATGGTCTTTAAAATAAATGATTTATGCCGGTGGGTGACTTTTCTGTTACAATACCTGATTAAACCTGCTGCAGGAAGAAGCTAAGAAGCAGAACTGTTAAAACAATAGACTTTCTTTTCATGGGCATCAGTCAGACTATTAACTGTAATTGCTTGAGAAATACAGTTTCTTAAAGGACTTGTAAAAGTTTTAACACCAAAAAAAAAAAAACCAATAAAAAGGGGGTTGGGCTCGATGATCTATTGAGGTCCGTTCCGACCCTAACAGCTATGAATCTATGAAAGTCAAATTAATAAGAATTGAGTGTCCCATAGGGCTGTGTGAAACATTGTTTCATTTCAACATCCATTTCAAAGAGACACTGTTTCGTTTTGTCATTTCGTTTTGGTTCATTTCGAAGCACTGCCCCATTTCGTTTAATCAAAACTCTTTCACTGTTTCAGTACATTTCGACATTTCACCCATAGGCTATAATGGGGAATCATGAAAATGCCTAACGCTTGTCATTTGCTGTCTGATACGGATCAAACTTGCAGAGATGGTAGCCCCTTCTGAGGGCATGAATCCTGCCAAATTTTCAAGGAAATAGATGCAGAGGTTTCTCAGAAGC
Organism: Crocodylus porosus; assembly: GCF_001723895.1. Classification (NCBI taxonomy): domain Eukaryota; kingdom Metazoa; phylum Chordata; order Crocodylia; family Crocodylidae; genus Crocodylus; species Crocodylus porosus. Next base: position 135,155,346 of record NW_017728931.1, on the reverse strand, counting down.
TGCACCTCAAAGTCTTGAAAGCACAATTCATGACAGTTGCCGGTAGTGGCAGCCTCCCATCATCCAGCATGCAGATCCGGGGGTCCGCTCCCCCGGGAGGGCTGCGGGGCAGTGCTGGACTCCTCCTGGGGGTGCAAGCCCCTGGATCTGCACCGGATGACAAGAAGCTGCCGCTGCCACTTGGGACTGGCACTGGGGACAGCCCGCACCCAGCGCCGGAGAACACAGATGCCATTGCTGGCCCCAGGCAGCAGTGGCAGCCTCCTATCATCCCGGTGCAGACCCAGGGGCCCACACCCCCAGGAGGGCTGCAGGGCTGTGCTGGACTCATCCTGGGGGTGCGGGCCCCTGGATCTGCACCGGAGGTTGCCTCTGCCTCCTGGCACAGCCTGCGCCCAGCGCCAGGCCCATGGGGCTCAGCCCAGCGGTAGAAGGCAGAGCACAGCCCTGGCTCTGCCCGCCTCCCACCACTGGGCTGTGCTCCAAGTGGCTCCACAGCCCCACAGAGCTCAGCCCAGTGGCGAGAGGTGAAGCACAGCCCTGGCTCTGGCTGCCTCCCATCGCCAGGCTTCACTTCACAGTGCTGCAGAGCCACTCGGAGCGCAGCCCAGCGGCGGGAGGCGGGCAGAGCCAGGGCTATGCTGTGCCCCCTGCCGCGGGGCTGAGCTCCATGGGGCTCTGGAGCCACTCAGAGCACAGGCCTGGCTCTCCCTTGCCTCTCGCCACTGGCTTGTTTCAAAACTCAAAGTGTTTTGAAACTTTCGAAACGTTCTGTGCGCCCTCCTTTCTTTACGAAGCTTTTTGATTCATTTCGATTTCGCTGTTTCGAGCTCGAAACGCATTGAAACAGCTTCGAAACAAAACACTCGGAGAAATTTCACGCAGCTCTAGGGTCCAAGTCCCAGTTAGTTTTGCAAATGCTCTCCTTTGCCTTCTGTGTGCTAACAATATTGCTGAAAGGTGAAGCAATTGCTGCTAGCCCGGCAGTTAACAAGAGCATCCCAAGACCTACATTCAACTGGCTCTGCTGAGAATTCCTTCCATGCAGCGCAAGCTCTCTCTGTGTTTAAGATTACACCTGATTTTTGAACATTCTGCAAAGAAACAGAACAAGCTGTAAGCTTATGTTGTGCAATGTGAAAACACAATAGTAATCACAGCTAATGACTCTGCTAAATGCTAGACACTGCGCACCTCCTTGTTTGGTATTTGTTTTATATACAGAAGGTAACATCGACTGAATAACTAGGATGCCAAGTTACAGATGGGGTTGTGGAATGTTATTTGACAGCCGATTAGAGTAATCTGACAGAAATGATGACTTAATCACCACGACAGACTCCAAATTCCCAGATAGAATTCCACCCAGGTTAATCTAATTTCCCTGCAATATTTTTTGCCAGAAATAGACTCTTACCCTGCTTGTTTTCTCCCATACAGATGTCACATGGTTTTGACAAGAATGTAAATAGGTAGAGTTATTACCATTGAAAAGATGACTGGGAGATTTTAAAGCTGGAAAGGAGCTGTACCTTTGAGAGGTTTTATTTTTTCCAGCATGGCTACATTTACAAGGGGCTGTACCTGCTTAGGGAACAAGATTTTTTTTAAACCTAATTAGTCATCTTTAATTTATAGGCCATGACTTGGGGTTGGATCCTGCCAACACTGAAAATCCCATTGGCTTCAGTGGAGCAAAATTGTACATCTTGTAAGCTGTTATTTCTTCTTTAGCTCCATGTCCTGTGTGGAATCTGCTTGTCATGTTGGAGTCCTGATCCTGTGTGGCCCAGGCTAGGGACAGAACTGACACGTAAACCAATATAAGTGACTGGAAACTGGTTCAAATCTGTAACACAACAGAAGCTCAGTGTGCATAAACTTTCCAAATGGACAAAACCAGTTTAAGACAAACCTGGATGGATGTAGTATCAGACTTAACTGGTTTATGTTAAATCGGTTTATTGAACTTCTGTCCCAGATCTCCTCCCGATTCAAGTTAACTCCCTCAGCATTTGCACCTCCCCTGCACACCCCCTCCTCACAGAGTGGGCAGGCAAGCCTTGGCCCAAGCTGTCTGCTCCAGGTGAGCATCGAGGTGTGCGCTAGCATCCCCAGCTTCTGGCCTGGGCCACTGCAGGCATGTGGCTGCATTTCTGGAATCAGAAGTGAATGTCTATTCACTTGCTTATCAGTTCAATCTACACAGCTTAAACTAACCTGTGGAGATTGAATCAATTCAGCCTCAGGCTTTTTGACTGTCTGTACTTAGCCCTGGTGAATACAGGACTGGGCTGGGACTTGAGAGGCTTTGGTTCATTTGTTGGCTCTGCCATTGGCCTTGCTGGCTAATCATTCTCACCCCACTGTGCCTTCAGTTCCCCATGGGGTTACTGATGCATACCTCCTGTGGAAATTGTTTTGAGATACACTGAAGAAAAGTGCTATGTAAGTGTTATGTCATATTTATTGTCTGTCTGAATGAAGAAATAAAATAAAAATAAATAAATTAGGGCTGTCAATCAGCATTAACATGCACGATTAATGCAAGACCCAATTAATGCGTTAATTTTTTTTTAACGCATTAATTGCGTGTGTGGTTTTGGAGCCGGGTGGAGCCGCCACTCTCCTCCCTGTGTTGCCCAGGATCCTGCCAGGACCCTCATGGAGCTGCTGGATGCACTGGGTCTCAGCAGGAGCCTGGGTGGCACAGGGAGAAGAGCAGTGACTCTACCTGGCTCATCGGCAGCACTGAGTATGACTTGGGCTCCATCAGGACTGGGCTAGGGCCGGGCATGCAGGTCTGTGCGGAGCAAGGGCTGATGGGGTGGCTCACGAGGAATCCCACCCTCACCCGCCAGCAACGGCTGCCTCTGCAGAGTCGTAGAGCAAGGGGCCACCATTGATGCTGCTCCCTGGTGGTCCAGATTAGGAATTCACGGGGACCCGCAGGTCCAGAGGCAGCTCATGCCAGAGCTCCCAGGCTGTCCTGACCTGCCCCAAGCTCAAGCTATGGGGCCCAAGGGTGCCAAACAGCCCTGCCATGGCTTGGCGCTGCTTTCCCCGAACACCCAGCACTGCCAGCCCACCTACTTGGAGCCCTGGATGGAGATTGTGTGGGGTTTGTGGGTGCATGTGCTCCCCCCACCCCCTGCCTTCCTACTACATCTGCTGGAGCCTGCATCCTGCTGGGACTTGCATGGAGCCACCAGACCTGCTGAGTAAGTAAGCAGGGTGGTTCAGGCCTGGGCCAGGGCCTTGGCCAGAGTGGCTGCCCCCAGCCCGGGCTACCCACAGCCACCACTGCTGGGGCAAGGGCAGGGTGAGCCCACCACTGCTGGGGCCATGCTTGGGCTGGGGATGTGCCCTGAGCCTGGCGAAGCTCCTTGAAGACCCTGCTCAGATTGGGCATCCTACCAGGGCATGCAGGGGTCCCCCTTCCCTGGGCTCTAGACCCCCCTGCAGGGAACC
>NW_017728931.1:135132151-135151775 GCF_001723895.1 Crocodylus porosus | reverse complement strand
GGAGCCTGCATAATTTTGCATGATTTTGAGTTTTTCTGTGCATACTTTTGAGTTTTTACCTGTGCAAGTAAAATCACTGTTAATTGTGACTATATTTTTTAATCATGCAATTAATCACAATTAAATGTTTTAATCATTTGACAGTCCTAAAATAAATCAGTAAAAGAGCTATGATAAAATCATGTATATGCTCTTGTTCCAAAGAACTTTAAGTGTGATCCTTCAACCTTTCTTCGGAGGCTCTCCGCATTCAGAGAGACCTCATGTTAGAACACAACAGTTGTTTCTTTTGCTATGGGAACCAAGAGTTATTCCAAATCTTGTTAATGGATGTAAATAATTTACTTGCCTTATTTTTTTAATTCCCCACCTATTAATTGCATATATAAGCTCATAAATACTGCACTTTTATAAGCAAAGCCTCCTTCAGGTCACAAAAAGACAGCCTTCCCTGTTTATAGCATGACAGCATGGCATGTTGAGAAATCACTTACCTAGAGATACATAAGTGTATGGCTTTGTGATGTATAACTACAATAACTGCTTTCTGATAAGACGTGAAATCCTTCATTTCAGGAGATGACATGATTCTAGTGGGTGGCATCTAATTTGAAACAGGTTTATATCATCTGTAATCTTTTGGAGGACCTGAGAAGCACAGCTATTTTATTATTTTATAGCCTACAGTTATACAAGCAAGATAGAAAAGGCAGAGATGATTTTCTTTTTTTTTCTTCTTTTTTTTCTTTTTTTTTTTTTTTTTTGCGCTCATTGTAGAGTGAAAGGAAAGTACCCATTTAGACTTTGTCTCTGTCCCTTTAATTTTCTCATTCACTGCACACCTCTTCCAGATTCATTCTTTTTTTTTTCTCCTGCCTTTAAATATTTTATGGGCAGAGGGCTTATAATATGTATTGTCACGGCAGTTGTCTCTAGAGGTCAGCAATGAGTTTCATAATGAGATGCGAACCAGTGACTCTGTAAAACCCATTTCAGGTTATAAATGGCATGTTTTATTGAATCTAGTGTTAAAGGTTGTTAACTTATCAATTGGTGATGGCCAGGGTTAAACAAGCTTCAACACGAGCCCTCTGATGTTAGAAACCTGACAGGGTAACGTTCTGTACCACCCTTTTCTTTCCAGCACCATGTTTGTGTTCTGCACCCATTTTACCGTGGCTGCCCTGCAGTTTCAGCTCTCAGGACCTCCTTCCAATCTCACATTAGTTGTGCACGAATGTAACTCTGTGGACTACACCAGAGTTACTCCTGGTTTACAGAAGAGAATGGGGCCTGCACAGTTGAGGGGTAGAAACAGATGCAGCCTTTGGGCCTCCATAAAAATCCTGCATTACCCCAGAAGACTCTTCTTCAACCTAAAAAATGTTTATGGAGGCACAAAGAGACAGCAAATACATTAGACATATATACCTTTTGTTGTACCACAACATGCTGCTTTATTGCAGCAGATTTATTTGCTTTATGGTGGGAGAGCACGAGCAGCCCAGAGCTGCCCACGCTATCCTGCCACCCCTAGCAGGCATTTTTTGGGTTTGGGGGTCCTGGTCCTGCATGCCTCAGGAATTCCTATGCAGGATTGGGCCCCTCAAGCCCAGAAAATGGGGCAATCTCTGGAAGCAGGAAAAGATGGGGTTCCCGACTTCAAGAGACTCACTCCAGAGATTGCCCGGGCACATCTCTGCAAGCAAGGAATCCCAGTTTTCCCCACAGGGAAAGCTGGGACACTCCGGTGTCAGTCCTGGGTCTCATCCTGCAGACCACACCGAAGTGTCGAACTCACTGTGGTGCGGTCCCAGGGCTCAGACTGTCAGTCAGCCAATTGCAGTCTGAGCCCCGATACCACGTACTGCACAGCTGATCCCCTTCATTTGGCGACATTTGTTTCTAACCTTGGTCAGGAAGTCATGGACAATCACTCTTGACGCAAGAGGAAGATTCTTAATTTCTTTGCGAATGTAACACTAGCAGATCTGTAGCATTTATTCCCTCGCAGAAGTGGATTGATTGTGATACGGTGACCACTCTGGGTAAATGGGGGTGACCACTGTATTGCGAAGAACCCTTGTGTTATGAACTTGATCAAATTGGCTTCCGCGCTAAAAAGATCCCCACAAATTAGAGTCATGTCATTATCAAAATCAGAGATGCCACTACATATCTTCTGAGTCTGTTTTGACACTACCAAATTAAGTGATGTATCAGTACTGGCAGAAAAGCAGGTAGATTTCCTGTCCAGTTCAGAGTTCGGTTGGTTTGTTTTATTTTCCATTGCTGCATACTCTCCAGAGCATTGGCCATTTGAAATAACCCAGGTATTGGTAAATCCTGCGTTTCCCCAAAAGACTCGTCTTCAACCTAATGAACCTTAATAGGTGCACAGAATGTCAAGAAATACCTGTGACCACTCAGGCCTAAATTTCCTTTGCTTTTTGCTCCTAGTTATATATTTATACATTCACCTAAACAATTCCTTTCCACATTTGGCTTTTTATCTTTCAGCTGCTTTGCTTAATGAAGACATAATGCATGTAATGCGATCATTTTAGCAAGCTACGCCCCTTCCTCATGTTTCATTTTTTCTCACAACGGGAGAAGGTACAATGAGTTAAGTCATCTACAGTGCACAGAGTATTGCTGATGACAGACTAAAAATTAGCATCAGTTAAAGGAGATAGTGCATGACGTCGATTCTCTTTTTCTATAAATTGGATGAAACCGGAGTTGTGGCAGACAAGTTCTGGACAGTTAGAGTTGATTTGGGAAAGAAATGGTTCAAAGAGAATGGAATTGTTAAAACAGAAGCAGTTTATGCATCCTAGTGACTACCTCTGTCTTGTGGCTTCTGGCTTTTCCTTAGGGCACAGCAGGGAATGAAAAGGAAGAGCTTTTTCACACAGAACAAGGAATTTATTGATTTGTGGGTCCAAGCTACATTCTGAACTTTGAGCAGATTTTTATGGAAGACCCAGGGCCTTGTCACCTGTTCACTTGCAACAGTTGGAAATCACTGGAATGTGTGACCTATTAAAGCTAGTACATGTTGGGAGATAATGCTCACCTGAATGGGTGCAGCAATGCCACAAGGCATTTAACATGAGCTAAATTGTTTGAGTGTGTGTCTGCTTGCATTTTAACTGCAGTTAATAAGTGTTAAATTGAATGTGTGATACCACCCTCACACTAATTCTCTTTTCTGGCTAACGAATCCAGCAGACATTGGCAACTAAACACCACCACCAAAAACAACACATGATAGTCAGTTTCTCTCTGTTTCTAAATAGACATTTGACATCATTGCACAGTTCCCATTTTCTGCTTAATTGTTTCTGTTTCCCAATCTCCTACTTAGCATCTTTTCTTTTCTAATAGAATCTGAGTAGTAGCTGATGATTTTAAGTAACCCATGACCCACAAGTATCCAGCCACTACACAGAATGCATAGCCCATTCAATATGCCCCATTTGACATATAGGTTAGGGACAGACATTTAAAAAGCCAGAGCCTGAATTGATTCAATCTTTGCAGGTTAGTCTAACCTGGCTATGCTGAACTGGTTTGTAACTGTACAGACATCTCCTCTGGACTGAAGAAATGCAGACACATGCCTGCAGTGGCTCAGGCTATAAGCCACGGGAGCCCTATAGTGGACCTCCCTTCCCTTTCATACTGCTGAGCTGAGCAGGGCATGGCCAGGCCCCAGAAGGATGCTCTGATCAGGGAGGTGTCCTCCCCCTCATCGTCCCCCCCCCCACGCTGCTCCTGACCGGTGAGGGAGCCAGCAAGGAGCTGTACAGCATTTAGTTACACAGGGAGTAACAAAGCATTTAGCACCCAATCAAGAAAACAAAAGCCTCTCTCATTAGTTCAAGCTCTTTTTAAACGACTTTTTCCAAGAAAGGAGTGGAGGGAGATTACTATCTAACCTGTTCATTAGCTCCAAAAAGCCCTAAGTGGACACTACTATCCTGTCAGCCTTTTTCCTGTCTGCCTTACACAGACACCTCTCAGCATTACCTAGCATACCACGTGCTGTCTGTGTCCTTGCTGTGGGAGAGGAGAGGGGGGAATCCCCACTTGAGCAGCAAGTGTGTGTCAGGAGGCAGGGGGGAGTGGAACAAGGGGAAGCCAGGCAAACACTGTTGTGCTTGTGGAGCTCCAACCAGGGAGCACAGGGATGGGGCCAGCCTGTTCTCTGAGCAGAGAGCCCCACCCAGGGTTGCAAAGCATCTGGGATGCTGGGGGACTCTGGTTTAAGTTAAACCAGGAAGGGGTCTGGGACAGACATTGCATAAACTGGTTTGACCCAAATCAGTTAAATCTGATACTACATTCAACCAGATCTATCTCAAAGTGGTTTCAGCCATTTTCAAACTAGTTTATGTGCACCGAACATCTGTTCTGCTACAGGTTTAAACCAGTTTCTGATCACTTAAACCAGTTTATGTGTAATGTCTGCCCCTAGCCATAGAGGATTCACTGTACAAAGAAAAGTCTGTGGTGCCTTGAGCTGTAAGTGGTTAGATGCTTCCAAACATTCAGAGCCTCACTCAAGTCATTAAGTCTCTGTGCAGGCCCCTTTGTGTTTCCCTGTAAAACAGTTTGCAAGTTTAAGGCTTAAAATGAACATTAAGAGATGATTGTCGGGTGCAAGTCAGCAATGTGTCCATTAGGATGGAACAATGGTAGCTCTGTGGTCAGTGGGATTGCTCTGCAGATACTTTCTAACCATTGAAGAACTGGTACCACTAATATAATGGTAGAAATATGGGGGAGTCTGCAAGGAATGGTCTAACAAATGCAACACTTTGTAGTAATTTAATCTCTTTAGTGTTTTCAAATCCAAATCTGTGTTCCTGCTAGGGACTGAGTAGTGTGGTATCCACTCTGGAAGGCAAAGCCTTTGCCATTCCAGTGCTAAGCTGTAGAATATTGTTGTGTACAGCACAGCACACTAGTCGCCACATAAAGCTATACATAGGAGTTTTCCTCTCTTTTGGCATTTCCTACGAGAAACAGCTCAAAGAAGAAAAGTGCGTTAGGGCTTTTTATTGCAGCCAGGGTAGTAACTCCATATAAAAGGCAGTTTTATGAACAAGCAATTTAAAGTATATTGAAGAGAAGGTCAAATACTAAACAAGCAAGAGCTATAGGAAGTACAGAACTCTCTCCCTTTGTTCCGGAAGGAATAATCACATACCTGTCAATCACGAGGAAAAGTTCATTTCTTATGCCAAACTCCTTCAAGTCGTGTAGGTTTCCACTGCTGCCTGGCAAATCTTAAATTACATTAAAATGCTGTCTTGGTTCTGTGGTAGTTCACAAACTCAAGAAAAGGAAAGTCAAAAGTCAGTAAAGCAGAAACCAAGCATGTCATAAACTAGTGAAGGGTGTAACTTAAGAGTCTTCTGAAACTAGATACAAGAAATTAAAGTTTATATGAGTCCTGTGGGCCTAATGACTTGGGGATTTTTTTCAGCTTGCTAGTTATAAAATCCTCCTTTAACATTATGCTTCCATTTAAAAGCCAATATTATGGTATTATTTTAAATTTATATCATTCTTCCTGTTTAAGATTGATCATGTATCCAGTTAGTCTCCTCAGCAGCTGAACTCGGGGGTGCCAGTAGAGTACTTGATTTTTGTAGCTATCCAACCTACCTTACTTTCTTTTCATTTATATTTTTAGATGCATCATCCCATTCAGATGAAACCTGCAGACAGTGAAAAGTCCAATGGTACGTGATTAACCCATTTCCTATTTAATGTGCATGTCTCTCTTCATTAAAAAAAATGCAAGATGTAGCTTATGCTTGGTTCTCTGTATAGTGAAAATTCTTTAAGAACGTTTCCCTACAGCTAAAAAAAAAGGTGACCTGTTCTGAACCCCTTATCTATACCTTAAATAATGGAGGAAATATTCTCTGAAACTGCTCTTTCCTCATTTTCTTGCACCTGCTCTGTCACAGCCTTGTTGCATATGCCTTTTGTGTGCATCCCACTGTGGTTGTTGTAAAGTTTCTTAACAATCAAGTGAACTCAGGAGCACCTGATGCTAGATAACCCTCTATGATAAAGGTAACATGGATTGGAAAGAGAAGCCCCACAGTCATAAAGCATTTCAACACCTAATGGAACTTAAACAGCTGCTTCCAGTTAAGCATGCCCATAAATGCCCTCCCTGCATGCAGGGTTTTTTTCTGCATATGGAGCAAATTTCTTGCATAAATCATATGTTATGTATAGTACTCTAAACCACTCTAAAATAAACGTTATACAAACAATAATAGCAGTTCAAAATCCAGCTTCTGGACTAAATGAATGTATATGACTTGTAAAATATACAACATGTTAAATCTATAAAATGTCTTGGTTTGCATATTCAGAGAATAATATAATATAATGGTATTCCTGCATTACTCAGTGTGTGTTTATATCTCTTATGCCACTTAGTTCTTCATTCTATAATTTTCTAAAATATATGTTAAAGCTATCTTCTTACCTTCTTAGATTGCAAAAGCTTCTTTTTCCCACAAGGCCTACATAATCAGAGCTGGTTCCTTCCAACAGGCTTCTTTGCACCTCATTAATTAGTAATCAGGGCAGAAGCCATGCACTTAGAGATCTACATATCTGCAAATGTAAATTATGATTGGGCTCTAAATCTCTCTGCAAGGTATTTTTTGCTAATTGTAGTGCATCCCATTTTCAGACTTCTCCATGGACTCTAAAGTTCCGAAGGAAATTAAAACTCGGTATTGTGCTCCTTCAAATAGCATGGCCACCTTTGAAAATTAGCTAGAAGTACAGATGGAGCAAGGACCTGTTTGAAAAGGAGTGGTATTCTTACTACTGTAGAGGTGTCTAAACCAGTGTTTCTCAACCTGTGTGTCCCAACCCAAAAGTGAGTCTCAAGAACATTTGAAAGGGTCGTGAGCAAATCCCAGAAAAATGTGGGGAAGCGTAGGTTTCTCCTTGTAGGCTGGCAGCGTTCCAGCCTGAAAGGAGCTGCTTGGGGCAATTGGAGGCAGCTGGCTTTACTTGCATACACATGTGGCTGGCATGCAGCCAGGCAGGGTTGTGGGAGCAGCCCCAGTAGCTGGATTCAGGTAAGTGTGTTGGGGGCAAGGGTTGGAGATCCAGGGTGTGTACTGGGGGGCTGGTAGCACTCATACTCTCAGGGGCAGGGTGGTGAGAGACACTGCTGGGGGGGAAGGGGAGGAGGGGCCATAACCAGACTTTCTAGTGCAGTGTGGGAGTCCCAACTGAGATAGGGGGTGCCACAGACCTTTCTTCCTCCTCCCTCCAGCCCGTGCCAGGGCCGGACTCACTCTATGGCCACCTGCGTGAGCCACAGACACTGCAGTAACCACTCCAGCCCTAGCAGATTGGGGCAAGGAGCTGCAGGTTGCAAGAGAGGGGCACCAACATGCCGCAGGGAGGCAGGGGACTGTGGGTCAGGAGTGAGGGCACCAGCAGGGCCAGGGGGATGTGGTTCCTGAGTGGGGGGCAGGTCCAGGGAGCTATGGGTGGGGAGTGAGGGGCACCAGCAGGGCCAGGGGGCCGTGGGTCAGGACTGGCCATCAATATTTACAAATGGGTCCTGGTACTAAAAAGGTTGAGAACCACTGGTCTAAACTATTTAAGCTAGGAGTAATTTATTACCCTTGTTTGGATGTTCAGAAGAAAGGCCAAGTAGTATGAAAAGGTTTGTAGACACTAAACAGTACTAATAACATGAAAATCTGCCTCCATTGAAATCAGTGAGTGTTTTGTCACAGCAAGACTTAGTCCCCAGTAACTATTGTGTTCTCCAAGGGTCATTTCTTCTGTTTAAGGGGACCCTATGAACTAATTATATCTCACTTAATCCCATATGGACACTTTTATCAAGGTTCTCATGAGCAAATTGGAAACACAAGAACCCCAAATAGACTTGAAATGAAAAGTTACTTCACACCTGAAGTTCCTTCTTCCCCAAACAAGTTTAGAACAATAGAATAATAGAATTGGAAGGGATCTAACATCCAGGGTGAGATGAGCTGTTTCTTAATCCTCTCAGACAGATGCTTACCCAGTATCTTGACAGACTGTAGTGAAGGACATTCAGATTTCCATGGACAGCTTGTCTCCTCTTCTTCCATATGGCTGACTTGGAGCAACAGTTATAAAGTCCAGTTTAAGTTTGCTAACCAGTCTAAAAGGAAATTTATCTCTGTCATGTCACCACCACATTTGTATAGGGGCCAGAGTGTTGCTTTGTGGTTCGTAGTTTGATTAGGGTTGCCACAGTCACGTTCTGTAAAACTCCTTATACACCACCTGTGCATCAAGTGACCACAGCGACCTTGCCCGCTTCGGGTCCGATATGGAACCTTCCGTGGTTTTGGCAGAAGGTCAAAACCAGGCAGCTTTATAGTTGGGTTGGAAATCAGATGTTTATTCCAAATGGTGGTTTAATGCCACACTTTCCTCCAAACTGCTTCACCATCAAGTCCTGCGGTGGCTGGTACATGTGTCCACCAAGCTTTCCAGGAGACCATGCAGTGAGCTGGAGGGTTCTTTACATCTCTGTGGATGGGTAGGTCTCGATTGTCATTCATGCGGATGACCTCTGTCTATGTAGCTTTATTCCAGCAAATGTTTGGAGGAGCAATATTGGCCAGCATTGATCTGGTGTAGATTTCAGGGTTCTGGTATAGCATGCATTGCAGAATTTAATTGTTGTGAACAGTTGAGCTACTATTCTTATATTAAGGATTTTTTTCTGAGATTGGATCCAGATTGGCTTTGCTGCAGTTTAAACTCATTGTCTTGTGCCCTGTTCTCTACAGAGAGAGAGAACAGTTGTTCTCCTCTTTGGGGGCAGCCAGTCCAATATTTGAAAACTACTCTCATGTCCCTCTCAATCTCCTTTCCCCCAAACTAGATAGACCTAGTTCTCTCAACCGTTCCTCAAGAAGCCCTCATTCCAACCACTTTATCATCACCGTTGTATGCCTCTGGATCCTGTCCAGTTTCTCTACAGTCTTCAAAAATGCATACAGTACTCCAGCTGAGACCTAACCAATGCCAAGTAGAATAGTAATATCACCTTCTGTGTCTTACATGCAGCGTTTCTGTTAATACAGCTCAGAATTATATTTCCTGATTTTTGCAACTGCATCACACTGATGACTTGGCTTGAGTCTATGACCCACCATATCCCACAGATCCTTACTGCTTTAACCCAGTGATTCTCAACCATGGCGCCATGGTGCCCTGGGGTTTCATGACAGCATTTGAGGGATAGCACTGGGAGAGAGGAGATAAGCCAGATAAGCTTGAAGAAACAAGTGCAAACTCTTCTTTTCCAATCACTCTTCCCCCCAACTTATTGCAGTACAGGCTGTTCTCTGCCAGAAGCTCCTTGTCCCTTCCAACCCCTCTTTAAGCTCTCTGAGCATTTGTACACATGCTCCAGGAGTGGGATCAACCATGACCCCCAAGTCCTTTTCGTCGGTAGTGCTAGCCAGCATAGCACTGCCAAGCTTATAAAGATGCTGCGGGTTTTTCCTCCCAGGGTGGAGAACCTTGCATTTTTCGGTGTTAAACACCATCAGGTTCTCATCCGCCCATTTCCTGAGCCTGTCCCGGTCAGCCTGGATCGCCCACCTGTCCTCAGGTGTGGACACTTTACCCCAAAGTTTGGTACTTGCTGAGTAACATGTTTGACAATCCCATTGAGCTGGTACTAGTTTAACCACTGGATTTCTAGAATCCAGTGTCCTGTAGCCCAACAGCACACAAGGGAATGACAAGCGAACTTCTCATCTAGCTGCATTTGATTTCCAGTGGAAATGACTTAATTATCTACTTACAGATGGGTTGACTTTGGCTGATCCAGAGCATGACTTATACTCGTGCTTCTGAAGGTGAAGTGAGCCATCTCAACCACTCTGCCAACATGCCCCTACTAGAGAAATGAAGCATCCTTAAAGGAAGTTCCTTCTTTGAGAAGATGTAGTCTGCAGTACATTCTGCTTTTTAAGATTTGTAGAATTAATGATTACATATGGCCTTTAAGTTACTTGGGTGGTGGTTACCCATGTTAGTCGGAAATCAGGCAGAAGGTAGGGCAGAGTGGCAGAGATGAACTGGTTCAGAGAAGCATAAGCTTTTGTAGGAAATGACCGACTTTGTGAGATGCTAGTGAATTTCGCATGACCCCCAAGTTCATCTGATTACTGCTATGTTGAGCCCAATAAATTTTATCTTTAACCCGTTCTTTAGAAACAGAAGAAACCTGAATTTGAAGGCTTTAAGAGGTATAGAATCCATTACTTCTGTTGGTAGTTTCTTCCAATACTGAATCATTCTTGCTCTTATAAATTTTGGTCTTATTCCACAAAACTTGTACTTCCTGGCTCTAATGTAGAAAAATATTTAAACATGTACTTTAAGAGGTCAGTGGGAACAGTAAAGTGCTTAAGTTAAGCAAATATTTAGGTGCCTTGCTGGATCAGGCTGCATATACTTCCTATAAAAACAAATGGGAGTTTAGAGCTGGGGTGCTCAATGTATTAGCCCTGTGGGCCTGGTGTGGGACTGATCTGCAGGCCAGATCAGACCTCACACCCCAGGACTGGGCCCATGTGGCCTCAGTTGGGCCCTAATTGCCAGGATCAGGCCCTGGGGTCCCACACCAATTGCACCCAGCCCACATGCTGGAATTGGGCCCTGTGCACCCGATCTAGCATACAAGGCCACATCTGTGGGGTAGCCCCATAGGATGAATGACACAGCACCAGGACCAATTCTGGCTTGTGAGTTCAGGAGTTGAATACTATTGGTTTAAGGCATAGATCCCATTTGTGTATGGATAAGCCAATGAAATTCTCATTTAAAGTATAAAGGAAATGGTACAGCATTATCCTGTATTTAGTCTCGGATTCACTGAAAACTTGAAGAAATGGTTTTGAAATTCTAAGTGGAGAGACTTGCAGATTTGGAGGCAGTAATTAAATGCCATATGCCAGCACTAACACATAGAAAAGTTGTTAATTAATTCAGGCAGCTCTGGATCCAGGTGTGACTTTGACAGATTGTACACTAGGGTTTTTTGCAGGTTTACAAATAGGGATAAAAATTCGGTTCCCCCTGCCTCCCCTTCAGAATAGAAAATAAAATTTTACTTAATTAACCATTTCTGGATTGGCTCAGAAGAAGAGGGCAGCTTCTTCTGTAAAAGATGGTCTTCTAAAACTCCCGAAAGAGGAGTCCGGTCACTTTTAAAGGAGCACCCACCCCACCCCCATCAATGTTTTGTCTTCAAAAAAATAAGTGTGGGAAAACAAATCAGAAGAGAATTTTTGTCACTATTTTAAGCCTGCCCCCCCTCCCTCACTCCTTTAATTTAAGCATGAGTTTTGTCATGGTTTGACTCCAAAGGCTGTCACTTTGTGGTAATATATGAAAATGGACTGGAAACAGGTGAAAACTGTGTTGCATTTCACCATTGAGCAAACAGAGCATCAGGATCTGCACAGGTGGGACCCTTCTCCAACTTCTGTGGGACTCCATGGTTACAGGGCTTCTCCTGTGAAGCTGGAGCTCCACACATGAGTCCTACATATGCTGACCGGGCTAGGTTCAGCAGCTTTGTCCTGCTCCAGCAATGCAAAGCAGGTGTACAGCCCACTTAACAGGCCTAGTATGTCCGATTGCACCAGCATGGCTATTGTAAGCAGATGCGAAGCAGCAGGCTGTAGCATGGCCAGGGTCCAAAAGCTGACTCTGAGGGAGAAACTGTATGGTTTGGGTCACTCTTCTGGATTTTTGAACCGCTGCTCTCAATAACTGGGGGACTGTTAAAGGATGGAATATGAACACGTGCATGCTTGTGAACGGTGCAAGCACAAGGGCGTCCGCAGCCTCTGCTGCTTTGGGTTGTGGCAATGAGGTGAGGCAGCTGCTGCTAAGATCAGATGAAGAGAAACTTTGCCCAGCTGCATAAGCCTGCTTTGGGACCACTCAACCCAGAGCACATAAGGCATGAGGTACCGCGCACAGCTGCTACAGCAGCTTGCAGCACGCCCAGCACAGCAGCATCCAGTGGCCAAAGGTGGAAACGGCAGACCTCTCCGGCAAAGTTCCCGAGCTTGCCTACACTTTATCACAAGAACCTCTCAAATCCGTTTTTCTGCATTTGACCCACCTCTGTCCTTTCACTAGGTGTTTTTTTATGATTTTTCTGTGAGAAAGGTAAACGCTCCTTTTAGCATGGAATAATTGCAGTGGAACAGTTAAATTACCTAGCAAAAAACATGGAAGCAGTGTTAGACCCGGAGAAGGAGCTCCAATGTTTCTGGCTCCCGGTCTCATGTAGAGAAGCAGAGCTCCTGCTTTTCTCTGCACTGAAGTGTGCATTGTTTCAAGTGTGCTCTTTTTAATGATATCGCTGGTTAGAACAGAGGTAAGGAGCCTATGCAATTTTAATATTGACATTGCCTCTTTAAATATTCATGACGTTAGGCCATCAGCCAATATAACACTGCCATTTTCTTCACTGGTTGGAAACAGCATTGGATGCAGGGCACGTCATCATGTCAATATGGGGGGGTTTTTGTACTCGGAGCCTTTTTTGTCGAAATCTGCATTTTTAAGATGTACCGTACACAGAAGCCGGATGCTTCATTTAGTATAAAATCACCCTCCAGCTGAAAACCTGCAAATGATTTTAGTTAAATGGCATATTTGTAGGTTTACTTGTGCAACTGAGGGAGGCCAGTAGGGAGTTTGTCATCTGCTAGCATTTAGAAAAAGAAAACAAAGTCTTAGCTTTTTACTTTGGGGGCAAAGAAGTTAAAAGGGCTGGTTGCCAGAATAGCAGCTTTTGCTTTTCTGTTATGGTGAAGGAGGGAGGAGGACCTCGGTGTCCATGAAAGAGCCCTTATTTATCTTGTTTCTGACCTCCCCTCTTATAGTCACTTTTGACAGAGTCTTTGTCCAAGCAGGACTTTGTTCAAATGTGAGACCCTGTCACCGCACAGTTGCTAAACAGACTTGAGTCACTGTTGGTTTTTGGATGGGGAGGGGGGCTGGGAGTTGGAAAGTCTTGAGTTCTGACCCTGGCCCTGCACCTGACTCACCGAACAGTCACGGGCAAGACCGCAGCTTTTCTGTATCTCCATTTCTCCATTGGTCAAATGGATGCCCATAATAGCAAAGCCTATAAAGAAACAGGAAAGAGAAAAGATGCTATTGCTACCAGGTTAAAAATGGTTAGAGAGCCCAAACAATCTTCAGGTTATTTACAGCTCCGTTGTCTTCTGCTGTGGTCAACCCATCTATAGCTCATAGCTGTAACAGGCTCACAGTATTTATTCAGCATTTGTTAACTCTTCATGAACTCTCTCTAAATGTAAACCTAATAGAAACTGGGAATGGAAGTTCTGAACAAGACACGTTCCTGAACGCTGAAGTGACACCAGTCTCCTCGAAGTCTTGAGGATGAGAGTCTAGATCCTAGAATCAGCCGACAGGGCTATGCCAGGCAGAGTGAGGGACCCTCACTACAAATAAATGTGGTTTATTTTCCGCCACATTTCTATGATCTTTTCAGGGAAACATATTTGCTCTCCCTCTATAAAAAGCAGAATGTCTTCTTTTTTTGCCCAACTAGGAATAGATATTTAAAGAAAAGTACTCCAAACACCCCTGTGGCGATCAATAAAAATTAGCCTCTGGTTTTTACTGCTGAAATTATGTTAAATGCCCTAAAAGTATCAATGCATAAAACTAGTAAAATAGTACTAATAAAATAGATGGATTTCTTCTTTCTCAGCTGCAATGTATTCTGTTTGGCAAATGCATGCTAATACAAGGGAGGTGGGTTGGGAAGCAAAGGAAGATTCGTATTTTGCAAGCACAAAATGAAAATACTTCATTACAAAAATAATTTGCACAATAATAGAAATAAATAAGTGCACCACAGATTCTCTGGAGTAAAGCTTCCCCTCTATCTTTGCTTCCCCACAAACTCTGACAGCCTGCTCATTAACAATGAATAGGATTTGCATGCCATTTCAAAACGAGAAGAAAGGCGAAGTGTATATAGCATATAATAAGCCCTTAGATTTTTTTTTTTTAAATATAGATGAGATAATGAGTTCACTTTTTTTTTTTTTTTTTAATGCTTCCAGGGCTGAGTTGTGCTGTTATGAACTATTTCATTTTTTTTACGCCCGTCTCCAGGTTTGAACCCTTGGTCTAAAGTTTGGTTAAGCTGCAGAGCTGGTACATATATTCTGCTAGTGACCTAGTTTACTTGGGCTACGGTGACAATAGAGAAAGGAAATAATTTACGGATCGCTCAAGCAAACTGCCTTTTGTATTTCTCGCAAACTCAACATCATTTCCACTCAAAAGGGTTTGGCTCTTATAAAGTAATATGCACTCGTCTTGTTAAAGTGCTGCCCTGAAACATGCCTTATGTCCCCTTGGAGAAGAGACTACTGTATAATTATGAGTAGAGAGGAGAGAATATGATACATTATTCTTTCCAGAGCAGTTACTACAAACCTGCCTCTTTTGAGTGTTGTGTATTACAGCAGGTTGAAATTGAAAGCTAGCAGCCTTTCTGTACCAACACATTTCTGTAGAGTATTTTTCATTAATTCATTTTATTATATATCTATATCTATATATATTATATATATTAATTGTATAGGTATATTATTATAGATATATATTATTATTGTATAGATATATATAGATATACATATATTGGTATAGATAGCTATATATAGAGACAGAGAGAGAGAGAGAGATTTCAATACATAAGGAAGGCATGGACTATTACCTATAGTGAGGATTTATGCAAAAATGTCTGCTCTCTGGCACAGGGTGCTGCCTCTTAACTATTATGATGGGATAAGGGATGCAGAATGACTTTAGTCATCGAATTAGTACGTTAAACAATCACCACCAAAAAACGGAGAAGGATAAAGAGGAGAAAGATTTGGGGGGTGGGGGGAGGTTGTAAGTATAATGCATTTGCCTCAGGACTTGTCTTCAGTGACAGAGCCAGACTCACATGACTGGAGCCTGGTTTGATGTGGTAATGAAGCATTGATCACAGGAAAAAAGATGAAATGGCCTTTGCTCATTCATTATTTTTATCTTCTAGCTGTGGAAGACAGAAAATTGTTCATAGGAATGGTTTCGAAGAAGTGTAATGAGAATGATATCAGGGTGATGTTTTCTCCATTTGGCCAGATAGAAGAATGCCGAATTCTTCGGGGACCTGACGGGCTGAGCAGAGGTGAGTGTGCAGTCTATAAAGTCTCTTTCCTTAAGTGCTAATTGGAGCTATGTGTCACAGGCAGGGTAGATGTAGCCACTGTCTACAGCTAGAGGTTATGCTGTAATATGCCCCACGTGCTGAAGTTACCCACATGAACTTTTCACAGTGACTGAAATTATCAGCTTTTATTTTTAATGTCAGAAAGGTCTTGGTGCCAACATATTAACTTGTGTTATCACACTGTTTGTCAGATGGAAAGGTACCATCGCACCCTGATAAAACGATGCCCATTCTCCCTATCATGCAATCAAAGATTTTGCTTCCCCCTCCTTCTCCTTTGTACCAGACGGGGGAAAAAATCAACCATTTAAGTGATAGGTTGAAGACATCTAGGGTCTTGTGAACTGGCCCTTCCTAGAGGAATAAACCCTCTATTCCCAAATTTCCTCTCAACCACACACAAAACAAGAAAGCTCTGTTGTGACTCAGGAATAGAGTCATAAAGGGGTTAACTGCTAGAGTTGTGTGCCGACAGAGCTTGCAAAGGGAGCTTTCATAGCTCACATCCCTAGGTCAAACCAGAGGTACAGCAGGAGCGCATCGCTCAGCCATGTGAAAGGCACAGAGTCTGGAGCACGTACCAGATTATTATTTCAGCGTGTTGGAAGAAAAGTGCAGTGCAGACTTCGACAGGTGATTATCCCCTTTTAGCTATGCAACAGGCAGCATTTTGTATCTGAGAAAGGCTCTTGAAGATATGTTAAAAAGAGAAGCAGACATATTGATGACCCATGCTGCCTATTAAGTCATTGGTGTATGGATGTGACATTACTCTCTGAGCACAATCCTTCCCACCAGCTTATTGCCATATGGAGCTGTGTTGGGAAGAGGATCATGGCAAGCCCATCTGCCTTAGGGGAAAGATGCCATGCTTCAACTGACACACTTTAAAGGCACAGAGCATTAAAATCAAGTGAAAAAAAAAATGTGGGGTTGTAAAGAAACATATTATTTTGAAGAAACCAAAAATGAATTGTTTCTGGCTATTTTCTTTTTCTTCTAAATATGTAAAAAAAGTACCTAGGAATCACAGTTTATGCATTTTATTACAATTTCAAATCACAGAAAATGTAAACAAATTCTGCAGGGGGGGGGGTCCAATTTCAGAAGTATTCGGTTACCTTAAACGCTGGAGTCTATAAAATTATGAGCAGCAGCTTGCAGTTTCAAGGTGGTTATATGCAGCAATTTCTCAACTGGCTATCAAGTCCAGCAGAAGAGATGGGGACCTGAGGGCCAGCAAGGCGACTCTCATGGTGGAAAGCATTGACCATATCATGTCCATGTAAATAAGAAATAAAAAATGCCCACTGAAAACATACTCTGCCTGTGAATAGAAGACCACATATTTCATTCATGAGCATGGGCCAAGCAGCACACATGCCTGAAATTGTACAGGCGAAGACAGTGGCGCTATAGGCTGCATGGACAGGGAGGCAGCAGTCCATCCATGAGCAAGTAGCAGGCTTGTATTGCTTTTAAAAACCTTAGTACCCAAAAAGTGAACTTCTAGAATGTGCATAAGCTTTTACATGCAAAGCCAAAAAAGTGTAGGAGACCGAGTTAATTTTGCAAATCGCATTGTATCAAACAGTAAATATGAGTTGAGCCAGACCAAACCACTTACATTTCCAGTGGCAAGGGCATTCAATTGTGTCAGCACCATTGGGGATGAGGGGAGTGATGCTAGGTAATTATTTGAGTACTCAGAATGAATTATAAAATAGCAAAGCAAATGTTTTGAGTCCTATAAAATGTTTTGGCTCTTCAGCATGTCCCTGTAGGGGAGTAACTGAATATCCGTGCATTCATCTGCTTCTCTTCAATAGATATGAGCTTTTCTATTTTTATACATGTATGATCAGGAGGGCTAGTGGGAAAGGCTGGGATGGTGCGGTTTTATTCCCCAAGAGATGGCAATTACACTATCGCAAAAGTTGAGATTTTAAGTCCCGTTACAAATTGGTCAGGTGTTGCAATATAGCACAGTGATCAAAGAGCATCATAGGTTAATATGCTGGGCTTTCACCTCTGGAGACTGAAGATCACATTCTAGATGGGTCACACACAAATAGATGTAGGAATGTATTGACTTAGCAGAGCTATAGACTCGCTAACGTTTGGGTTCATTTCTGACACAGTCACACACAGTGGTATTATATCATGCCCTGATGTATCATGCCTTGTTAAACTTGAATTGCTTTCTACACCCATGTTCACACTTGAAAATGAGTTCAGCAGTGGCTGCCTAGTTTCCAGGCAGATGTTTATCAACTTCACAAAACCACCATGCCAAGAGAGAAGGCCAAGTGTTGGGAAAAGTGACTGGTATCACAGAACTGATTTGAAGGGTGCCAAGAGGGATCTTAGAGGAGACAGCATGCAACCAAACTCTGGTTCTTTCTAACTAGGAGAAAAAATTAATACAATTCAAACTTGAAACTCGTTCAAATGTTCTACTGCAGGGATTTTCAGCCTTTTTTTAATACGTGTACCCCCGGCAGGGGGTGCGTGGCAAACCAATGGATGCGGAGCAGGGCGGGTGGGGGGGGTTAGCAGCCAGACATGAGAGGGAGGACGGGGTGGTGAGTGGCAGGACCTTTCAGAGTACCCCAGGGGTACACATACCCCCAGTTGACAACCCCTGTTCTATTAGATTCCTATTAGGGTTTCCAATAAACTCCCCACTACCATACACACTCTTTTTTCCCCCTGTGTATGGCAACTGCCTTTTCAAATATTCAACCCTCACAGAGAGAGGCAGGGTGAATGAAGAACAATCGCATTCTTAGGAAAGCATTGTCCTCCCAATGCACATACGTTTGAGAGAGGACACTGCCCACAATGCAACAAAATGAAAATGCAGCCAACCCAACAGGCTCTGCTTGGCTAGTTTAAGCTGCTCTTCAACGACGTAATCATTGATGGCTTTAAAAATTAGCACATCATGATACCGCAGAAATGAAGAGCAGGAAAAATATAGTCATTGACATTTAAGTAAGCTTTGGAGCTAAGTAGAATGCTTTGGGGAAGGAATTTTTATCATCAACAGATGAGAATTCCCAGTCACCAAAGATTGCCTCTGACACGACTGTTTTGTAGAACAATTTGGTTCTGTACTACTGCTTTTTTCTTGTAAATAAATGAAGCTTTCAATCAACTTTTGCCCCTGTTCACAGTATGCTGCTCATACATATGCCTCTCAGGTGGCTGCATGAGACTATAAACATGTAGCATGGACCTCTAATGGCAACGTACCATGTAGCCTGAGCAGAAACAAGTCTCCCTCCCCGTCCACAGTGGCATGGGAAGCTGTTACACTTTGATGAGTGTGATAGAAATGCTTAGATAAAGAGAGGGAGGGAGATGGATTGAACAGGTTGTTGTTAAAGTAGTGTCAAGCCAAGAGCAGATAGAGCTTTAATAAAGTCACACCCATTCATGTTGCTACAGATAAAGGTCTGTCAGCATTTCTGCTTCAAATTCCTATTGCCAGCTTTTAGAAAGCCATCTGTAAAACCAGCCTAAAACCATCATATAAGGTCCCAGTTGTGAAGCAATATATTTTAAATACATTTTCTAAAACCTCTGTTTAACCACCTCCTATTGCCATTGTTCCTTTGCTCCTGCAGCTGAAAAAATGGCTTTATTTTACATCTGTAAGTGGTTTGATTTCCACACTAGTCCAGCAGGTAGGCCGTGGCCGTCAAATATTCCTTGCCATCTAATGTCCATTTGAAAGCCTTGGTAAAATTGCTTTTTGATATAGAGACATTCTGCATTTGAGATATGTCTGTTTAAAAATAAAAATAATGAACTGGCTGTCTCAGGGCTGAATAGAAATGAAGGCTGACCTACCATCCAGCTCAGCGTTTCTGAGACTGTAGTGAAGCTTAAAACTTCCTCTGAGCTAGGGACAGACATTCAAAAAGCCGGAGCCTGAATTGATTCAATATTTGCAGGTTAGTCTATCCTGCCTAGATTGAACCAATTTGCATGTGAACAGACATTCCCCCTGGACTAAGGAAATGCAGGGACATGCCTGCAGCCACTCAAGCCAAGAGCCAGGGGTGCCAGAGGGTGCCCCCAGCTGCAGGGAAGCTGTGCTGGGGGAGCATGGCCAGGCCGCAGCACTAGCCTGGAGTGAACTGGCCAGGGAGGGGTTTGATTCCCCCCACCCTGTCTTACCAGCATTGATCAGAGCTACAGTCAGCTGGGCACACTGGAGAACGCAGCCACATGCTGGCCGGCATTGCCCCC
>NW_017728931.1:135130564-135131709 GCF_001723895.1 Crocodylus porosus | reverse complement strand
GCGGGAGTGTGGCCAAGGGCCAGCAGGCAGGCCCCCTAGGCAAGAGGGCAAGGTGGGGGTTATTCCCCCCTCCCCCCAGCATCTGAAAGAGGGGGCAGGAGGGGGCTTATCCCTCTACTTGCCCTGTGCAGGGAGCAAGCGACAGTGGCAGTGATCAGTTGGAGCTGGCCATAACCCTGCCACTGGAGCAGCCAGTGGAAAAATGCTGGTCCATGCTGTTGGGAGAAGAGCAGGGGGGTGGGAATAAAACACTTCCATACTCCCTTCTGGAGCCAGTGTCTGGCCAGGACCTGCCTTTGCCTGTCCCTGCTCTGGCTAGGAAGCAGAGGGGTAGGGCCAGCCCAGCAGAGAGCACAGCCCAGAGAGCATGCTGGGATGCTGGGGGACTCTGGTTTAACTTAAATTAAGCACTGCATATAAGACTGCATCCACCAGCACAGACCACTGTGATCTGAAAGATGAAGGATTCCAACAGGGGACGTAATGATCAAAATGTGAGCCCCAACTCTGCTACTTATTTGTTTCCAGAATCCTGTCTCTTGTTAGGCATAACAAGAGTCATCTTCCTTTAAAAAATGCTTTTTAGATCATTAGATCCAAACTGTGATTTTACTATAGATATTATTGTTGTCAATGGTGAGATAAGGACTCTTACAGAAGTTGCACATCGCAAATTATACTGATATGTCAATAAATGCAATACTGATAGCGTAAGAAAGTCAATGCAGTCATTAGTATGCAGTGAAAGAACGTGCTACGTATGTGATGTATGCAGTCAGAGCTATCATTTGCATTTTATAAGGCCTCTACATGCATGATAACACATCTTTTAAAATCCTATTTGTCTGATTTCTGCTTGACACGGTTAAACCAAATGAATTCTTCAAATTCTGGGTATAGGAAATTTATTTTGCAAAGAGCAAGTGAGACTAGTGTAAGGCGAATCAGCTCACAATCAGAGTAATTCAACTTTGCAAAATTCTACTCAGATGGCAAGGGTTTTCTGAAAAATATCATCACAAATAATTGTGTTGCTATCAATTGCAATAAAGGACAGGTGAATGGATTCTGTGTCTCCACAAGATATTCTATTGCACAGTCCCGGCAGCTTTGTCAGGCTACAGTAACATAATGTGCAACATATG
>NW_017728931.1:135103896-135130464 GCF_001723895.1 Crocodylus porosus | reverse complement strand
GCATGTCTTGCAGGGGCCCCACGTTACCCGGAACCTTCTTTTTGCCCCCTATGTATTTAAAAAAGGACTTCTTGTTGTCCTTGATCCAGGAAGCTAGTCCCAGTTCCATCTCTGCCTTGGCCTTCCTGATGGCCACAACAATGCTAAGACATTAGAAAGGGGATGTTTGGGTATTTTAGTTTTGTATATTTTGAATTCTGAAGTCAGCATTTTCCAGTCACTAGTGACTTTGGGAGTCTGATATGAGACAACTTAAAGGACCATGGTTTTCAGAGGACGTTCTCCCATAGATATTTTTCTTTTCCATCACAGTGGTCTTAAGAAATAACATCTCTCATCTAATCTATAGATGTGGAAAATCAATGAAGGCCTAAGTTAAAGTATGTTGGTAGGGTGGTGTGGAAAACACACATCTTGCTATGTGTCTGATATGGACAAATGGAAATGGCTTTAGTCTCCAGAGTGGTCTGTCCAGCATCTTTCACCAAAACTCTTCTCTCATTCTCAGACTTACTAAATCATGTTGTGGGGTAGGAGGGTCTGCCTGTAGATGTGCAGGACACCTGCTCCGATGCACTGTAATTACAATTCATCAAAGCAGTCTCAAATAATTGAGACTCCTAATTGGCACGCTCCAGTAGCCTTGGTGTCTTGTGTATTCAGTGTCCCTGCACTTCAAAATGGTGGCAGGGGCACTTTAACTAAAGCTCACTGGATGAGCTTTGGTTAAAGCACCTGCGCCACCGTTTTGAAGCTCTGGAACTCTGAATACACAAGACACTGCAGGCACTTTATTTAGAGCAGCTCCTGAGAGCCACTCTAAAGAGTCCCCACCTTCAGAGCATGTGTAAAGACACCCATAAATAGGAACTTCAGTCTCAAGGGACCAGTAAGGGTCTGTCCCATTTGCCATTTCCTTGTCAATATGTAGCAGAAGTGTTCTCTTTTCACCTGGGGATTTTTTGGGTCATCTGTTAAGGTGAAAGGTTGCCTGATCACTTTGTCCCCATGTACAGATTACGCTATACCACTCAGTCAAGTATTATTTTTAATTAACCTAACTACTAGCTGCACAAAGGAGTCTTTAGGAAAGGAAAACTCCACTGTAAAGTCAACTTGAAATAATTGATATGAACAGTACCTTTTATTTTCTGTCCCCATTCCAAACTTCTCTAATCTTTTATTGGTAGTTTGCAATTTGGTACAGCCATCCTAAAAGACCCTAAAATACTTTGCAGGTGCACATTGGTGCAAACCCCATGAAGTAGGATCACTTCAATCATCAATGACGGGCAGACACGTTTAGGAGAAAATGTGGCAGCTGATTTTTAGAGTAGTTGTATCACTATAGTTAAGGACAGTGGTTCTCAACCCTCTTAGGCTCAGGGAGCCCCTTGTTAGACTCAAAGCACCATCAAAACTAATAGAGCAATTCCTCTGTTGCAAGGAATTGAGAGGCTACAACAGATCAGAATGCTTTTGAGATTATAAATTTCTATTAGAAATCTGTGGGTTTATTTTGTGAATCATGTTTTTGTGGTTATATGCCCAAATGTGGGGTATGCTGTGCCATCCTTAAAAGGATCTAACAGCATCCCAGAGTGCTGCAATCCCCTGGTTGAGAATCACTGGTTTAAGAAAAGAGTGTTATACAGTATTTGTAATCAGATTTGGGGCAGGAAATGAAGAAATGAGTAGCAAATTGGAAGTAGATTAACTCTCAGAAAGACCTTCCTAAGTGTAACCGTAGGACAGTAGAGCAAACTGCAAATGAAAGTTGTAGAATTGAAACTTTTCAATTGGAGTTTTGCAAAGAGAAGCTGGATAGACATCTGGAGTCCTTGAAGTCCTCTTCTACCTTATGATTCTACAAAAACAAAAACAAGCACTAGACTATGATTTGTTTTGCCAGAGGCTATTTTCAAACCTATATTTTTAATGAGAACTGAGCATCTCAGTGGCTGAGATGACATAAAAGAGTGACACTGAGCTTTTCAGTGTCTTGAAATTTGTTTTCTTTTTAAAGCTGATTTTATATATATATATAATTTGTATTTAAAATATTGACAATATCAGAATATAGAAAAAGAAAGGACGAGCTCTTATGTGTATATTGTATTTATTATAAATATAATACATGTAAATTTATTTATATTTATATGTATTATATTTATAATAAATAAAACACACAAATAAAAAGCTCATCCTCATTCATTCTACGTCCTGAAATTCTTGTTTTTGTATTTAAAAGTGTGTGGGTCTGTGCACACATGCATGTGTGAAATTAGCTTTAGAAAAATTAACAATTTCAGAACATGGAAGACAGGGTGAGAATATATTTTATATAAATTAAATATGCAAATAAAAAAATCATCCTTGTTATTTCTTATGTCCTGAAATAGTAGAATTTTAAAGCTAATTGTGTGTGTGTGTGTGTGTGTGTGTGTGTGTGTGTGTGTGTGTGTGTGTGTGTGTGTACTTAAACCACAATTACCTTTAAAAATCTCTAATCCTATGTTTATTTATTTGAAGTTCAGATACATCTTTTATTTGATGTTCAAGTCCTTTGAGGCCAGATTTATTTTAAGCTTCCATTCTCAACATTAGGGACCAAATTCCATATTTAGCTACCTAGGTAAAAATGGCTGGATTTTTAGAAGTCTGAAATGCTTGCAGCTGCCATTGCCTCAGCCAGGAGCTGTAGCTTCTCAGCATCGCTGGCTAGACAGACATTACACATAAAACAGTTTAAGTGATCAGAAACTGGTTGAAACCTGTAACAGAACAGACATTCAGGCTAGGGTGAGACATTCAAAAAGCCTGAGCCTGAATTGATTCAACCTTTGCAGGTTAGTCTAACCTGGCTAGGATGAATCGGTTTCCAGCCATACAGACAGTCTCTCTGGCCTGATGAAATTAAGGCACATGCCTGCAGTGGCTCAGGCTAGAAGCTGGGGGGCGCTAGAGCAGCCCTGATTTCCCTCCCAGTGCTGAGATGAGGGGGGCTCGGCCAGGCCCCGGCAGGAGGCTCTGATTAGGGAGAGGTGTAAACCCCCACCCTGTCTGGACCATCATAGGCTTTTCCCTGCTTGCTGCTCAAGGGGAGGGGGTGTTGCCAGTCTGCAGCCCTGGGCTAGCACTCTGAGGCAAGTGTGGGGGGAGCATGCAGCGCATGCATCTGTTGATGATACAGAGTTTTTCACTGTCCCTCCCTGCTTCTGTATACTGTCTGCAGCAACCTGACAGGCAAGCAAGCCGGGGGGGGTGGGGAAAGAGCGGGGAGACTGATAACAGTGTTTATCACCCCTATCTCCATGTTTATTGCCCCATTAAGAAAAAAAAATGCAGTGGGAGGGACAGGGCCCTGGGTGGGGACAGCAGCCCCTATGATGATGTCAGGGAGTGCAAGCCCCTTCCCAGCGGGGGGCCCCGCTGTAGGGCAGGCAGAACTGCAGCAGGCTGCGTGTGGCAGCACCAGGGTCTGGAGCCTGCCCCCCAATGCTGCCACTTCCACCACTGGAGCCCGCAGCAGCTTCCCACTTTTTCCCCCACGCTGAGCAGCAGTTACTCTACCGTACTGCCACTGCTAAGCCTGGGCAGGCAAGCGTGGAGCCAGCACAGGGTGCATGGGGTCAGGACTCTGCACGCTGGTCCCTGCCTGTACTGTGGGGCTTGGGCCAGTGGCAGCAGCAAAGGAGCTGCTGTGGCCCGGCTGCCTAGAAAGGCAGTCCCACTGCGGAGCAGACCCGGCCCAGCTGTCTGCCCGTGGGGGGCGCCTCAGCCAGGCAGGACCGAGGGACCTACTGGGGACGCAGCAAAGCCCGTCCACAAGCCAGATCAGTCTAGGCAATAACATCTGGCCGTGCCTCCACCTGGCCGCTGGAACAGGAAGGGGGCAGTTTTGCCAAGCATGAGCCTCTTCCCAGTGGGGGGCCACGCTGTATAGCAAGGAAAGCTACTGCAGGCCCTGGACCTTGAGGCTGCCCTGCACAGCCCACCGCAACTCTGCCCACTTCTCGTTGGGGTCCACCCCCCCCCAACATTATGCTGCCCCCACCAACAGTCCTGCCTCCTCCTGCTGCAGTGGCTGGGTGTGGGCATGGCCAGATGCTGGCCCAAAGGGCCCCTTAGCAGGGCAGGGACAGGGGTTATTTCCCTTCCCTCTGGCATGCGGCGGAGGGTACAGCAGGGGGCTTATTCCCCTGCAAGGAGCAAGTGCAGTGGCAGCAGTGGGCAGACCTGGCTGGCAGTGGGGTAGAGGGGAGACTAACCTGCCCCCATGCCCCCCTCTGCCTCAGGGGCCATGGTGCCCCGTTGTGGCCGCAGCAAGGGGGGAACACCTGGCAGACCCCGCTCGGGTCCCTGCCAGTGGGACAGCAAGGGGAAAATTAAACCTCTCTCCAGCCATGCCCCCACAGCACAGCTTCCCTGCTCTAGCACCCCTGGCTCCTGGACTGAGCAAGTGCAGACATGTACTTGCACGTCTGTTCTGTTTCAAATCGGTTCAACCTAGGCAAGTTAGGCTAACCTGCAAAGGTTGAATCAATTCAGGCTCCAGCTTTTTGAATGTCTGTCCCTAGCCTCTGAAGACAGGCTGGTTTGTTTTATGTGCCAAATATGAAACCAGATTCCCAAACCTCTGCAGCCATGTTTGAAGGCATGCTGCCTGGTATACAATTCGTGAGTTGTATTAGTGCCATGCAGATATTCTTTGGCTGTACTTCACTAGTATTGCTGGAATGGGCGGGTCCAATGTGGCCAGTGACGGAAAGCTTGACTTCAGTGGAAGCAAATTAGGCCAGCACAGGCACAACATGAAATTTCCACCCTGACAAAGCAGTTCCTGGTTTTCGGGGAGGTGCTTTGTAGGAGAGGCATTTATAATGGATTCACGAGTTCTTTCAAATTCTCTTGCAATTTGGAGAAAAGACAAAACATCGAAGTTTAGATATCCTTTCAATTGACATGACAAGTGTAATAGATGTGTTCCAAAATCTGCTTTGTGGCAGGGCTACGTGCCTTCCTCAGATTCTGTCTGTAGGAGGAAATTACTTTGAGAAACCTTTCCCCAGTCAATCATTTATCTGTTCTATCAGGTTAGAAGGCAGCCGTAGAGAAATAAGTGAAATTCACCCCTTTTCATTTCTATTAGTGTTCCATGACATTTTGAAAGTAGAGCTGATAAATAATTGCAAGGTGAATTACGGGTTGGTCATATTCACAAATTGATTTTTGTTTTTAGATATCTGGTGATTTAAGGGAAGTAATTTCCACGCTGTCTTCGCTACAAAGCGGTTGTCTTCATATCCTTCCTATATTTTCCCCCAGACTGAGTTCTTCTATAGCTCTTGCCTAGAAAGAGAATTGCTGAGGCAGCAAGCTAAGGAGCATGGCACTGACCATGGCAGATCAGACACTTGGTTAATGAGGGTCAATGTGGTGCCTTTGGCAACGTCCAATAGCTGCTGCTTCAGAGGAAATGTGCCCTTTATCTTAGAGAAGCATACACTATCTTATATGATGAGCTGAGAGGGCATAGGCATCCTTGTTGTCTACACCTTACACCCTGAAGCATGAGATCTGATTAATCTTACTTTAACGTGCCCAGTTACAGATATTATTAATGGTCAAAAAGCTATCTGTATGGATCCCAAATGACTGCCTGTTGTCACAGGTTCTCCGGATTGATTATACACTGTGTAAAAGGAAGGTGTTCCCCTCTGCTTTACTCAAAATACCCAAGTCTTACTGTTCTAGCAAGAGCCGGAGGGATGTTGCAGTGTCTCTGGGCCAGATCGGGTTCACCAGTGTTTCTTTGCTCCATACCCAACATGTCATAGTCGGACAGCTCTAAAAGTAGATCACTCCAGAACGAGTCAGGCTGCTTACGTTTTACCCTGAAACACAGCTCAGGAACCGTGCTGAACTTGCTTATTTTTCTTAGTGTGCTGCTATCTCAGAAGCTTCCTGATATCACTTTAAAAGTCAGAGTTTCAAATGATTCCTGGGTACCTACAGTTCCCACAGCTGTTTGTGCAAATTAGGTATTCACGTGCACAAGTGGCCAATGGTTAGCAGTAAGGAAATTGGCTGTGAGTGGTGGGTAATTTATACACCTAACCTAGCCTCTGGTCCTCTGCATAGAATTTTCCGTTTTAAAAACGCTCAACATTCAAAGAGCTCCAATTCATTCATCATCTGTTCCTGTTTTATAGACAATGAGTTTCCTTTCTGCTAGTAGCTCAGTATATGGCACTTTACACGGGACTAGTCTAAAAATCTTTTCACTCCAGAACTAAGCAATTAAAGGCTATTCAAATGAATTTGGGTCGGGGGTGAAGAGAGGCGAGGCTTGACCACGAGATTGGACGGAGAAAGCCCCAACAACTATGCTTTGTGGTTGAGAAATGGCAAGAGCTTGAGAGGAGGAGGGAAAGAGCCTGCATAATGTGGCTAGGAACATAGCTTTATTGTCTGGCTGCTTCACGTTGCTTTTGAGACCTGCTAATTGCAACATCTCTCAGTAAGTTACTTACAGCAGTACTGCTGCGTAGAAATTGTGATAAATGCATAAACTGTGTCTTATTGATTCTTGTTGACATCTTACATGCTTCTTATGCATGCTTAACCTCCATTTGGTAATTGTCACTATGGTACATGCCCCTGGATAATAAGAGTAAAGGAAGTGAATGAAATGGTTCTTTAACCCTTAAAAGCAATATTATTCAGGGCTCTATATGTGGTTTTTTTTTTCTTTTCTTTACTATATCTCTATTAGTTCGTGCTCTTCCCCTATTGAAGTCCCAAGATAAGAAATAGTGCTATCTCCTCTGTTAATATTAATAAGAGTGATGTTTTTAAGAGAGATTACTTTGAGACTGATGGTAAATTTGGGCCTCTTTAATTTTAGTGCACAGCATCAATATGGAATCTAGCAGAGGTACTGTAGTTTATTTACCCTTCTACTACACATTTTGTCTAGAATGCCGTATAGAAAGCTGTTTGTTAAATTATTTGCTTTGACAACAAATTGTTTCTGGATAACAATAGTAGCAACATATGTAGTATGCCTAAACAGTAAAACATTATCCATTGTTCTGTTATCTGCAAAAAATATATATGAAATAGCATACCATTGTAAAAGTCTGCATAAAGAATTTTGACTTTAAATTTTACAACACTGATCTATCAATGATGTCAAATAGATTAGGCTCCCTTGTATCAAGGGCTTTAATATTTAAGAGGGAAAAAAAATTACCGCATGATGCAAAAAATGCATTGACTTTATTTTCATGATTAGATGTAGTGCTTTTGGGTAATGATCAGGCATTGTTTCTTTTACTGTTGTTTGATTAAAATGTTAATACAGTCTTGACTTGATAATCTTACCAGGTACACATGGAGCAAAAGAAAAAAAAAGATGTTTTATGCCTCACAAATTGATTTACATAAACCAAACAAGCTGTTGCTTGTTGGATTGCAAAATGGTTTATTTTGCCCATTGGCCACAGGGGCAAAGATATTGTATTTTTGATGCCAGAACGTAGCTTTCATGCATTAGGTTTAAAATGACAATATGCTTCAGCCTCTCAGTGCTTAGATTTGCTTCATTTGGAAATCTTTTAAGTAGTAATAATAATAATGTTTTGAGGAAATTGAGTGGAACACTAAATTATTCTCTGAAACCTAAGTTCAAACTGTGCAAAGCTAAGGGAGTTGAAAATCAATGCACTTTTAAAGTCATTAGAGATCACAAGTGAAATAAGTCTGTGTTGCTTTAGCTAAGCTTTTAGTGTGCCATGGTATTATTACAAAATCAGCCTGAATCTGCATTAATTTCACAGTCTTTTTCTTTAAGATGCCCAGGGGTGCATGAAGAATCAAATGTAAATTTTAGAAGGCAGTGTTTTTATTAGTTGAAAGGGCAGTGAGCCATGAAATACTCAGGTTGACCTATGCAGTGCCCAGTATTGGTGTGAGCAGCAGTCAAGACGAGGGGGGAAAAAACAGCCCAGGCACTGTTTAAAAGAAGGGGTGGGGTGGGGGGAATGGTTTCTCAATTGCTTGCACACACAGCTCTCTCATCCTTAGATTTGGGCACAGTTTTCTTACATCACGTGCACCCAGAACTTTCAAAGCTAAAAATCATGAAGATCATTTGAAATAAAATAATTTTTTAAAACATTTAAGTTATACCTTTATTATTGAATTTCCCTCTGGGTTCTTGGATACTTAATTTCAAAACATATTGCACACATTTCCCTATTCTTAATTGTATAGCTGTTCTTGCCATGTCCAGAAAAATGTACCGCATCATTACAAGGTCTTTAAATTCTGTCCTGTTTTGCTAGGAGCCCCAGCTATTTCTTTTAAATCGACAATTAAAAAGGAGAAGAAAGAGCGAGTAATGACTAATGCATGGTCTGGAATGAACTGACAGTATACAATCCAAACTTGACACACGCAAAAAGTCCTACTCATTTCCAACCCTGTGGCTAAAAACAAAGCAAAACAAAACAAAACAAAAATCCTTTCTCCTCGGTTACTACCTATTTTTTTCCCTCTCATCAGTGGTCAGATTAGCAAGTCAGCACTGTCAATAAATAAACTAGAGAAGTTGTTTATTTTTATGTACTACTGAGAACAGTGTCGTCTTGTGGCCGTTCTCGTAGACTGTGTTGGTTTAACAAGCGTCCAACCCTTTTGTCTTGTTGTTTTTTGTCTTTCCTGCTCCCTGTCCCCTTGTTCCCACAGGCTGTGCGTTTGTCACATTTTCTACAAGGGCAATGGCACAGAATGCAATCAAAGCCATGCATCAGTCTCAGACTATGGAGGTACAGTACTGTATCATCTGCCCTTTCTTTGTTTTCTTTGTGCAAATGATTGCGAATGGTAAAGCCATGCTCTCCTGGAGAAGATCGGACACATGACAATCACAGATTTAAATATGAAGAAACTCACTGGGCCGCTCTCGGCGACACGATTTTTTTCTTAATGATCTGAAAACGCAAGGAGAAAAAAAAAAAAAAAAAGATCTCTGTGTTGTACCCAAGTGTTACTTGCACAGTGCTTCCAATGGCTTCCAGGAGAAAAGAAAATAGTCTCTCTTTAGCAGTTCAAAAAACACTCTTCAGTCCTTCCTAAAAAGTGTTTGGCGACTAAATTCTAAGTTATAAAAACAAAAAAGAAATGCTTTATTTTTATACGAATTTTAAGACATTTTGATTTGCACTGCTCTGGGAGAAGACTCAAGAGAGATTTAACCTGGCCATACTGAATTACTAGTGCATGTGGTTTTTTGCATATGGAATCTCTTTTTAAGTTAATATAATTTCTCCTACTTCATGTAGCCAATAAAAATGCTAATTATGCTGGAGAATAGTGAAGAGTTGGGCTTGCTGCAATACATTACCACGGCAGGACTCTGTACAAGCAGCGATCTTTAATTCCTCTAAAAACTGCCTCCCTGGCATCAGACTTTTAATGATGAGAACCCAAACCTTTAAATTTACTTGACAAAGAAGAATCACGCTGCATCATCAGTTTAGTTCACTGGGGTGGTTACAAGATGCCCCAGCTTATCTGGTGGCCTCAACATTTTTAGTCTGTGATTTTTGTCATGGTCTTTCAGAATTTTGCACAAAACAACCTCGCAAGAGTACTAAGCCTTTACTTATTCTGGATCTTCTAGTATATCATTTGAGAGTGCATGTTATACTGTATTATGTATACTGTATCTGTGTATTGATGATTTTCTCGGAGGTGGCATTGATGTTATGTGCACTTGTTTCTTTTTCTTTTTTTTTTTTCTCTTTTCCAACAAGGACCTTTCAGTTTTTTCTTGAGTAATTTTTCTTTGCAATGCTGTAGTCTCCCAAAGCATGCTGGGCACTAAACAATCATTATTGCGTCATGTCGTTGAGCCGCTTTGTGTAATGAGCAAAAAGGAAAAGAGAGAGAGAGAAAAAAAAATTGCATGCTAGTGTCACTAACTGTTTTCTGTATTCTACAAGTAATGATATTGGCATTGCAAAGTGATTGTCTTTCCAAACATCACATTTAACTTTGGTTAAGATTATTTTATAATTGATATTTTTTCTTTTCAGTGCAATGCATTTTTTTAGGCCCTGAATATGCAATCTTAGCTGAGAATGTGCCACAGAGAAAGCTGTACTTAGGAAGCTGACATTGCACAATATATTTTACTATGCAATCTGACTGTATATATGGATTTAAAAGTGCCATTGTTGTTCCCTGACATAATGCTGGTTTAAATTTGTTGGCCACACACTGCCCAGTGAGTTGGGTCCAAGTATATGTTTGCTACATTTTGCTCCAAGAAAAAGGAAAGTAGTTTTAACAATGCTGTGTTCTTATGTATATTTTTCCATGTGTTCTCATATATTTTTGGTCTAGAGTAATGAGTTTCAGCTGAATCACCCTCACCTCCAGAGGATTTTTAAAAATAATACCTAAAGGTCAGATTCTCCCATTCTTATGCTGTGTATAGTACCTTCCTTCAAACAAAGCTGCGTTTTGACATACTGCTCATGTTGAATAGCACCATATCCAACAGGGAATCCACTAGCTCCAGCGAGTAAGGGTTTCACACTGGCCCTATGGGCATAACTTTCTGAGCAAAGTACTAATCAGCAGCCTGAAAGGCTGGGGAATCTGTGCCTTACATAGGATACAAACAGCATCTCCCAACTAGTATGATGGTTCAGAATAGGCTGGATCTCGAAACTTAACCTTCGTGCCAGTTGGGCTCAGGTCTACAGCGCAGCCGATGTACTTGCTACTTTGGGGGAGTGTATCCCTTCCTGCACAGTGTTTTATGGTATCAAAGGAGTCTGCACATACCACCTGGCCAGCAGAAGTAAAGGTGCCCTGGAAGCACTTCCTGTTGTGAAGGGGCGATAATGACATTAAATTGGGTGGAGAAAGAAGACAGCCATAGAATACGAAGGTAGGAAATCCCCCAACCCCGCTCATGCAGAGGGCATGCCCTGTCCAGGTAGAAAGAAAGAGGGAAGGCAGTTAAGTCACCGTTCAGAAGCATTCCTTGCATCTGAGTTATTAATGTCAGTGTTATTATGGCAAAGGGCTGACTCTTGATAGCTAATATTAAATCTGGACCCTCAGCCAGAACAATAATGTCCCTGGGCACTCTGATTTCATGTTTAATGCAAAAAAAAAAAAGACTTTTAAAACAGAAGATTATATATTATGTAATCAAGTTTCAATTGAATGACTCGAGTTATTTTTTCCAATTTCATTTTTTTGGGGTTCTTTGGCACACATCATTGCCTAACATGTATTTTCAAACTGAGCTAAGAGCTCAAAAAGATGCGAGTGCTAATGTTCAGAAGAACAAGTGTGTCATAAAAATAATGAATTTTCCTGTTGCTCTTTGTATTTGACTGTCTATTCAGGTTCAGGCAACTCATTTTTAAAGCAGTAATCATTTGTTCAATTTTCTGCTTTTCTACTTCATTTCTATATTTAAACACAAACAAGTCACATGCTGTGTTAGTAGGAAACAGGACTTAGCTATCACAAAATAAACGTGACGCAACGACAGCAAGCTTTTTCTCATATGTTTCTACATGTAACATTACACGTTTCTACTTGTCATTTCGATCTTCAGTGTGTTTGCTCTTTTGATAATGATGAAGTGATGAAATATAGAGTGGACAATGAAAAAAATGAACGATGTATTCCTAAATTGCAGAGGTATTGGTTTTTTATGCAATTTACTGACATTTAAACATTTACAGATATAATGTCAGCTGTTGCGATGAGTTCAGAGTGGCTGAACTGAGTACTAGAACAGCCATATAATATTCTTCCTTTTCAAATTCACTTCTATTCCCTTTGAAATAGACTTGAGTCTCATGTCTGTTTTGTAACCCAACATTGCATTTAGCCCAATCCCTCCAATGAAAAAATATAATCTGCTCTGTCCTTTTTTTATTAACTATGCTGGAAAAATACCTCCATATTTTCCCCCCAAAAAAGAGCTTGTTTTAATGGTATAAAAAAAATCACTGAAGAGAGGTAATTGTGTACCAAGCTAACTCCTCCATAATCTTTATTCAATTGCTAGAGTGGTATATCTCCCGTTTTAGTCTCTGAAAAATTGAAAGACATTTTTACAATGAAATATACAGGCAAGTGACTGGGGGTGGAATAATAAATCTCAAGTGATCATTTTCTAAAATGGTAATTCTGAAGGCATGGTATTGATGGGAGGTCTTCCTGCCATGAAATAGCTATAGCTTATTTCATCATTTTATCTCTTGGTTGTGAATGTTCTTATTGTCCTATTGTGAGGATCTTCAGAGAAAAAGTATACAGCTACTCTTTGTAGAAATGGAGAATGGAGAACTTTTCTGAAGAAGCTCACAGGGTTTTAGAGCAGCCATTGAAAGAGTTAGGTTAAGTATAGACCCCCATTATACATTGTGAGCTGAGGCTAAATTCCTGCTATGTTCATTGGCTCCAAGTGGTCCTTTACTCTTCTAATGGTGCTCGCATTGTGGGTTAGAAGAAAAATGAGCCCGAGAGCACATGGGGGATTTCACTTGTACGGGATACAGGCACAGCCGTAGTAGCAATGCAGTATAAATCCCTGAGAGAGATGGATGGCTTCAACACATCTTAAAATCTTCCAATTAATTTTCCAGAATTAAAGTGGAACTGCTACATTTCTACCTTGTCCTTTAAATTAAAACATCTTAAGAGGTTTCCATCTAAAAACAGTGAATTAGATCTGTTTTCAATCACGTGTCACTGTTTACATCCTCTTGATGTCTTTGGCTATTACTTGGAAACAGACAGAAAACAGAAAGACAAGTCCATTTTTTTAGGCATGTGAACCGTGAAGCTTAATTAAAGAGCATTGATAAGGTCTGGTGTCTCTGGGGGTATTAGATAGTTAAAGGTACAAGACAGTCTGGGGGAAAGGGTTTTATAAAAAGAGATGAGAAACGAATAATTTTTCAACTGTCACGTTTCCAAAGAAGTTGAAATCTTAATCTTTGCTGTCTGACACACACAAAAATAAGAAGGGTTCAAGATATAATGTCCGATCACTTCAAAATGGATTCAAAGAGCTAAAAATATGCTCGAGAAGTGTGTCAATGTGTGTGACGTAATGTCTTTGTTTCCCAATCTGTCCAATCACAGGGCTGCTCTTCGCCAATAGTGGTGAAGTTTGCCGATACCCAAAAGGATAAGGAGCAGAGACGTTTACAACAACAGTTGGCACAACAGATGCAACAGCTCAACACTGCCACCTGGGGGAACCTCACAGGCCTTGGAGGACTCACACCACAGTATCTAGCTGTAAGTTTGTGAAATGTGTTTGGTTTAAGATAGTTGAAACGCGTAGTCATTAAACTCACATTATAACGTTAAGTCCTCCAGGGCAGAGAATATGTCTCACTGTGTAAAGTAGCTGTAAATTTACAACGCTATGTAAAAAAAAATCTTCCAACAGCAACAACAAATTAGAATGAAAGTTCCAAGATATTTTTATGCCGTGCAGTGTGAAGTTTGAAATTCGACTTACACTGGGAAATGCAGCATCCATTGTTCCCCTAGACTTCCATTATATTTTAGCACATTAAATTCTGCTTTTTTATAGCTAGAATACATTAAACATTCCTTCTTTTTTATTTCAAAATAAAATTGGTACCTTACAGAACACAAGTAGGCACTTGACAAACTTATTCATGAATAGCCTTCTGAACCCACAACGTCTCGGTTTATTTCTGCTCTGACTTATCATTTCATGCCCTGCCCCAGTTTGAGTTAATCTTTTAACAGATTTGAAAATAGCTACCACTTTCAGAGTTAAATGCTATACATTGAATGTTCTTTTGTAATTATTAATTGTGTGGGGTACGTATTGCTTTAAAGAAGGTTGATTTGATTTGGGGTAGCAATTAGTTTCTCACGTTTTGAAATGACGTTTTCTTTGACCCTTTCCAAGCTAGGAGGCACAAATGAGTTAGCTACTTTGGTACGACTGCCCTCTGATGGAGAAATCTGAACAGCCAGCTATGTCTTAAGTCCTGTACTGCGCTCAGAAATTTCTGTATGGTTTTAAGTGCTGGGGGCTCTCAGCCTTTTCTTTTGCTGTGGAGTTTGTGACCGGTCTTACTATGTAGCATACTGACAACTGGGAAGTTCATAGATGTTTAGTATGCTTAAAGCTCATGTACACATAGGAACCCATGTGTACGTACATATTGTGTGCACGTATAAATGTATGGAGGGTGTAAAAGAAAAGAGTGTATAGTTTTATGTCTGCATACGTATTCATTTAGCCGGAAGTTTAAAAACAGTATACTAAATGAATACTGTTGGTCTTGATGGTTTACATAAGCTTAGCACCTGCCTCTGAACTAATGAATATCTGTGTACTTGATTTATCCTAGCTAAGGATGAGAAAGGGGGGGAAAAACTGAATTAAAGGGTTTAGGAAGGAATGGACCATGATTGACAGAGATGAGTTATGGTAACTACCAGACTACAGAGGGTTATAATTAGTCACGCTATGTTGGTTTAAATAGATTTAACACCTGGTTGTTAAAAAGAGTAAATTGATTAATTGTTTTAAAGCAGCAATGTTATTGAGTTTCCCCAGTGTCTCTGTGTTTCTTAATAGAGATTAGACATTAATATGGATTTACAGCATTGACTCTGGGGATGTTCTTTCCGACAATATGCAGAAAAAAGAGCCTACATGAATGTAAAGGAAACTATGTGTACTGCAAATGTATTTGGTAGCTAACGTTGCTTTAACCTTAACTTGTCACTTTGATGCCATTATTGTTGTCATTGTCATTATTGTTGCTATTACTATTGTTGTTGGTATTGTTGTTGTTGTTATTATTATTATTATTAATTTGCAGCTTCTGCAGCAAGCAACCTCCTCCAGTAATTTGGGTGCCTTCAGCGGCATTCAGCAAATGGCCGGTGAGTTAAAAACCATTTTGTTTTAGCCCATTATGTTTCATTTTCCTAGGGCTTTTACATTCTGCATCCCTAATGATCACATGTTGTTGAGGTTGGGTTTTTTTTTCCCCGGTTGCTCTTTGTAAAATGTGCTGCATGCATTGGCAGCAGACAGCTCATGGTTCACACTCAATAGAAATACTTTCTCCATCTTTCAGAACCTGAAATTAAGCCAACTGTTCCTCGATGGAGAAAACAGTTTGTCTTGCATTAGTCACCTGCCATTTGTCCCGAGTAACCAATTGTAAATTGCAGGAGAGCTCTTAGTCCCTGCAGCTGTATCCTAGTCTACTAAAAGGAGCAATAAAGCAACAGTAGGATTACATTTTAATTTTCAGCAAGATTTCTCTATCCGGAAAATCAAATTCATGGCAGCCCTCAAACATTTTAATAATAGGTGGCAAATAAAAATGTTCTGACCTTTTTAATGAAACCCAAGATTACAGACCTACCCTTGATGCAAGTTTGCAGTCTCTTTTTTATAATCGCAGCAAATTAACTGGGTGCCTTTTTGACTTCAGAACCCTAGTTGACAAAATTACACAACAGAAGCTTTTATGTAAAACTACAATCTTTGGTCTAGGGGAGAAAAAAGAAAGCAAGAAAAAGGAAAATCAAAGTGTAAGTGTATTTGAAAGCCAGCTAGTTGGAGGGTTTCTTAGTAATGAGCTCTGTGCCAGTAGTAACTGATGTGTAGTGATTAGTAAAAGGTCGCCCCCACTGTGTGACCTACCATGCTGATACCCTAACTTAACATGTTGCTAAAGAAGGCAGCATGTGCAGTAAATCCAAGTACAGATGCACAATTCGCCTGCCGGGAGAAACTGTTAAAAAGCTTTTTTTCTTTGTTTGATTTTTTTTTTTTTTTAAGCCAAAAAAAACCCCCAAATTGGTACATTAGTTTATGTTAATCAGGAACCCACTGAATCAATGAAAGGTTGTGCTGTGCTTGCTTCATCATCACAAAAATATTCAGAAGTCTTCGTGAATATGATTTTCTTTCTATCTGTTCCTCCTTTAATCCTAGTCTTTAGCTTCTTCTGGCTTCACGTAGAATGAATCTTGAAATACTTTTAACAAGTATAGATATACTGCAGGATGGAGCTATACCCCATAGCTGTCCTCTGCTCAATTGTTACATTATGCCATTATTGCAGTGGCATCAGAAACTAATGTGAACCTGCCGTCTGACAATATAAATTGGCCTATAGATGACAATATCCCTGAATTATTCTCTCTTTCTCACACCTGCTGGCGGTGCTTGCTGTTTCTATCATGTTACACTTACAATCTAGCATTTTTCCATCAAAAAATATATCTTAATATGATAAACAGAGCAGAGTCATTCAGTAACATTTTCTCAATTGGCATTTTTTTGGAGCTGGCTTTGAGCTCATGGGTTGTGTTTAGGGTTTCGTATTTGGTTAACTCTACAGAACGACAAAATTGAGAACCTGAAGAAAAAAACAGTGAATTTTTTTTCTGTATAGTTCCATTGCATTACTTGCACAGAAGGTTTCTGTTGTCTTTTGTTCACTGTTACTGCAGATGTACTTTTCCCTTTTTCCTTTGCTTGGGCTCAAATTAGGGATTTCTCTCAAGTAATTCTAGTATGTGCCCTCAGTCCAATATGTGAATTATGCATAGTGGCTCATTTGGTCCTGAGACTGGTTCTAAGGAAGTCGTCTGTTGTGCTCTTAGTGGTATGTCATTTTGTACTAGGCTAATATACCTCCTCACCTAATGGCCAAATTGTTAATGTTCCCATATTTTGGATAATAATTCACATATTGCATGTTTGTCCTGGAGAACATTAACAAGGCAGTTTCCTTGCTTTGCATTCATATTATCATCACTTAATGTTTTTTCTGCATTTACCTTTTCTTCCCCCAAAATCTATGGCTCTTACACTTAATGTCCAAGGTCAAATTAGTGATGTAAAATTTCTGTCCAAGCCACAATAATTCTACATGAAAGGGCAAAGGACTTGATACTATTGCATCATTAAGACTCGAAGTTCGTGGCCTTGAAAGTCATAAATTATTCCCAACCTTCAAGTTTCACCGGCCAGCATTAACCAAGCTGCACTATGCATCCAGTGGTATGCTTTTATAAAAGAGCAATATATTAAAGTTTTGCAAGAGAAAGAGGAATGGAAAATACAGGTCAGGTTTTGTTAGGTGTCTGAGTGGACTTAGGTGCCTAAATGTAACTTTACTGCACCCTGAAAAGCCATTACCTCACTACTCTTACATCATGTTACCCTTAAGAAGCCAAAAAAAACCCCAGTGGGTATGTCTACGCATGCACTTTACTGTGGAGGTGGCTAATTAGCTCCTCAGTAGAGCATCACTGTTTACATGTACACGGGTATTTGAGTGCAGTAAATTAATTAACTCCACTGTAGGACAGTACTGGCAGGGTCAGTACTATCCTATGGTGGAGTAATGACGTGCAGTGAAACGTGTGTGTAGACAGTGATCCAGGGTGCAGAAGTGCAAGGGCTGCCTGCCGCACAGCTCTGTACTTTAGTACTCTTGTGCCCCAGCCAGCCCTGATTTTTCCTGGGACTGGCCCCGAGCCTGCTGCCAGCCAGCAGTCCTGGGGACATGTGCAGACTCTGGGCCTGGGAGTAGTTGAATGGGACAAACTATGCCTGAGTTTATTGCTCCACATTAATTGCATGTATAGGTGCACCCCGTGAGGAAGATGATCCACCCACTTTTGGCATGAACTGTTTTTCAGGGACTCAAGCAGAGTGGAATACAATCCTATTGAGCCCATGTAAGTACTTCATAGGTAGAAGGCAAGACAGGGTGGCGCCTTTAGAGATTCAGAGAGCTTTCATATAAGCCAACCAGTTAGTTTCTAAGGTGCTACCCTGCCCTGACTTCAGATTACCAAAGATAATCACCTCTGTGCTCCAAAGGTGGAATAGAATCTGTAGAATCGAATTTTAGTGAATTTTGTTGGGCTAAGTAGCACAAGAGCTAGAATTTTTTTTTTTTTTTTTTAATATTTTTAAGTATACATTTGAGTCATAGCTATGCATCTGATAAAAATGCATCTCGAATAATTGTCAGCTGCATGTGGCTTGCATATTTACATTAGAAGTCTAATTTTTCTGAAAGGAAGAAAGTCAAAGGATAATTGGCAAAGTCACCTCTAGATCCCGCTATCGGAGCTTGTAAGACCTCTGACCCAAGAAACGTTCATGTAGCGTCCCATCTGTGTTAGCCTTTTTGACACTGAATTTAACAGGAGGAGTTAGGTTCCGCTCTGCCGGAGTGATGTTGGCAGAATCTCCGCACACATGCATACTGTGTCCAGGATAGTAGCAGCCAACTGTTTTGGCAGGTGTGCTTCAAGTTAGCCACCTTCCCACGTCATCCCCATCTCTCCCCCCACTAGCCTTCCCCGCCCCCCACCCCCCCGGGGTGAACCTGGTAGAGTTTGCACCCTGTGGCACCAAAACGGAGGCTGGGGAACTCCGGCCCCTGGCTGTGACTGTGTGGGGCAAAGCAGGGGCAGGGCACTGCTCCAAGAGCAGGTGTCACCTCCAAAAGCCAAGTTAGACCCCACAACTGCTGCAGTTTTGTATGACAAGCAATGATCCAAAGCCCTGATTTTGGCAGTGGCTATAGGACCAAGGTTAAGCTGGCTCTCGGCAGTGGCATCTTCTCTCAGCAGCATCCTGTCCCCGTTCTGCTCCACATAGCACTCCAGTCCCTGCCTCCCTTTACCTGGGGGCTCTCATGCCACCAGGAGCTGCCCATGGTGCTTGTGGCACACATGCCATCATTTGGCCACCCTAGTCTAGGAACACAACCCTATGCTGTAGAAGTGAATGGGTCTGTTGCAGTTTACTCGTTAAGCAGGTGCTTGAATGGCTTGACCTATCCGTTGCGTTAAGCCACCATATGAGCCAAAACCAAGGGCCACCAGAGTCTTGGTCACCACTGCTTGTGATAAAAAGTCAGGGTCCATAGCTGAGGGCTGGAACAAATACCTGTACTGAGCCTGGGTGGGAGCTGGTAGCACACACCACACCACGCATTTCCTGTAGATGTGAAGAAATTTCTTGCCTGGGGTTCTCAGGTGATTATATCCCTCCTAAACTACTTTTCTTGGCAAACAAAGCAAAGCCACTGCTCTTGCCAGCTTGTATATTGGTTTTTATTGTGATGGCTGGAAAATCATGCTTAGAATTATTTTTACATGGGGAAATAGCGCATTGTTGTTGTTGTTGTTGCTTTTAATCCTAAGGGGAAAAAAACGGAATTAAAGGGCTTTTGCTCAAAACCTTACTTACATACAGAGGCTGAGCACAGAAGATTTCAACCTCAAAAGTGAGTGCTTTGAACAATTTCTAACATGTTGAAGTGCTTTAGTAACTTGTAGCATCCTTTGATAGATTGTATTACATAAACTATTACCTCTTACAGTATTGCTAGTCTCTAGTTAGGCAAATTTAAGCAGATCACAATATTGCCTTAAAAGCAAAGAGATTTCACAAGAAACAAGTTCTTTTTAAGTTCTTTTAAATTTACTTCTCAGGTTTCTGAACTTTTGGGGTGCTCTTGGATCACAGCTTCAGGTTTTTCTCCACCAGTATGAGAGCCGAGGGTTTTTTCAATTGAATGCCGAGATTTTTCACGAAGCCGCTTTAACTAGAGGAACGATGTCTTAAAAAGAACACTTGATCTAACAAGACTCACAATACAATTGTGAGAACTGGCAACATTGCCTTTGCTGTTTCTTCAGTGCAATAACACTGAAGAAGCGCCGCTTAATTGTTCTTACATATGCACATAAATACTTGAGTCATCTATGTTTTATGTTCCCCTCTCTTTTTTTTCCCTACTAAAGAATACTGCAGTATAATTAGCAATTTAAAGCCAATTCTTTTTCTATTTAACATTAGGCTGTAATGTTCAATCTGTACAGGAATAGAAACAAAAAGGGCTCTACTAAATCAGGTGCATGATTTGAAATTAAAAACCTGGTTTGAACTGATGCATCCAGGGATCTATACATTTGTATTTCTTTGCTTTGGGTTTCAGATCAATAAACTCTGTACAGCTGGGGCTTTCTTCTGTTTCTGAATATGTGTTTTGCTAAGCCCTTGAAACTGAACCCCAAGAGAGGCTTGAAACGAATTGAGCTTCTGGCTGGTTCTGATTTTTTATTCAATCCAGTGCTCTCCTCCGCTGCTCCCCAGGCCAGATCTCCTCCTGCTGCAGAATATGTGGGAGCAGATGGGTGAGAGAGACTGCATGAAGTCCTGTTTTTCTGAATGTTTTTCCCCTAATTGTTTCATTGGCTCAGAGGATCTTGGGGGGACTGGCTGAAAGCCAGGACCATCTGCATAGAGGCCCTGTGCTTTTGCATTGTCTGTATGGTCCTTTAGCTCCTGTAATTCTTTGGCAGCTCTTTTCCTATGGAGCCACATTGAGAGGTCTTCTCCTGCTGGGTGTTGTGCCCTAGCATCGCTATAACAACAGTCGTTGTCCTCAAGCTGGTGGGTCCAGCAGTAGTCCCACAGAGAGGGCTGCCTCTTACAGTCGGCATTTGTAAATGCTGGCCTATCCCAAATGACTGAAAGCAACGAGCTGTCTTTCTGTTGAAGAGACCAGTGCATCAAACCTTGGCAATCTGTGGCTTCCTCAAAATTTTATCAC
This sequence comes from Crocodylus porosus, assembly GCF_001723895.1. Lineage (NCBI taxonomy): Eukaryota > Metazoa > Chordata > Crocodylia > Crocodylidae > Crocodylus > Crocodylus porosus. The sequence goes on along the minus strand of NW_017728931.1, from coordinate 135,109,756 downwards.
AGAGGTCTAATGAAGGATTTTTAGAGAGCTCAACTTGGAGGGGAAATGGCCTGGTCTCGTTCAAGATGCCCACGCAACTTCTACTAGCAACAGGGCCACAAACACAATGTGAAGAAAACAGGCTATCCTGAGCATGGCTGCTTTGTTTGGGTTTAGTCTTCATTGCAAGAAAACACAAGCGGGGCTCTTGGGTAAGTGGAGACTGAGCACAGAGGCTGTAATTCTTCCTGGGCCTTATACTGACTCCAAAAGAGCTAGGAAGAAATAAGGATCTTCTTATTTCCTTTACCGTTTTTTGCAACTGCGTAAGGGCCGGTAAAAACACAGTGGAAAGTCCTGAATGACCCATTGTGTCGTTGTCATTCTTATTTTAAAAAAATGCTTAAGTGCATAGCAGAAACCAACCCTCTTAAGACCAAAGGGAAGGTACTAAAGTCACTGGAATTTAAGCGTGTTTTTATATTCTTTGCATGGGCAGACCTAGGATTTGCTAGTAAAGGGTGGTGCAGCACGGCATGCTGCTCCTCAGACCATAGGAGGGATGAGGGCAAAGCACAGCTGGAGCCCTCAGGCTCATAACAGGGTGCCAGGCAGGGAACCAGGCACCAAGTGGGGAGGGACCCTAACCCCCTACCATCACACTGCTGCCCCACGCTGCTACGTGATCTGGGTTTTGGGGGGAGCCCCAGAACCACTCCTGCCCCACTTCAGCCAGGAGGTGTGGGGAGTGGCTGTGCAGGATGTTGGGCTCAGCTGGAGACAGCAATGGCAGCACACAGGTTCCTCCTTCCTATGCTGCCTGCTCCCGTCTTCTCCCCTTAGCATCCCCTGCTTGCCCGGAAGATAGCATTGAAAGAAGTGCCTTTAAGTGTCTGCTCTCAGTCAGCGCAGGGACCTGAACAGGAGTGGCAGGGAGCAGGTGCAAAAAGAGGAAACAAGTCTGCAGCTGACACTGGCCCCTGGCACCCCATATAGCTGCTCCCTGCAGCTCACAGCTGGAGTGGGACAGGAGTGACCAGTGCCAGGACTGGTAGCACTGGAAGAGGGGTGCAACCACCCTGCTACACCCCCTGCATCTGCCCCTGACTGGTAAATAGGGATGGATTAAGCAGGTGTTTTAAAGTTAAGCATAGACTTCACATGCTTTGCTGGGTCTGAGTTAAGTGTTTAGATACTGTATAAATAAGAGAATAAGGTTCTCCTAAGAGGGATGTAAAATGTATGTGATCTGGCAAAGCTAAAGAGCTGGGTTTCCTATTCTACCCATCTTTAATGGTGCTTAAGAAATGGTACTTTCAAGAGCACTTTCTGAACCTGTCACCCATCCCAAATGTAGTTCCTCAAAAGTGATATTTAGCTTTAAAAAAATAAACTGAACAAACCACTACTGCCACCAACAACAATACAGACTGGTCAACAGCATCAGTGTTAACAGATTACTTATTTTTGAATTGGAAGTGACGTAAGCAAGTAAAAGTTCTCTTTCATCCAATGAGTTTCTCTTGCTGCCTTTGGCTTGTTTGTTTTGTTTTTAAACTCCAACCAGGATTTAAGTTAAAGAGAATAAGGCCTTATATCTGGTTGATTTTGGGGTGACAAAACTTTAGATACCTAATATGGACTCAGTTGTTACCAAGTGCTCCATATCTGAAAAAAAACCATACTCTTGAAGGCCGCTCAGGTTCAAGAACAACTACTGTTGTCGAAGCCAGGACTCCAGTAGGATTTGTCCAGAATAGATCTCCAAGTGTTCCTTTTATCATAGTCCAATGTCTTTTATTAAACTCTTTACATCTAAAACACAAAGCCAACTTGAAAAAAGTCTTTGGAAACGGTCTGTGGTTCTATTATATCCTGTACAAACACCTTGCGATCCTTATATGTACAGTTATCACAGGAGGGAAGTGACAGGGACTAAAATGCAGCAAATTGCCTTATTGTATAAAAGTTTGCATTGGAGGCAGCACAAGAAACTGTAAAATGTAAATCGTGTGCTCTCACATTTACCCGTGTTCTCACAGAACTGCATCTGTGACTGCGCAGCACTACAAAAATTTCCTGCGAGTGTGCTAATAGGCCTTATGAGAATGTTCTATAACCATCCATCTGTCACTTTTTAACAGGCCTGATTGGCAAGCACTTGTAACAACTGACATCTGTTCTTGCTTATTGATATGTAGATTTATGGTAATTGCTGTGAACAATAAGACACAAAATTACCTAAGGTGAACATTAAATTAAATTTTCATGCCCCTATCCTTATAAATAATTTTTTTTTTAAATCTTAAGTTTCAAGCAGGCATATTGTGCATCTGTTTTGTACATAATTTAATTGTTTTTTAAATCTGCCAAGTAGCAAAATGAAAGTTGAGTTCTTCGCCGTCCTGAATATTTGCCAAGCTGATAGCATATTGGTAAATATGCATTATTAAAAATGGAATGCAATTGAATGGTGGGACTATTTTTTTTTTTATTTTTCTTTTAGTCTTTCTACTTAAATTCCCAACATTTTCTCCATTCTGAATATCAAGAGTTATTTCTTACCCAGAAGCTCTTTCCCTACAGGGGGAATTATATTTTTCATGTGCAGCTCTGCCTATGAAGCTGTTCATCAGTGGTAAGCAATTTGCATTTCTTCAGAGAGAGATGCATTTGCTGAGTATGCAGCAGTTTCAAATGAAAATGATCAACTCATTTTTCTGTCCAATTCTGTTACAGGGTTGGGGACTGTTTTGAAAAAAGCTGTGGGTTGTAAAAAATTGTGTGCGCTGCAGGAGCAGAGACCATATGAAAGAGGGGGACAGACAGCAGACTGCTGTACCGTGGCTGAGTTCGCTGGGACCAGAATCTGCTCCTGTTTTATAGTCATACAGGTTCTGGGCTCCATGGATCAGCAATGCTCGATTCCCTCGCCTACGTTTTTTCTAGCAAGTTGTAACATTGACACATTTGACGAGTTGAGGGACAAGCCAATGAAGAGGGAACAGTGATGATAAAACGTCTGGGGAAACTGAAACACGGTGCTGACAAGGATGGATTATTGATGTGGTTGAGCAGACAGTCTCTAGGTTGGGAATGAAGTGATGTCTGTTGACGTAATTGTCTCTACAGCGTGCTGGGTGCCGGGTGCGCTCTTCGAGCCTGCTGTTGACATTCACACTCTTGTGTTCAGCTCCACTCCATCCTTTCATGTACTTCTCATACCCGTTATGACACCACCAAATGGCTCTGTTCTGCAGGCTCTGTAGCTGACACCCCATAACATCTGCAGAGCTGGGTTACTGCCAGAGTGCCATACTCATTCCCTCAGTAACACATGCTGGGAAGAAAAAGGACGTCTTCATAGCATGGCTCTTCAGAACATATTTTTTGTTGGTGAACTCATCTTCCCCCTGTGCTGCCACTGAAAACTTTGGGCTATAAAAGTGATTTTTGAGATGAGAGGAGATAGAAGTTCATCTTGCCTTCACCAGGCCAGCCACCCCAAGGGAAAAGGGGTGTGGGGGTGCTGCTTTTTAGTGCCGTTTACTGACCTCTGCTTCTGTAGTTTCTCTTTTCCTCTCTGCAGCACATGCAAGCTGTCTCTCAGCTTCTGTAGCCTTGCACATACATAGGTTGGCATATACTACAAAATAGAAAGCAACAAAGACTTGTTTCAAAAAACCTTTTTGATTACCAACCAAGTGCACACATCCACAGGAGGCCTCAAATGCCTCTACACAAACACTCATAGTACGGGGAACAAGCAGGAGGAACTCACCCTCCTGCTAGCTGACACCAACCCAGACATAGTGGGGCTCACTGAAATGTGGTGGGACCCAGCGCACAACTGAGGGGTGAATATCAAGGGCTATGGGCTGTACAGGAGGGACAGGACAGGGAGGAAAGGTGGGGGTGTGGCACTCTACATTAAGGAGGAATACACATCCTCGTCAGGTAGCACAGAGTCAGAGGAGGGGTACACAGAAGTGCTCTGGGTTAGGATACAAGGCAGTTGAGGAGAAAGAGACTTAACAGTGGGGGTCTACTACAGACCACCCAACCATAGGGAAGAGCTAGACCAGGAATTCTTAAGTCAGCTCATGGAGGTAGTTAGGTCAAAGTACAAGGTCATCATGGGGGACCTGAACTTTCCAGACATCTGCTGGGAAGAGCAGTCAGCCAGGTCCACTCACGTAGGTCCCTAGCCCAAATGCAGGACCTCCATCTAACCCAGGAGGTGCACAGCCCCACCGGGGAGATGCTTTGTTGGACCTGGTGCTGGCCACAGGCGACGACCTGGTGGTGAGGGGGCTGCACGTACTTGACCACCTGGGCGACAGCAGTCATTGCCTGCTGGGATTCATCGTCCAGCGCAAGGTGGCAAAGGTCTGCAGCAAGGCAGCAGCCCTAGATTTCAGGAGGGCAGACTTCAGTGAGCTAAGGAGAACAGCCGGAGAGGCACTGAAGTCCCAGAGAGGAGGGAAGCCAGGTGTCCAAGAAGAGTGGTTGCTCCTTAAGGGGACAATCCTCCAAGCCCAAAGGGGGATAATCCCAACATGGATCAAAGGGAGCAGGAGAGCACACAAGCCCCCATGGCTCAGCAAAAGCATCCGGGAATATCTCCTAGCTAAAAGGGAGATGTACACCCAATGGCAGGGAGGGGCCATCCCCAGGGAGGACTAGACTGCAGTTACTCGGGGCTGCAGGGGGGTGGTCAGGAAGGCCAAGGTGGAGATGGGACTGGGACTAGCTTCCCAGATCAAGGACAACAAGAAGTCCTTTTTTAAATACATAGGGGGCAAAAAGAAGTTACCGGGTAATGTGGGGCCCCTGCAACACACACTGTGAAATTTGGTCCTAACACCAGATGACAAACCTAACCTATTTAACAACTTCTTTGCCTCCATTTTCCTGAGCAGGGACCGGATCAGCCCCCTCACCGGGCTCCCCTCAGGCCCCAGGGGAGGTGCACCCAGGCCATGGGTCAGGGAGGATCTAGTCAGGGAACGTCTGGAGGGACTGGATGTATTCAAATCAGCTGGTCCAGACGATCTCCACCCCCAAGTGCTGAGATAATTAGCGGAGGTCGCTGCGGGACCCCTGGCACAGCTATATGAGCACTCGTGGTGCTCTGGTGTGGTGCCAGAGGACTGGAAGAGGGCCAATGTGGTTCCCATCTTCAAAAAACTGAGGAAGGAGGACCCGGGAAACTATAGGCCAGTTAGTCTTACCTCGATCCTGGGGAAGCTGTTTGAGAGAATTATCCTGGCGCATGTTCACGAGGGGCCAGCAGGGGAGATTATGCTCAGGGGCAACCAACACGGGCTCATTAGAGGCCAGACCATCCTGGTGGCCTTCTACGACCAGGTCACCAAATCCTTAGAGGCAGGGGTAGCAGTGGGCGTAGTCTTTCTGGGCTTTCAGAAGGCCTTCGACACTGTCTTTCACCCCGTCCTCATTAAGAAACTGGGGGACTGTGGTGTCGACACCCACACAGTCAAATGGGTCGCCAGCTGGCTGGAGGGCCGCACCCAGCGGGTGGTAGTGGATGGGTCATTTTCAACCTGGAGGGATGTGGGCAGTGGAGTCCCCCAGGGCTCGGTCCTCGGGCCTGCACTGTTCAGCATCTTCATCAGTGACTTGGATGAGGGGGTAAAAAGCACCTTTTCAAATTTGCTGATGATGCTAAGATGTGGGGGGATGTGGGCACACTAGAAGGGAGGAATAGGCTGCAATCAGACCTAGACAGATTACAGGGGTGGGTGAATGAGAATAGGATGGGATTCAACACTGACAAGTGCAAGGTGCTGCACCTGGGGAGAAAGAACCAGCACCACACCTACAGGCTGGGGGACTCCCTTCTCCACAGATGCATCTC
>NW_017728931.1:135058111-135103745 GCF_001723895.1 Crocodylus porosus | reverse complement strand
GGGGGATCTAGTGGCCTGTTACAAACTAGTCGGGGGGGATCAGCAGGCATTGGGGGAGTCCCTGTTTCCCCCGACCACTGCCAGGAGTGACCAGGAATAACGGTCAGAAGCTGGCAGAGGGTAGATTTAGGCTAGACATCTAGAGACGCGACTTCACGGTCAGGGCAGCTAGGGTCTGGAACCAACTTCCAAGAGAAGTGGTGCTGGATCCTACCCTGGGGGTCCTTAAGAGGAGGTTGGATGAACACCTTGCTGGGGTCGTTTGACCCCAGTCCTCTTTCCTGTCACGGCAGGGGGTCGGACTTGATGATCTGCTCAGGTCCCTTCCGACCCTACTAACTATGAAACTATGAAACTAAGTTTCAGAGAAATGCGCATGCACCTGCAGAACTTTGTTGAATTTCGCCCTGCTGAAGGTAGCCTTCCAGCACTGCCGAGTGCCTCTTTGTGCACTGCTGTTTACCAGCTCCAGCAATGCACTTTTTAAGCAAGTGATATAAGGAAACATTATCACAGAGAAAAATATCATTTGATGGTGACAAACTCCTTCTGATCTGCAGCTGGTCCAGGAGAGGAATAGCGATCAAGGCAGCCCTCTGGGAAGCGGGCACACTGTTTTTCTGCATCTCCTACCAGCTGAATCACAACATGGGGACTAACTGCGGTCTTGGTGAAGGCCTACAGTGTTTGTTGTTAAGTTGTTTGACTTCTAGCAGAGAGAGAGCTTTAATGAAGGGCACGACAAGGGTCCAAATAGCCATCCAGGATGAAAACAGAATTCGTTTGAAAGGATTGTTCAGTGTATTTGCAAAAAAAACAGACCCTATAAACCCCAGCCTTTTCTCTTTCTAAACTTGTGATCTGTTGATTGAAAAACTCTGGAGATTTGCAACATCTGAATCAGAATCATCAAATGCATTTTATGAGGTGGCCTAAGTGAATTCAGAGTGTATGAACAAGATTCAAAGCACTCCTCTCTCCTTCCTCTTCACTTTTGCTGCCCATGCATAAGAGCCAGACTATCATTAGCCTTGGGCGTACTGAGTGCAAGGTTTCCGAAGCCCCCAGTACCAGCAAGCAACATTAGAAACTCTAGGGGATGGGGAAGGGCAGGATCATAATCAACCTTCCCCTCTGCATCAGCAAGCACAGCTGAACTGGTGCAAGAGAACAGGTTTGCTTCAGCCTGTAAAAGGTTGGCTGTGCTCTCCAGGTAGCCCTATTATATGCTGCCTCTGAGGCATCTCTATATCTCTGCCAATGCTATCATTGTCATAGCAAGAATTTAGCACCATAATGGTCTCATTCTTGCTAAACAAATGCAAGTGTGGCAACTCCTGGTGGTTTAGTAGCAGACAAACCCCTTGAAATTGGGCTCCGTATCAACCAGTTTGGAGTAATAAGCTTTCATGTGAAGGCTTCTTTACTATTCATTTCATCCAGGAAGAGCACACACCAACTGCAGAAGCTTCCTCAGCCTGATGAAGGGTTTTTAAACCTGAAAGCTTGCTAAAAAAAAAAAATTCCAACTATTTAGTTGGTCTAATAAAAAATATCAGATTCACCCAAAGAACCTTGTCTGCCAATGTCCTTAGACCAACACAGCTACAATCTAGACCCCAGTAAGCTTTCATGTGAAATTTCCAATATCCCCTGGTTTTCCCCAGCTAGGAAAGACCTCTGAGAGTGGCTTCCTTGGAGTATTTTAGAATTTCGTCCTCCTCTGGCATCTAAAACTAAATTAGAGGTTCATGCAACAAAAGCTATTTTAGAAAGTTCACCAAATTCTTTTGTATTTCAAAAGAAGACTTAATTTAGGACTTGAACTATATTTCAGTCAGCTGATTTTCTTCAGGTGGGTTTGCTCTTCACTAATTCTTTGGTAATTTGAAGTTTCCGTATAATTAAACTACAGAGGTTTTACAATTTCAAAGGTATTATTGTAAAGCACTTGAACATGATAAGTGCTGTGTTAGAAAACTAAGTAAACTCAATGATGACCTGTGATTACATGACACAATAGTTACAGCCAATTACCTGGATTATTAGTGCCTTATAATTAGAGTAGTTTTATTGTGTCTTGTAAAAAAAATAAATATTGTAGGTGATAGGAATTGAGAGAGATCTTAAGGGTGCACACAGATGTTATGTTAGGTTAACCTAAGTAGGGTTAGGTTGATCTATCGATCTAAGTGCTGATCTGTACAGATGTTAGGGAAGGTTAGATCAGACCAAAAAAAAAAAATGGCCAGCCCTAATTTAGTTCACGTGAGGAAAGCCCCACCACATATTTGGGGCTCAATGAGAAGTGTTATACGTCTCATTTTTGGCAAGATAGGCATCCCAGTACAGGCAGGTACCTCTGCCCTGAATCAGACCTTAATCTACATGCCCATGCTTAGCATTTCCTATGTCCTATTCCTACCACCTAGGCATAGGTGGCTTGAGTCTAATAGACTCGATCACCTATTAGATAGAAGCACTAAAAAGCTCTGCCCAAACTTCAGGGCATGCGCTGCGCTTGCCGTGGGGATGCACTGAACTCGAAATAAAGCGCTGTTTGCAGGTGGAGGGGGTTCACATCTCTAAGCAACCTTAAGTGACTTGTCATGCTGCCAGTCTGTACCAGAGGTAGGAACTCAACTGAGATATCCTTAACCACAAGAGTAGCCACCTTTTGAGACAGAGGTGAAGTATGTTGGCGGGGATCATTGACTGGTGTTTCTTAATGAACCCTGTTGCTGAAGCTTCGTTTTGTTCTCTCTACAGGCATGAACGCTTTACAATTACAGAATTTGGCAACTTTAGCAGCCGCAGCAGCCGCCGCCCAAACCTCAGCTACCACCACCAATGCAAATCCTCTCTCCACAACAACTGGTGCTCTGGGAGCCCTCACAAGTCCCGGTAAGAGCAGAGGGCTTTTTTTTTTCTTTTAGATTTAGCAGAAAGGATAGATGAGACTATCAAACCAGTGATATGTTTGTCACCTCCTGAAACAATAAATGTGCATACAAAACTCAGAGAGAACATTTTGGTGTTTAATGGCTAGATTTAAAAAAAAAAACCCCAATCAGCTAAATAATTTTGCAAGTTGTTACATATAGGGATCTATTTTGAACTCGCTGCAGGATCTCAGAATAATCTGACAGCATCCAACCAGTACAGGATTATTTTAGTTGCATGAGGAAGTCAGTTAAATTTAACGTTGCACATAGAATCCAGAATATGAGCAAAATCCCTCTTTCTAGGAAGATAACAACTGATTCTGACCATTTTGCTCTCTGAATAAACCATTTTTACCCTCTCCGAAACCAACCATTATACTCTCTCTAAATAAATATTTGAGTAAATTAAAAAAAATTAAAATATCGACCATATTACTCTCTGAGATGGACTCCTAGGACCCAAGGGGTAATCAGTTGCATTACTCCTAACTAGCGTGAACTTTTAAACAAATCCACCTTCATTTCTTTTCTTTTCTTCTTCTTATGATGCTTCGAGGGAGTTCTGCCAGTGTTAACTGAGAGGCTGTTATGGAAGCGAGATGAGACAAATAGGTAGCTTCTAATCAGAGCTACCCTGGTGTAAATTTAGCAGATAGTAATTCCCCATCATTTCTGATACCAGTGGAGAGTGGAATTAAGTTAGTGTAGTTACTCTAGATTTAGGGCGGCGTTCCCAAGTTGAATCTGGCCCCTAATCTTTACATAAAAGCCGCAGGGTGTAATTATTTGCATCATGAAGTGTGTTTATTGCAGTCCTAGAAACATTTGTATTATTTTCGATGCCGCTAAAGAACATTTGTGTTTAATCTTGTTTAAGAGTGGATTTATGCCTCATGATAAAGTAATTCATGGCAGAAGGCTTGAGTTCAACAGCAAAAAAAATAAGAGCCACCCTTTCCCATGTTTGTGCTGGTAACACCACCTATTCTTAAGGTGGGCAAACATTTCCCATCGTTTTCCCGTTTATTCTGTGGGTCGTAATGGCCTGAAATTTTAAACTCTTTGTGCTGAATTTTTCTGTGTCTTGTCATTGCTGCTACTCAGGAAGAATGGGGCCTGGCATCAAAGCTGAGGGCAGGAATCCTACCTCTGTTGTTTTATCAGCGATCCCTGATGGCTCACAGGCCTCATGGAGGAGGAATGTGTCTGACATTTAAACAGAAAAGACAAGACGTGATATGGCATGGGGGGCAAGGAGCTTAGTGAGACTGGGGAAAGAGAGGCACTGCCAGGAGTCATTTTTGAAAAGACTAGAACTGAGAGCTGGAGATAGTGGACGAGGCTACAGGGGCATCGTTAAAATAAGAGACAGGAATGAGAGTTGAGGGGAAAGCAAAGACTCGGACTGGGAAGTTGGAAATAGGTGCCATTGAGGGCAAGGGTAGGGGGATTGGGAGCCCATTCTCAGGAGTCACCAAACAGTGCTATCAAGAAGCCAGAAAGGAGGAACAAGGGAATTGGACACGGCAATTATGTCTGGAAACTGGGAAACAAAGAGTTGGGGAATGGGTGTGAGGAAAGGATGGATGCTGGTAATATTACTTACACCAATGTTTTTGCAGGTGGTCACTAGGTACGACTGATGTTTCTGGTTGCCCAACATGAGACCCTGAGACCAATCAGCTTAAATGCTGAGGCCTTGTAGCTGTGATTGCAGTCATTGGAGTGCCATGCTTTGACCATATAAAATGCTGTATAATGCAAAGTACTCTGAGAAATCGGGTTGTTGGCATCTGATAGTGGACATCAAATATTAGCCTTTTTATTTTTTAACCTGAATCTCTCTGCATCTCACCTCCCAATCTGTAGAATGGAGTTACCACGCCTTCATTTCACAGGGGTCTGAGATGACTATAATATATAAGTGCTTCCCAGCAATGAATTATTTCAAAAGCAACCTAAGAAAAACCCACAATAAAGTAGATAATTTTGTCTTCAGAGGCTGTTTGAATAGTATGCAGTAAATGAGGCATAGGGTCCCACACTGAACAATACCCCATCCATACCAAAAACTGAATGAGATATGAATCCAAGGGAAAATACAGTATGCAGTGATCATGTAATTAAAGACTGTATCATAATGCATATATGCACAAGCAGGCCAAATTAAGGGTTCAGAGAGAACCTTAATCTGTGATGACTCTCTGTGGGGTATGTGGTACAAACAGCTATCTTGAAGATCATAAACGGTATAAGTTTTGGAGATGAAAAACTCTTTCCCAGTCATCTAGTTCAATGGCTGCCAATGCTGGATTGTTCCCTAATGTGTATTTTCAAGTGCTGTTTAAGCTGAATAGCTGCAGAGATAGGGATATTTACATTTCCCTTGCAAGACTATTTTATGGCCCAATTGACCTTAGTGTTAGAAAATGTTTTCTGACATCTGGCCTCATTTTTCAGTTTTATCCCATGTTTCTATCCACTTCTATAAATAATTCTTCCTCTGTGACCACAGAACCTGAGTTAGAGATGGGATAAAAACTCATCTGGTCCATATTGCTGCCATAGGACTTTTTCTATAGCATGGTTTCTTCTCTCTTGGAAAAATAGCTCTGCAAGTCGCAATTAATCCAGGCTCCTTCCACTGCTTTAATCGTGTCTATAATATTTTCCATGGACCCCTTTCATTGTGCCTTTGTCTCACTGAACTGGGGCACCCAACACAGCATGCGTGTGCTATAGATGTGGTCGGTTTGATCATAAACTATTGTCTCTCTAACTCTGAAGTCATGTATTCAGTAGAACACAGATAATTTATTGGATTAGGTTCTTCAGCCCTAGCAGAGATTGGGGGTTTGCAAAACTAACTGGGAGGATGTGCAGCTGAGTGCTACTGGTGAATGAAAACAGCTGGGTGGCTTGTCCTTCACTCATCAACCTGTGGCAAATTAGGCAGGTTGCAACCATCTGTGACCTGGCTACTACTATATTGGGCTGTAGATGCATATCATACAGCCCAATATAACACAAAAGTTGGTTATTTCTGTGACATTGTAAGAACTTGTGTATATACTGCTATCCACCATCGCTCCCTATTTTGTCTTTGCATCACTGCTAAGAAGGTTGGTCTCGATGAAACCTTAAGATTCCTTCAAAAGCTATAATCTATAATCGATGCTGGAGTTGTGCTGACAAGTTGATCCTCTTAGCTCCTGCTAAGTATATTAAGGTGGAGCAGTTACCTTCTGTTTAGGTACAAAATTATAGGAGATTTGGGAAAGAAATGCAATGGACAACCAAGTTCATGCAGGAAGCATAGGCTAACGGTGTAACTTGATATTATTTTCGGTTACTAATATAGCCAAACCTCAGGAAGGATGTGGAATTTGGACATGATCAGGATTTATGCACTCCAGCTTGTATGAATCAGTGGAGCCATGCTATTTTATCCTGGCAGCCCACCTGACCAGCTTCAGTGGTAACTCCAAGGAAGCATTGGAGTACTGTCTTAGGGCTGAAGACAGCCTTGAAAGCATGGCTGTTTGTTTCATTGTGCTTCTTGCAGATGTTCATTTAATGGCACATGCATGGCAGGATGTGTGTTTTTGGAATCAGGGATTAGATCATGCAATAGCTAACACAAGGAGCTTGGCACTAGGGGCAGGCCCCAACCCTGAGAAGCGCTGGGAAGATGTTAATCACTCCGGAAGTGTAGATCCTGCCAGAAGACAGTAAATGTTTGTTGTGGCATGCAGAGAAGAGTCAGGAAAATGTTAAATATTCCTTAAGGGTAACATCTGCCAGGGCCCTGTATATTATAAAGTTGGGGATACTATATGGACGTTGTATTGCATGGAAATCCCAAAGCCATAATATGAGTAAGTAGTAGAGAGCATTTGAGTTCAGAGGGCAAAACCTGAAGCACCACTGAGAACTGGCAAATCCCCCTGGGCAAGCAGGTGTGTTCAGCTCATGACTGAAGGTGAGGGGTAGAAGGAAAAATACAATGAGGATGAAGCTTCAAATGTCATGAGTAAATACATCATAGCGTCCAGCACTGCTCAGGCCCATAGGGCCTAGAAAGCAGTGAAGGCATCCTGAAGGCAGAAACCAAGACTTTGCTAAGAGACTAATGATTTTGTATGACCTGCAAAAGAGGCCTGATTGTCAAGAAACTCTATACGCCCCAAATTGCAAATTTCTTTGGAAATTCTTAGCTAGAGTTAATAGCTGTATCCAAGTCTATTTTTCTTTTCAACCTTAGAGAGCTTGCTGTGGCACAGAGGAAGTTTATATTTAATCATCTCATTAACCTGTATGTATTCCACAACTGACCGAAAACCAAACATTGTTAAAATGTCCTTCGGCTTAACCTTTCTTATCTGGTTCCACATTCTCCACCCCATTAAATATTTTGTAAACCTAAATAATATCCTCAGTGATTCTTCTCTGCTATATGGAAAATGAATTTAGTTCTCTACAGCCTTTCATAGCAGCTCAAAGTATTTTCATTACGACCAGAAATATATTGGCTGAAAATATTTAAATCTGCCTTTCAGTATGATTTTTGAGGCCCCAAGGGTATTTTTGGTCTGGTTTTCTTTTAATTGAACACTCCAGTTTGTTGTATTTAATAAGAGGCAATTATTTCTGTCCAGTTTCATAGCCCATAGTAAGCATAGAAATAAATGTTTTTGTCTCATTAGATAATGGTCCCAGATTCAGGAAAGTACTGCTGTTGAACACAGGTTTCATTTTAAATGTTCACTTTCAAACCTGCTAGAATGGAAGTGCTAGCCTCAATAGAGATGGACTCGAGCATTTTTGGGAATTGGGGCAAGTAATGAGAGTCCAAAACTGCAAAGTTCAAATTCAGATTTTCCCACCCAACTACTAACTTTCAAATCCCTGTCGGGGGGATGCAAACAGGCAAAATGAAATGATGGTGGCTTCAATTAGGTCTCAGCTTCGGACCTAGTTCTGTGAGATTCAAAGCACCCTCATCTTGCACAGAATGAGGACAGGAAACCCAGACCTGGATGCCCTTAGCACCTCACAGGAGAGGCCTTGACATGGGTCTGGTCCAAAGCAAACTTGCATTTGCTTGAGCACACCATGTTTTGCCATGGGCCCTGTCCAGCAATCAGCAGACTCACCGGTGCCGTGTTGTTCCCAGGCTGGCAGGGAATACCCACGGGACCAGGCAGAGGGGAGGAATGATGCTGGTCCCAGCCTGAGCCCCCCTCTCCCTCCGCTGGGGACGGTGGTAGTGGTGGCAGTGGCCTCCCCTGCAGCTGAGGGGATGAGAGGAGGGGATGGGGATGGGGATGGAGATGGGGACAGGATTTTTACCTGATTTGTGGATTTTAAAAAAATACCCACTGCTATGCAGCCCAAAACAGAAGTGTGTCTATGCCACTGTACCCCTTCTGGATCCAGCCCTGGACCCTTTAATATTCACTACTGAATTTACATGAAATTTCTGCTTCCAGATTCACAGTGTCATGTATTTCCAAACCAGTTACATAGTACAATAGTTCTTCACATCTCAGCATTAATGTAAATCCATACAACTTCTAAATGGATTTGACTCCAGTGCAGTCTAAGGACGTTCATTCTCTTCCCCGCACTAAATGCTTTTAAGCATGCCACTCTCTAAATGCTTTCTCTTACGCTTTAGACAGTATTCACCCACAAAGAACAGAGACAATGCAATCCCCCAAACTATTAATTTTTTTATAATTGTAAATTTATAATTTCAATTTTGCATACCCATGGAAGTCTCTCCCTGCAGCATTGTTAAAAAACGATTTTTAAAAAGGCTTTGCTTAAAAAACAAGAAAGAGTAAGCTTTCATTTTAGTCCCCTCCCCCCCCCCAAAAAAAAAAAATCCCCTCAGGCAATAAATAGGTTCTTTTGTCTCGTGGCCTTGGAAAAAAATTAAAATGGTTTAAATTGCCCATGGTTAGAGTAACTGTTTCTTGCAATTATCAGATGGTAGTGAATAAAAATGAAAATTAAATCATGAAGGAATAAAACCAGGTAAATGCATATTATGTCTTTCATGAGTTTCTCATGGGTCTTTTGAAGACTCATTTAATCATCTTTCTTGTCTTTTATTTTGATATGATAATTGTTTCCTTTATTTACTTTAATCGCCCCTATTTAATTAGCTAATTCCTCATTCTTTTTTTTTTCCTTTCCTTTTTCTACTTGCTTAGAATACTTTCCTTTTAAATGGAATTCTATATCAATGCAGACAGGTCAGATTTAATAATGTACGAATGTGAATTTCGGAGTAAAAAACCCAGTTTCTCTTCTCTACCTTCTGGCCAGGCTATCACCACAAAGCTAGGCTAGCCCAGATAGCAGAGCTCTCGGCTCGTCCACTTTATGACCTATCAGGAACCCACGTCTATGTGCAGAGAATAGGGGTCTTAAGGCTCAAATCAAAACTGGTTTTTCTGCTGTAGCATTATCATGCCAAAGTCAATTTTTTTACTCCCTGTTGGTTTAGCTAGTAGAGTTGATGCTTTAAAAAAATGCAGCCTTTTCTTTTTAATAAAGAAAGTAAAGGGAAAAAAAATAACCTTCTTATATTCAAATGTAAGTCATTTTCCAGAAGATATCAGCCCTGGAAAATTTCAGATTAAAAGAAAGAAGTTTCCAAGAGTTACAAGCAGCTGAAAAGAGGAGGTTAGCATGCAAACAGTTATTTAACTTAATGATGGCCATTGCTGGCCTGTTCCACAGTAATTAATTCATTTTTCCCACTGTTAAAAGTAGAGGATCATCACTTAGTTTGTCCGGGGTACATTGGTCAGATATCTATTTGAGCTGTCATAATGTCTATTCTTTTGTCCTTAGAGATGGAGTTAAATGATTTGGAGGTCATTTGTTATTTTGTCTACTCCGTAACATAGCACAACAATTGCTTTTGTTAGTTAAAAGTATTCAAGTTGGGAGCACAATTGTTGAGATGTTAGGTATTTTATAGAGAATTCATGATGCTTGAGCAGAGAACAGGCAACGAATGATCAAATAGACATCCTGAAAAATCCCCTTTTTATTCACTTCAGTATAATACATTTTTCTCCAATCAGCAATTCAGTCTGCCACAGTGACATTTTGTTATAGGCCAGTACACCCACTGTGCTATCTATGCTTTGCTTCCAGGATGATCCAAAAATAACCATACCTGTAGGTGGATGTGAAAGTCTGACAGCTTTCTACAGAAAGAATCAGTGTAGATGCTTCATGTTGGAACAAATCCACTTCAAGCACAGCACTTCTCTCTTTTTTTCTTCAATAAAAATGGACTATTTTTATATCTCGGTATAGAATTAACATTAGGAAGTTTGGTGTATTATACCATCATTGAAAATAGTATTCATTTCATTTCCTGGAGGCAGCAGGGAACCCTTACCTACCTTAACATTCATTATTTTTATACCAAAAATAGCTAAAGTGATATTTTTAAAGGCATATGCTCTGCGTGTATGAGGTAGGATTCTCAGTGGTTAGAGCGCAGTAGCTTGCAAGAGATGGGTCCAATTCCTTGCTTTGCAGAAGATGTCCTGCACGCAAGTCCCCTAGCTTTCTTGTGCCTCAAATCCCCATCTATAAAATGGGAATAATATCTCTTTCTATCTCATGGGGAAGTAGTGAGGTCCATTAAAGATTGAGGCTAACAGATCCTACAGTGATACCAGTCCTACCTACACATCCTACAGTGATACCAGTCCTACCTTAGAGAGATACTTAGGCAGCTAACATACTTAACTGCTAATTTTATATTAAAAATTAGCCTGATTTCTCTTTGAACCTTGGATGGTTGTTTATACAATTAGGAGAAATAGGGCAAAATGGGAGCTATTGAGAGGGCGTCTTCCAGAACTGAGAGAGTCTCTTAGCACTAATTCAGAACCAGATTTTTAAAGAGGTTTAGGCACCTAAGCAGGCAGACAAGAGGAGGCATTATCCAGCGTACAGGCATTATTACTATCAAAGAGATCATTCTTGAGTCTCAACCCCCCAAGCTACCCAAGTCCCTGCCAGCTGGCTTTTTCAAAACTGCCCACATGGCATCCCCACCCCACTGCTAATGAGCTGCTCAGAGCCCTACATGAGATCAAAGCCCCATAAATCCTTAAGAGCAGTTTCTGGACTATATGGGGAGCACTTCGGGGTTTTCTGGATAGATGGGTCTTGGGTATGGGCCTGAGGACAACCTTGAGGCTGACGCTAACCATCAGCATAGACATAACTTTCTCTGCCTAACTTTACCCACGTGAAAAAAAGAATATTTTGTACTTTCCTATTAATATACCTTGGATGTGTTATGGGTTTTAGTTTAAGTGCTGAAAAGTGCTAATCTTAGGATGGTGGCAGTGTGGCTGTGAATAAACGTTGCTGTTGATTATTAAAAATAGGAGGAAGTTATTAGCCAAAGCAGTGGGTGTCATCTTGCTTAGTCACCAGGAAGGGGCTGAGCTGGAAACCCCTCTAGAGTTGCAAGCACACGATGCTACAGCTAGGATCAGAGATAACTCAAGGCTGTAATGGATTCTCACGCTCTGCGGCACACAGAGGGACTCTAATACATTCTGGTTAATGTGTTACAGTGGCAAATGGGTCTTGAATTTCCTTAGGTACAGCACACTATGGCTTAACTGTCAAACTTTTGCCTGAAAAATGTGGATACCGAGACTTAAGTTTGTGCATTCATAGTAAAGCATCAAATAAGTGGCCTGATTTCCAGAAGCTTTCGGCACTAGCCACTCCCACCGATTTCAGTGGGAAATGTTGGAGAAGCCTAGTACATCTGGTAACTGAGTCACTTTTAAGGCAACTAATCAGAGATTTAGGAGCCTTGCTTTAGATACTCAGGCTTGAAAATATTGGCCTATGTTTAATTTTTTTTAACATCACACAAAAGTGTCCTACACATGTGAAAAGCCATGAGTCATGGCAAAAATTGCTGGGAGGATTACCGGAAAAATGGGATGTGGAGGAGTGGAGTTACAAGCAGATCATTTCACTTCACTGATGGAACTTGTATCCCTGAAAATGTACCAAGGGACGGTTAGAGGATATTGTACCCCTCAAAATGCATTAAGTCCTTTGCACCTTCTCCTAGCAATCATGTAGCTCTCAGAAGGGACTGCATAGTTATAACCTCATCAGTTGGAGCAGTTCAGTTACTGCAGTGTTTTGAGTGGCAGGGTGAAGGAAATGAACAGAAACTGTCAGTAAAAAAGTTCCTACAACCCTAGTAGCAGGCTTTGTGCAAAACTTCTTGTCTCCTGTTAAAGTGACATTTTACAAGTTTAGACCTAGAAACTCTCTCTCCTTGGAGCTTGCGTAACTCTTCTGTGAAAAAGTGAATCCTAAAGCTTGCTGAGAGTACAGTTTAATAAATACCAGACATTGTAAAAAGTTGCGTGCTTTTGGGAGGATAAAAATGCATGCATAGTGTTCAGAGCAAAGCATTATGCTAGTTAAATTTTTTTATTATTATTATTATTATTATTTTTGGAAGCAAAGTTTGGAAACAGAGTACAGTACTTATACTAAACCTGGGATGAGCTGGATCTAATTTTTTTAATATTAGTACATTATCTACTATCTAAGGTGTTAAATCCATTGCCTTGGCACATTTCAAGTTCAGCTGGGGTACATTCTGAAAGCGTCTCTCCAGCCTGCACTTAATCTGTAATATTTCTGTAATATTTGTGGCTGTGGTTATCCACAAGAAACTCCATTTTAAGAAAAGCACATCAGTACAAGTTGCACGTAGGACACACACCACCACTATATTACTGCCTTGTTCGAGTTTATTTTTTGCCACAGTGTCATCAGGCGTTGCCGTCAGCTCGGCTACCCAAGGTCGAGCTGTGATCTCCAAAAGCTGTATGCTCTTAGCAGAAGTCTGTAAGCAGAACAACCTACGGTGCTTAACAGTCAGGCATTAATTTAAATCGTAATAAAACCTGCACACCTGAAGGAGTTTAATATTGATGGTTCACCACAGCCAGTGCCAGTCCTGTACCTTGCTGAATTCTGCTAGTGCCCAAAGATACGCCTGTCGCATTCTCCTGGGCCTCAACGTTCAGAGGTATATGGTGTCAATTGAAGTTCACTGAACGTTACTTAGCCTTATGGCATTTCAGTGTTAAAAAGAAGAATGTGTTTTCTGCCATGGTCTGCTGGACTGAGTATGGGGCTACATACTGCTGACTTGTATGATTTGACTGGAGGAATGTAGTCCTTGCTATAGTATCTATTAAACACTTGTATGCCTTTCTTAGGTACTTTGCCCTCTATGGATGCTCTTGTATAGGACATCTTGAAAGAACTATTACCATACTGGAGTGGCATTGATGTGTTATTTTAAAATTATGTGCAAAGGAATGGACCAAGTACAATTTTATTACCAACCAAATAGCTTTCTGCAATCCTTTGTCCTTTATAGAGACAAATGACTGCACGTCATGGCATGTCATTGCCCTTTCTCATGGGCACCTCATGCCCAATTAAAAATCGTCTCTGCAATGCAAACAGTTCTTAATGCACATTCTAGACTTTTAATGATTTAAGGCAGGAGTCCCAAACTGTTTCATAAAAAGGCCACCTCTTTTCTCATGGATGTCTCCCCTCCAATCATGAAGACCACCTCCACTGTCATTTATAAGTGAACAGTCTTTTAAACAAGTGCATTAATTGTGGACCTTTAAACCACTGACCTAGCCTCTCTTGACCTTGTCTTTTTTGATGGAAAGATGCTGCTTCTTATGATTATGTATGTATGTATTATTATTATTACTACTTAGCATTTAAAAGTGTGCTAAGGATGCTATAAATGTATAGAAGACAGGTCCCTGAACATAATGTAACTTAAAGTCTTAAGTTTTTGCTACTATCTTGGCCTTCATGTAGACAGATCCTAGGACCAGACAAAGGCCTAATGGCTCTAGGGCTAGGGGCAGACATTCAAAAGGCCTGAGCCTGAACTGATTCACTCTTTACAGGTTAGTCTAACCTGCAACACTTGAATCGATCTGGAGGTGCACAGACATCCCCTTTTCATTCCAGAAATGCTGGCACATGCCTGCAGTGGCTCAGGCTAGAAGGCAGGGGCACTGGAGCAGCCCTCCCTTCCCTTCCTTTCCACAGAGCTGAGCTGGGGGTGGGGCATGGCCAAGCCCCAGCAAGGCACTCTGATTAGGGAGGGGTGTAAACCCCCACCCTGCCTGCTATCCCCAGCTCACTGAGGCAAGGGGCATGTACAGTACAGGCATCTGTTGATGATACTGAGCTTTTCAGTCTGCCTCTCCCTGTCTGCAAACCTGACAGGGCTACAAACCAGCCAGGGGGGCCATCAGCAAAACAAAAGGCTCTCATTAGTTCAAGCTCTTCTTAAACAGCTTTTTCCAAGGAAGGAACACAGGGACTTTACCAGATAACCTGTTGATTGGCTCCAAAAAGCCCAAAGCTGACACTGTTCTATTTGTCTGTCCAAGTGAAATTGGAGACATGCACACAGACACCTCTCAGCATTAGCTAGCATATCACATACCTAGAGTCCATGGGGCTGGGGTCCGGGATGTGGGAGCTGGGAGGGAGGGAGGGGGGATTCCTGCTAAAGCAGAAAGGGAAGCCAGGCAGACCCTGCTATGCTTGCAGTCTCCCCCAGAGCTCTGGCTAAAGAGGAGAGGGGCAGGGCCAGCCTGTTTTCTGGAGCAGAGAGCACAGCCCAGCCCAGGGCAGCCCAACACAGCAAAGCATCTTGGATGCTGGGGGGACTTTGGTTTAACTTAAAGCAGGAAGGGGTCTGGGACAGACATTGCATAAACCAGTTTGACCCAATTCAGTTAAGTCTGATACCACATTCAACCAGGTTTATCTCAAACTAGTTTCAGCCATTTTCAGACTGGTTTATGTGCACTAAACTTATGTTCTGTTACAGGTTTAAACCAGTTTCTGATAGTTAAACCGGTTTGTGTGTAATGTCTGTCCCTAGGCTAGATCACAGTATCAACCAATGATGCACAGCCAGTAGATAGGCTGTGAAAGGGCTGTGGATAGGCAACAAAGGCTTGTGACTGATTCCTCCAGAATGTTTCCATGGCATCGGTCCACACTAAGTTTGAATTTTGTTCTGTGCACACAACCTCCCAAAAAGGAGACAGAATAGCTGCCCTGGTGCAGTGCTACAAGAGGAGCTAATTAGCATGGCTACTTAGAAAGCAGAGCTAGGATGTGCAGAGCCACCTGGGTTACCGTCTACATCAGGGCAGCCCTGGAGGGATTAACCTGTGGCCCCCCAGGCTCCTGGTTCCCCACTGCTCTCCTGCTGCTGCTTCTGGGGTCTCCAGACTCTGCCTCCTTCCTTCTGTTTCTGCTTCTGCTCCTGCCTCTGCAGAGCAGGGTTATGCAGCCCATAGGGCTGAGGGATCCTACATCCCAACAGCCTGGGGGAACCTGGGTACCACACATAGGGCAGTGGTGCCTGGTGTATGGCATCACACAGCAGTCGGGGAGGGAGCACATGGTGCAACAGGGGGACCAGCACAGCATGGCCCAGCATACAGCTCCCGCAGCATGCCGCCCAAAGGACTACAGTTCGCACAGCATCTGACGGGTGGGGGTGGGGAGGGCTAAGACTCCCTTACATTGACATAGGTAGCTTTGTGCAGTTTCCCAAAGCTAGCTTTGCCCATCTTGATGGAAAAGTAGAATCGCCATTTTCATGAGGGCTCTGCCTCTCAGAGCCACCCACGCCAAGGGGACTTGACTGTACTACTTTCTGTTGTACCCGTACTCATTTCATTTCCAGAAGACCCACTGCTCCTTAACAGAGCTTTTTGAGCAGTGTTTTAAATGGGGTTCTGTTAGTTTGTCTGTATAGTTCATTGTTGTAGGAGAACTATAGTGTTTGAACTGTATCTTGGTCAAAGTGCAAAGAATTTGTAATAATCAGAATAGCTCTGTTGCCAGTATTAACTCAGTTGGTGGAATTGGGTGATTTAGTTTGGAGAAGAGAAGACTGAAAGAGGATTTTGATAACAGTCTTCAAGTACCTGGTTGTAATGAGGATGGTGACAGTCTGTTCTCTGTGGCCACGGGGGACAAGGCGAGGAGCAAAAGTCTTAAATTGCAACAAGGGAAATTTAGGTTGGATATTAGGAAGAACTTTCTAATTGTGAGGGTGGTTAAGCACTGGAACTGATTGCCTAAAGAGGGTGAGGAATCTCCACCCTTGGCGATTAACCTCTTAAAAGCAGGTTAAACGAGCACTTGAGTAGAATAATTTAGACGGGGATGACCCTTCCTCAACCAGGGGGTTGAGCTAGATCAGAGCTCTCCAACCAGCAGCCATGGGCTGCACGTGGCCTGTCAGCAGCTAACAAAAGGCCCACTCTCTGTACACATTGCCATGCAGTATAGAGAGTGAAAGGGAGAGGGGTCATGTACCTCCAGTGTAGCCCCCCACGGGCAGGGTTGGAGGGTTGTGTACTTCTGGCAGTGCCAGAGGGCAGGGGAGGAGAGGCCCACACACACTCGGCACTGCCCGCACAACTAGGGGCATCCAAAGAGGGTCAGCCACAAGCATGTGCACAGCAGGGTGTGCAGCTCAGGGGGCTACCTTCGACTGCACTGCAGTTGAATAGCCTTGAACCAAATGAACCTCCTGAGCTCCTTTCTAGCCCTACTTTTCTATGACTATGTAGTTCCCTGACAGTTTAATTAAGGCAGCACACAATTCTTGGCCCACCGCTGGAGGGAGGGACATAATATTTCAGTACTGACTGTACATTTTCTTCA
Source organism: Crocodylus porosus (assembly GCF_001723895.1). Taxonomy (NCBI): domain Eukaryota; kingdom Metazoa; phylum Chordata; order Crocodylia; family Crocodylidae; genus Crocodylus; species Crocodylus porosus. Next base: position 135,086,973 of record NW_017728931.1, on the reverse strand, counting down.
CATTACGGGATTTTTGTTTGCTTTTGTTCCCCAATTACAGCTGGAATTACTGGATACTGTGAACTGATGTATCCCTTTACATGCTAGTACGCTGTGCCCTATTTTGTTTCCACTAAGTGTCTTAGAGGGATGCATTGTGCATGTAAGACCAGTGTATTTTTTTTTTCAGTTGTAGAGAATATACACTCTATTTCTATGCAAGTCATAGAAAAAAGAATAAAAGACTGGCAGTTTACAGCAACGATGGCTGATATCTACAAATCAATGCCATACGAATAGAACAGAAAGAACAATCTGAAATCTGCCCAATAAGTAACCTGCTTTATTCTGTCTCCTTCTCCATAATCTCATAGGAGAAAAAAATGCCTGTACACACAATCTGTTTCCTGAAGGCAAGGAAGGGTCTTCTATTTGCTAGAGAGGGGATGGTAAAGAAAAAACACACTGCAGTGAACTAAAAGGCTGCACAAAATTACCAACTCCCATTTGTTTCCATGTCTGTGCAGCACCCTTATATGTGCTGTTTCCTCCTCCTTTCCCTCTGTGGGGGACCTGTGATATTACAGGGCTAGGAACTAAAACAACAAAAGGCTAAAGATAGGCCTCTAATCAATATTCAGTTATAATTAGTCATATAGGTGATCAGGTCTTCAACAATGCTGAGATTCTTGGAGCTCCTCTGAGCACTTGTGAAAATCAGGCCAACTACTTGGGAGTCTAACTTTAGGTTCTTTAAGTCATGGTCTCTGATGCCCAACGGCTGTTTCCAGCTCCATCAATGACTTCCTATTTAGCCTTAAAGAAGTCACACTGCTGCACTGTTCCTCTTCTGTAAAACGGGTATAAGGATAGGGACCCATAGGGCATTACAAACTGTGAAGCAGTCTTTGGAAAGCCACTTTGGTAAAAGGTGCACTCAGGAGTGGTAGGGCCATAGCAAAGAAAATTAATTCTTTTTATCATTCTTTACTGCGGAAGATATCTAGGGAATTCCCACACCTGATCAGTCCTTCCTAGTAATAGGCCTGGTGAGCTGGATTGCGCTGAAGTGGCAACAGAAGAAGTTTAAAATAAATGAATTAATTAAATACCAGTAAGTCACAGAAATGGATGAGGTTCACCCAAGGGTTCTGAAGAAACTCAAAGGTGAAATCGCAGAACTGTTAGTAATAGTGTGTAAACTATCATTACAAATGGCCTTTATGCCAGAGGACTGGCAGGTTCCCAACACAACACCCACCTTCAAGAAGGGTTTCAGAGCTGATTCTGGGAACTTCGGACCATGAAATGAGTCTCACTTCTCCCCTGGCAAGGTGGTAGAATTTATAATAAAGAATGAAGTTAGCAGTCACTTGGAAAAGCATGGCATGCTGGAAAAAGTCTAACTTTAGGTTTTTGCAAAGGGAAAATATGCCTCACCAATCTGCCTGGTGATCTTTAAGGGTGTTAACATAAATGTGTACAAGGGGGATCAAGCTGACATAATATATTTGGATTTTCTACAAAGCTTTCAACAAGGTCTCTCAGTGAAGACTTTAAAAAAAAAAGGAGGAAAAAAAAGTTGTCATGGGATTTGAAAGAAGGTTCTTTCATGAATTGAGAGCTGGTTAAAAGAGATAAAGAAAAGGGTTAAATGGTCACTTTTTAGGATGGAGAGGAGGTCAAATGTGTGGTTCTCTATGTTCTGGGCCTGGTTTTGTTCAACCTTTTCATCAATGACTTGAAAATGGAGTGCACAGTGAAATCTCTGCAGTTTTGTAGATGACACTAAATTGTTCTGGGTAGTCAAATCCCAAGTTAATGGAGAGGAGCTACAGCTAGATCTCGCCAGTTTAAGTGAATGGACAAAAAAATGGCAGGTGAACTTCAAAGTTAACAAGTGCAAAGTAATGCACATGGGGAAAAATAACTTCAATTATATGTACACAGTACTGGGTTCTGAACTAGCTGGTATGACTCAGGAAAGAGACCTCCAAGTCATTGTGGATAGTTCTCTAAAAGCATCAACTTGATGTGCAGCAGCAACCAAAAAAGCTAATCAAATTTTGGGTATCATTAACAATGGAACTGAAAACAGAACAGAAAACATCACCATACCTCCATACAAACCCATGGTGTACCCACGTCTCAAAAAAGTTGCAGCAGAATTAGAAAAGGCACAGAGAAGGGCAGCCAGAATGATCAGGGGTCTGGAGCAGTTGCCATACCAGGAAAGACTAAAAAGGCTAGGACTCTTCAGTTTGGAAAGGAGAAGGATGAAGGGGGATGTGATAGAGGTTCATAAGATATGAAGGGTGTAGACAAAGTGAACAGAGAACTGTTATTCCTGAAGTCCCAGCGCATAGATGACTTATGGGACTTGTTACCAGAAGAGGTGATGGAAACAAATAGCCTAGCCAGGTTCAAAACAGGACTAGACAAATTTATGGCTGATAGATCTATTAATAGCTATTAATCAGAAGTCTCAGGAGTGTATCCTCCGGCATCTCCTAAACTAATGATGGTGAACGCCATTCACAAAGGATCATTCTAGATATTCCTCGTTCAGCGCTCTCCCTCTAAAGTGTCCACTCCAGATGCTGTTGGCGACGGGATACTGGACTCGATGGACCATTGTTCGGACACAGTATAGCACTTTTTATGTTTTTAAGTTCTCCTTTAACATTGAGTTGGGCTGTAAGGGCCCACATGTTGAAGGGGTCTTTAGTCTCCCTCCCACTACAGAGATTTGAGATTGATGCTACATCTTTCCCTCCAAGAGCTGGTCAACTCACCTGGGACCTTCAGCGTCTTTCTTCCTTCCACCCTGTTACTGCATGGATCAGCTTGCAAGGATCAGCTTACATTCGAAAGGGCAAGAAGGGGCTGGCATCCTCTGTCAGGCTACACAAGAATGGCTGTACAACTATTACCTTGTCACTCCAATGCTTCCCTGTGACTTTCTCACTTGTTCATTGTTCCCAGTCTCCTGGGGGCTGTCTCATGTTTTATTCTGTCCTGCGTGCAGGTGGAACACATAGACTTACAAGGATTGTGATCTTTGATGTGCTGTCATGCAGCATTTTGGAGATCACATACCAGTGAGTTTTAACTTTTCCCTCCAGCCCATCAAGAGTGTGTTAATTAAAGTGCCTCCTAGAGAATCAGCCTCCCCAGCCCCGATACAACCCCCAGCTCTTTTGCAAGAAGTTGCCCTTAGAAAGTGAATTGAATTGCCTAGGCTCATGACACAGATTGTAACACCACTAATTTGGATGTGGGTGAATGTTTTGATTGGCTGGAAGCGACTGAAAAAAAGGGCAGATAATTTAATGCCAATCACACCCATGCTAGTTAGCTTAGAATACCGATGAGTCTTTTTGAAAGGCCAACTGCATCTTCTTTTAGCAGAAAAAAATTAAATGTCCTCCTTTCTCTCCCCCCTCAAAAAAAAAACCTTCACAAGAATAAATTAAAACTTGGAGGTGTGGTTATTATATACAGAATAATTGGACCCCATGGGATTGGAGACACTTGACGTTTGCTAATGCCCCTGGGTTGTGATTATCTAATAATGATGATGCCTCTGTCATTGCTTAATTATTCTTCCCCTTTTGAATCTTCCTTCTGTAGTCAGAACCTGTAGTGTGTGCTCATTTCAGACAGAAATACCAACCGCAAGTCCCACAGAACAGGGTCACATGGGCTGCTTGATTGACTTGGCCACTTCTCCTCCACACCCATATAACTTCTGTTTCATAAATGATGTCGTTGCTGGCCTTCAGTTGCTCGTCTTTTCCAGGGAAGACATTTGCAAGCTGCATTAGAGATAAAGGTATCCCCTCACCCTAAAGCAATCCTTTATTGTCTGGAGCTGTGTGGATGGGGGGGGGCCACTATGTAAGGACTGTGTGGTGGGAGCTGTTGAATACAGATCTTGGACACCTAAGGTCAGATGTAGCACAGATCAGAAATGACACCAGATTGGTAGTCTTAAATTCCAGAAGAAACTACACTACCCATAATACAGTGTGACTAGTTTTTTGTTTAGGAAATGATTTGGACTGAAATAACATGGAATCAGACAGGAGCTGCCAGGTGTGTGTAGAGTCTGCTCCACAAGGCCAGACTCTGACCCAAGTCCTTTAGCTCCTCATTCACGTAAAAGTTGAGAGTGGGGGGGAGAGAGAGAGACTCAGATCGCCATTGGTTTAACAGCTAAAGATTATAATGACAGTGGCAAATTCTGCATCATCTGATTATCCTTAAATCCATCCTGTTTGCTGAGCTTTGTCCTCCCTGTTGGAGTGGGAGACAAAATAATAGGGTTGTTCATCCAGGGGATTTCCAACGGGAAACCAAATCTCCTAAATTCCGCTCCCCGGAATTAGTCCTGGTTCCCTGCACCGAAGATCATATTACCCGAAGCCCCAACGTTGCTCTTAATGATGTTGATGTCCAAGGTCCAATCAATGTTCAAAGAGAACATCACCTAAACCCTAAATTAGACGAGTCATAAGAAGCTGGGGCAGGAGAAAACGGATGAAAGAGGGGCATCCAGGTTGTGTGTACAGCATGCCCCCATGCTGGTTTTCCCCTTCATGGTAATGTTGTTTTTAATGTACTCTGCATTCCTGTCTTCTTGGGTTTTCATAGTATCTGACAAAATGAGCTGCTGCTCACAACAACTTAGGCACCTCTGATTCAGTTAATCTATAAGGTACAATCCCAGCACCTTTATCACTGATTGAAGAGATGTTGGATGCATAATTAGGAAAACAAATCAAAACTCTTCCACATTTTTATCTCTTTGTTTGCCAGTAACACAGAGGGCCTCAGTGAAGGCTGAAGACCTCACAGACACTTTGTTCCAGCCCCTGCAAAAAGGCTTACCCTCTAAATCAGGGGCGGGCAACTATTTTGGGTGGAGGGCCACTTACTGAGTTTTGGCAAGCCTTCGAAGGCCGCATGAAAGGCAGCCAGGGGCAGATAATTATTCATTTTCTAACTTTTTTAGGGGCCCCGCGGGCCCGATAGAATGGCCTGGTGGGCCTCATCCAGCCCACGGGCCACATTTTGCCCAAATAGGAAAGACAGGCTAGAATTAGAAACAGAGGTGCAAGCTGGGCAGGTGAGTTGTCCAAGGTCACGCAGCATTTCTATGGCAGAGCAGAGGTCAGAGCCCAGAGGCGGATTTCCAATCCAGCTGCCTTTCAGTTCTCTTTGGTTCGTCTTGGCAGATCCTCACTTGGCTGCATGCTACATCTGTGCTCTTATAGTCAGGAAATGATCACAGCAGAATCCTTTATCTAGTCCCGAAATCAAGAAAGGTTATAGATGCAGCGGTAAGGCAGAGCCAGACTTGCAGTGTTGGATGCAGCTGAGCTCTGAACAAAAAAAGTAGGATCAAGGATCCAATAGGTGAACCAAAAAACAGGGTCTGGCTGCATAGGTTATGGAGAAGGAATTTATTCCAGAGTAAAAAATCAGCCTGGACTAGAAATTTCCCTGCTTGGGGAAAAGAGATGCTGGACCTCACATTTTCAGAGGTTCTGTGCTGTCCTTTTTTGACTGCATCAGTGTTATGCATGTGGTATAATGTGCACTGAGTCACTGAAATGTTTTATGGAGCAAAACAAGATGGCATAAAACGTAAGCCCCCCCGTCAGAGAGGGCTGTGGGATTGTACATGGATGCGTGTGCACACCTTCTGTATTTCAGTGAGCAGGACATGAGGGTAAACCATGTGTTGTCTCATCCGAGGGGTGGGATGCTTCGAAATGCAAAAGTGCAACATCCAGAAAACAAAATCGTCACAAGCAAACCACCTGAAAGCCAGGTTGGCTCACAAAATAAAGGTCATCATGGGGAGCATCCTGCAAACTAAGCAGCACTAAAGGGAGGGTTACGTGTATGGTGAGCTCAGGTGCTCCTTAACACTTATTGACATCCTTACGAGAGAAGACCCAGTGAGACACCAGTTCCACGTTCTGTTCCTAATATCTATCAGGATTATTTTTTCAGTGTGTAAGAAGTTTGGCTGTTTTGGGAGCAAAGCACATCTCCTTGTAGTTCAGCAAGTCTGAAGGGCTAATGTCGACTTACCCTCCTGGCCCATTCTTTCTAAAAGAGAGGTTCTTCTAACATATCTAAACTGGCAACGACCTCAGGAGACTGTTGCAAGAGTTAGAAGTCACTGGCACGCCAAGAAGGGTGAATGATGCTCCCTGGCCATTCCCCCATGTTGTAAAAAGAAGGAGCTGATAGAGCAGCTCTTTATACCCCAAGGATTTCCCTGGGGCAGGAAGGATCTTTAATTAGGCCAGTACTTAAGGCTGCTCTGAAACACTGGAGCAACCTCAGCATAAAGTAGGATCTGACCCAGTGGGATTGACTCCTATCTCTTGCTATCAATGAGTACTTGTCAATGAACTTATCAATGAACTTATCAATGAAGAAGTACAGCCAAGAGACCTACCTTTCACCTCTGAGAGGAAGATTCTGCCCTTGCTTGCAGGATGACCAGAAATGCTTTCTCTCTTTCTGAAGAGGGTGGGGTTTTTTTTCCTTTCAGACAGGTTTGTCTAAAAAAACCCAAAAAAAATTGCTAAAGAGCAATTCTTCTTACATCTTGGCAGATGTTGAATTATGCATCCAACATCTCTTCAATCTTAGGAAACCCACTTTTGGAATTTCTCCCTACTTCAGACCAGCAATACCTCCTGTTTCTGTGTTTCTTGTTTCTTTATGGTCCCGTTATGAGTCAGCCGTTCCAGCGTCCTGGGGCCCAGCATGTTGACAAACCAAAAGGTAGGATGTCAGTGGCAACCTTTAAGCATATCATAGGCCGTCTCCTGGGGCCTCCCTTTGCTGCAGGATCTCTGAGAAGTCATTGGAGACCTGTGATAATCTGACCTTTATCAAAGAAAGTGAAGGGAAAAAAAATATTTTGGCCATTTAGTTCCTGTCCCTGCCGATGTGCTGCTGTGGGCATTCACTGAAAAATGAGAGAGACAGGAAGAGAAGGATGCATAAGCTATGGGGTCAGAAAAGTTCTGGGTATAGGTTGAGAACCTGGAAGAAAGGCTGGAGTTTCTCCTAGAAGAACAGTTATCTTGACCTTCTCTCACATATATAGAAATTTTACTTTTCTCAAGGCACAGCACACACTACCCCTAAGTCTCTATATAGGAACAGTACAGATCCCTGTGAGGGAGATGGCAGCAAGACAGCTCCAATGAGAGGTCAGAAACAGAAGAAATTGGTAAGAATTAAAGTGCAAGTACTCAGATTTTTTTTTCACATATTCATAGACCCAACCCTCTTACGAATCACAGACCAGAAAGTTTCAGCCACTAATTCTTGCATTAAGCCTGGTTAAAGCAAGAGCATATCTTTTAGAAAGACATCTGATCATTCCAATGACTGGTATTACAGTGACAAGTGCTATCCAAATGCATCTAAGCAAATAAAATCATGCCTTCATTTTACAAAATGTATCCAGTCTTTTTAAAAAAAATAAAAATAATTAAGTGAAAGTGCAGTCCTATTCTTCTGTCATTAGTCCATGGTCACCCACTATTCACTAGACTTTGAGTGGCTTCAGTGGTAACTATCTTGCTTAATGCTATCGTTGCAGCTTATTGAAGCTTTAATGTATATGGATTTTAAAGGCGGCAAGGAAAGAATAATTGATTGATCTGAATACAGTGTGCGCCATGCAGGACAGTTCCAGAAGAGCTGACCATAAAGCAAATTTTATGTATTTCTATTTTCCTAACAATTAGACTAAATGCTGGTGGGATGGGAGTGTAATGGTGCTGCCTAATGGTGCTCTAGGTCACTACATCAAGCTTTCTAAGAACCTGGAGACAGGTACTTGCTGATTATTAAGTGCTGCTGTGAAGTGATTCAGCGCAGAGAGGCAGCGTTCCAGGGGGTTTTTTATTTTGTGGACACAGAGCTCTGGGAGAAACCAATTTATAAATTCTGTAGGGATCCAATATGCCGTTGTCATCTGGACAGCTGAAAGCAATACATATAAAATAATGCTGTGACAGCAGTAAGTTATGCTTCCCTTGCCATTAGTAAGAGCAGCTGCTGAGTCCAGGAGCTTTGCTGATACCGGTGAGCTGTGCAGGGTTCCCAAATGAGCGCCTCAATAGCCTTTACCTTGAGTCTTGTGATTATTTTTTCCACTCACCACTTCTTCTGTTTAGGGCTCACCCCTTCTTTTGTTTAAAGCAAAGTCACTTCCATTGAAAACAAAAAGGGGAAGGAAAAATGGAAAGCTCTCATCATGCTTACTGAGAAACTAATCTTAGCATACTCTGAATTTAGACAGTAGAAGTCTCTATATATGGCCTCTCAGGTATTCTAATTTTTTTGTCTGCGTCCATTACATTTTGATAATGATGTTCATTAACTTTTTGGCAGTTTGTAGAAATGTTTTCAGTGCTCATTTTTTCCTTAGCACTCTCATAGGCTCCCATTACCATATCAGTTTAGCCCTTCCTTGCCTCCTTTTGTAGCTGGGGAATGGAGCTAGGAAGCAAAGTGGTTTGCTCGGTTCATACAGGAAGTCTGTGGCAGAACAGGAAGTTGAATCTTTTGTTTCCCGAGTCCCAGTCTCGGGTCCTTCCCAGTGGTCCATCCTTCCTTCTCTTGATCACCTTGTGCGCCTATAAAACGTTTAACCCCACACTCCCAAAGAAATGATCAGTAAGATGGGAACAATCTGAAAATAGCCAAGACATTTTTTGAGGTCATCTCTTTCCATCAGGTCTGTGGTGCAAAAGTAACCCCAATGTGAGTGCTGAGATTGTGGATGCCCTGGGTTGCATTTCATGTTGGTTCTGCATCATCTCTTTAGTTAAGCAAATTAAAATAATATGAGCTGTGCCTTCAGATTAGAGCATGACTGAGGTGTCTCTTCCTCTCGGTGTAGACAGGAACTTGAACCTAAGATGTTTAATTCAACCCCAGATGTTGGTCATCCACTAACCATGTGTTTTTGAACAGTATGAACCTGAATCTAGCCACCATAGTAAAAACCATGGAATTTGCATAAAAGGAGAACTGGATCTGACTTCAGCAGCCATCCTCACTCACAAATATTTATTGCCTGCTCTTGGAGCTCAGCTGGGGTGAGAGCTTCAGATCTGAGGTTTATATGCTTAGGCCACATGAGTATGGCTGAAACATGGAGCAGCCCACCACATGGGCGTGTGTGAGTTAGTGTGTGTTGGGGCAAGAGCTGTTTGTACTTTGCTCTCTGTTGAACCTTACTTCTTAGGTCTCATCAGCTATGGCTTTTCTTTGATGATGGTGGTAACTCCAGGATGCACGAAGGGGAGTCAGGGACAGAAAACGTTCCTACCTCGTCATTGTTGCCCCACGCGTGTGACAAAAAGAACAACTGTTACTCCCATGTTCGTGAAGCATCACCCCTGAGCTGAAATTTTGGCATTTTAAAGAATATTTTCCCTTTCTGTAAGAGGAGAAGAAAAATGGTCTAATGGTTGATACACTGAGGTAGGGCTCAGGAGATGCGGCGAAAACTCCCACCTCTTTTACAACTTATGGTAGTATCGGTCACATCAGACTCTTGTGCCTCAGTCCCACATCTGTGAAACAGGGATAATAATATTTTCCTGCCTTAAGAGGACAAATATAATAGTGTTTGTGAGGCACTTAAACAATATGCTAATGTGAGTCATATAAATACTTGCTTAGCTGGACAGACAGAGGCTAGAATGGAAACTGTTTGAAAAATGAGCAATACATTATATTTGGTACTTCATTAATTATTTTTCTTATTGTATATTTTTGCGATTTCTTGATTTATATTACATTTTGTATGGTACCCTAGAGCTATGGCAGTGTCTCATTTAGAATGGAACAATTTTGGGTTTGCTTAATAGTTCTGGAGTCCAGAAGAACTATTCATAAGGCAAAATCTCCTCTGAAAGCAATTGAAATGAGCTATGCGTTTTTTTAACAGTAGAGCTAAGAAGAGAAAATGTCTCTAACAGTCTGTTTAGCTGGTAATCACTTTCTAATAATCTCTTGTGAATATGCTTTTCTTTTTTTTTAATCTTTTTACTTATTTAGTGTTTCACTACTTTGCAAAGAATGCCAAATTATTCAGGTTTTATCATCAAAATCATTAGGGTCAAAAAAGTCAGCAGCCCATCCTGTCCACCATCAATACCTGCAGCACCGGTCTGATTTCTTATGTTTTGCAAGGAGTTTTGTTATGAAGACTAGAACCTAAGGCGTGATGATCTGTGACCAATTCAATTTGAGTTCTTACTTCACTTTTGCCTTATTCTCCCCCTTAGTGGCTGCGTCAACTGCTAATTCCACGGCTGGTGCGGCCATGAATTCTTTGACTTCTCTGGGTACTCTTCAAGGACTGGCTGGAGCCACTGTTGGACTGAATAATATTAATGCACTAGCAGGTACCGTAAACAGTGAGTATTTATTGCTGTGGTGGACAGCCTTCCCCAATTATCAGTCTAGGAAAACTATCCATTGTAAACAAATGATACTATTTTTAATGCATTTGCAAACCAGTTGATCAAGTTCTATGCTTGGCACTCCAATCCTGGAGTCTTCACGTTTCGCTCTGCTTGACCTGCAAGGTGAAGTCTGTTGGTATCCTGCAAAAATTACCTTTTCTTGTAGGACATATGGAATTTTAAAATCTCTTCTGTGTAGTCAGTGTAGATTATGGAGGTCAGTTTTGGTTGTATAATAGCTTCCTTTTAATGTCAAGAGCCAGAAACATCAACCTGTGAAAACCTCTACCTACAAGACAGCACTAAGGAATTTAGGTCATTGAGAGGCACCTGTTTGCTGCAGAGACAAACTAGGACATAGCCTTTGTCAACCTAAATGCAGAAATTGCTAGGTTGTGGCCACAATGACATGGGAGTAATATATTTGCTTAAAAATTAAAGCCAACATTTTGGTTTTTGATTTGCAAGTATGTGAGAATGGCCAAGTGAGTTGCTTATAGTGTTAGACCATGAAAATATATTGCATGTAGTCTAGGGTAAGCACTGACCTGTCTGGCTTAAGATGAGGGTGTCAGCCTTTAGAGAGAACCTTCATCCTTGTTCTCAATTGCAGTTACGCCTTTACTGACGAACAATGATTTCTGTTCTATATCTGTTACAATGACTTCACCTTTGCCTGCATTGAAGGGAATTCACCTTGCATCTTCCCTCTCCCTCCTAGCTTTTTTTTAGCTGCCCCTGTTCCTTGCATTTCCTCCTACAATGCAAGGAAAATATTTGATCACCACCACCAGTCTCTAGTCCATTAGCCATCATAATGTATCCACAGGAATGGATGTCCTCCTCAGTATCACTTGCTCACTCTAATGCTCTGCATGATGTCCTTTGTGTCACTGTTATCTGGCTGCTCACCAGTCATTTTGTTCTGTGATCTCTGGTGGTTGATGTTGGGAGCCGGGGACGGGAGGGGTTAATGGATTGTCCATGAAACGGTGGTGAGCGGTTGCATGGGGCCTTGTGTAGAAGAGGTCTTGCTTCTGGCAAGGACACAGATATTAAAAGGAAAAAATAAAGAAGTATCTTCAAAGTCAGTATGGTTCAAGGCCAGTTTAGTGTGTTAGATTCCAAAATAGCTCACATATGTTGAAGCCACACATGCTTTATATGCTGAAACCAAACCACTGAAAATGGCACTTGTGAAAGACGAGTCTCCTTGGCCTCATGAGCTCTCTCAATGAAACACCCTTCTCCATGGAAGGGCTCACTGGGAGCTGATGTTAAACTTCTTTTCCCAGCCAACACTCAAGGTATGCTGTGTGGTACCTGTGCACTGTAGTGTCAGGAGTAGTGTGGCATGGCCCCCATTTCCACAAATATTAAGGACCCAAGCACACTAGCACACTTAAAAGCAATGTTCCTTCACTACAGCAGATCTGTAGCAAGTCACCCACATGCTTTCAGCTCTTGACAGCATGTAAGAATCATGCCATTGCCCATTGCACTCCATTGTAGTGACACTTGCTAGATTCTGGACAATGAGTTTAGATTTTCTTAACAGGTATTTTCAGATGATGTGAATGCAAACCCATTTGCATATGACATCTGAAGTAAAATTGATGTAAACACAACCAAGGACCAAATTCTACCTGGGTCTAAGCAAACACAGCTTCCACGGACTTATACCAGCGGTGGGTTTGGTCCAAAATCTTGTTTGTCAAACGTGTCTGCAGACAGCATGGAGAGTGTGTATGCATATAGTATCTGTATGTATATATTATACATACATATTTACAAACTGTGTGTATATGTCTGTGTATATATATATATATATATGTGAGAAATGTTTAGAGATAAGTTTTGGAGAGGGGTACTGTGTGCTTCTCATGTGCTGTTGTATGAAACCTTTTTCTCTCAAAATAATGATATTGATAATCAACCTATGGTACTCATGGCACTAATGACTTCTGAGGCTGTAACAAGAGACATTTCCCACTAACTTTAATAATCTGCCTCTTCTGAACCCAAGTATGCTGCCAGTGACCAACTCCCTTTGCGTTTCTTTTACACTGTAACCTGTTGTGGAATTTATAGACAGGAAAATTGAGTTTGTATTCCATGATTGGGTTAGATCTTGATCAATCCGAGGAAAGAAGGAATGCCACTGCCTAGTAATACCAAAGTCTTAGTCTTAGAATAATTGTACAGGAAAGTTGGAAAGCCATGATACGCGTTTTGGGTTGAGGAATGAATGCTAGCTTGCCAAAGCATAAGTGGAGCAAAGACAGATCTATGAACAAGAGCAACAATAGACACAGCAGTGGGTTGATGTTACAGGCACTGGAAGAAAAAAGGCAAGACCCTCCTGTGGAAGCTGTGTCATCACACGCAAAGGAATTTGTGATTCGCAGAGCAAGGGTGTGCAGGCTAGTGTGGGCCTGTAATTAGGGCAATCACCTGGGAGAGGGGAGTCCTGGATTGTGGTCCCTGCCTGTTGTATGCATTTGCATTTGATTTATGCAGACAGCCTTAGGAATAGCGACCATAAAAAAGGTCCCAAACTTCCCATGTGAGTACCCTAGCCACTAGTCCTTCCAGTTATGCTATCTTGTGCTTCTTTGTGGCATTGTTGCTACACAGTGTCACTGGAGGGATGGAGCCTGCCCCCACCAAGAATAGCTTTTAAGATGGTGCTTGGGTCCCTCTCCTTGAAGGATGTTGATCTACCCCCCACCAGGCAAGTAGGGCCTAGAACCTACATCTCCCACTTCCTGGCCAAGTGGACTAGCCACCAGGTAGTTTTGTAAAGGATTGGCACTGTACTTCCTCTTCCAGCATTTTCAAAGAAAGGGACCCAATCTGGTCAGTATGCATGAAGCCTGAAGATGCCTAGGTGGCATCTCAAGACACTATAACCTCATTTCTGGATCCTGATTGAGTTTAACCGTAAGTAAGCACTTAACTACTCGGCCTGAGGGTAGTTATGGACACAAGGGAACAAAAGTCAGGTTGCCAGGGGCATTCAGGAACTAAATAGGGCAGCACCGAGTTAGTTCAGTCGCCTCCATTTTCAAGCAGCACCTGAACACACACACTAGTTTATTGTAACTTTGTTGTTAAACGCCTCACTTCTGCCTAAATCCTACTGTAGGGGCCTGTTCCCTTTTTTTGGATCAAGCTCTGGGTGACTCGGTCACCTCTGGAAAATAAATACAATGAACAGAAAAAAAAGTTGCTAATAAAAAAATTGGTTTCATAACAAAATCCTTACTCAGACAGGTCGGGGAAAGAGTGTTGGGATTAAAACAAAAAAAAACCCAGCCTGGATCTGAATATTATGCTTATAGTTTTTCTCTGTTATCCTTCCCCAACATATGTCCAGTTTCCTCATCTATAAAATGTGGATTCAGGTACTGATCCTACCATGGCCTGAGAGTATGGACAGGTTTAAATTGAATGTGTATGAAGTGCTTTGAGATCTTTTGACTGCAAGTTTTGGAAATGCTAAGCATTAACATGTATTATTTTCACTCTGAATTACCTGGGACAGTCCAAGGCAGCTGGAAGGCAGTTGGTGCAAAACCCAGGGACAAAGTAATTGTTTTACTAATGGGGAAGAGCATTCAGTGCAAAACAGGTTGAGGTGCATTGGTAGAGCTATGTGGAGGTCACACTCTGCCTATGCATGCTTTGGGTCCTTGTAAATTCCACAAAACAAGGGGAAATCAAATTAAAATGATATCAAACAATAGAGCCCTTTCTACAGACCTGTTTCTCCCTAGTGATGGTAGCAGTATCCTTCCCAGAGGCAGTGCTGCAAGACAGGGCTTTCTGCTTAATCATTGGAAATAGCCTGGTGGAAGAGGCTATCAGTTCACGTGAAAATTGGCACTTCTGTCTTCACTCTAAGTCCATTTAAACGCCTATTTGGTGAAATAGAATCTGGCCATAAATGTACATTCAAAAATGCTTTATATTTGTATATTGCTATACTATCATTATCTAGTGCTAGCTGCTTTTTTTTAATCAGTAGCTCAGTATACCAAAATATCTGGCAATTTTATACTCTTGTCAAGGCCTTAGCTCTGTAATTCATGTTGTGCAGTGCAGGTCATGTCAAAATACAGCAATGTCCTCTCTCCTCTCCTCCAAGTTCTAGAGCTTCCAAGTGAGGACATTTTATTAAGCAAAGGCTGTGGAATATCACTTCTTTGTCAAGTGTTAGTTGCACAAATTATCCTACTATCAAAAGGTATAATTTATACAGTAGAGGCCTCTTAATTGACACAGACCTTAGTGGTACCAAGAAGTTGCCACTTGAGCAATTGTCCTGATTATTAATCTCATTGTTAGAATCTGCACAAGAGGTAGTAAAGAACTTTCAGGTCATCATCTTTATCCTCCTTTGTCAATGTAGGATTATTCTCTTTCTAGTGGCTCTCCATCTTTAAATTGCTCATGTGATGGGGTTTGTGACACTTCCCTTGGCGAAGACAGTTGCACAGTCTAACCCATTTCGTTGTTAATTTTTCCTGACCTTAACCATAAAGTGCTGTTTGATTAATGTCATCACCTTTTTCAGTTTATGTATTCCCCTTATTACCATGCTGAATAACTCCCCTCTCCTATTCCTTGCATTTACAGTCCTTAAATACTTTAAGGATCTCACTTTCCCCTTTACCCAAAGTTTTGCTAAGGCACTCATCACAACGTAAATCTTAGTAAGTAGCTAGTAATTTTGTGTGCATTTGTAAGAGATGCATTATAGCAACTTGATTTTAAAAGGCCCTTTTCAGATATTCTTAAGTACTTAAGATTACTAGTTACCATATTGTCTCTCACATATAACATACCCCGTAAATAAGATAGGCACCATGTTTTGGAAGGCAAAGTTTTGGGTTTTTTTCAAGGATCATGGCCTAGAACTGGCTCTTTCATAGAGCGGATATGTTGCAAGATGCCTGCCATCTTCTCTCTGATTGAGCAAGTAGGAGGGATAGAGTCGAGTGTTATCATTTTCACAGCTACTGTCAAGTTGGCAGCAGTTTTTGGCTGCTCATTTGGCTGCTCAGCCAAAAACTGTTGCCAGCTGTGAAGGGGTTAACACTGGACTCCACCCCTCCTACTTACTGTCCCAGAGAGAAGCTGGCAGGCCTCTTGCAGCACAGTGACTCCATGCTTCTATTTTGAGCACAGCAAATTAGCCTCCATACTTAAGACACACTCCCCCTGTGCTGATATTTTTGGGTAGGAAAGGTGCATGTGGTATGCACATAAATATGGTACTTGTGAAAAAATGGCTTGATTTTCAGTGCTGTTGGGCACCTGCAACTCACTGACTTAAGTTGTAGTTGTAGATGATCAGCTGTTCTGAAAATCAAGCTGTTAGTTCTTTCAGTCGTTTTAGTTACCAGTCTCTAAGTGCTTCCCAACCTATTGCCCTTAACCTTGCTAAAGGACCTATAAGTAAATTCAAGGAGAAAATTGCCTTTTTATTTCATGAACTGCTGTAAAAATATATAATACAATGCGTAACTGAAATAGTTTAAGCTCCATGAAACTTGGCTAGCTGCCATAAGAGGGAAGGGAAAAGAAGGGTGAAGACAAGTGTTGTGAAAGACTGTATCACAGGAAGTTAGCACTGTTAACCACCAATTAATAGATGTAAAATTAATTTCATGGGCATTTTAATGTAGACTGGGTGTACCGGATGACAGTATGGAGCCCTTGCCCCAAATTTCTTCTTTAGCAGTCATCCTGGTGATTCTAGGTAGTGTGTCCATTTTATAGGGTGGAGAATAGTGGGCTTTTTGGTTGTTGTTCTTGGTATTGTTTTACTGCCAGGGGGCTTGTCTACACATGCATTTACGCTGGCTTAAATTTACTGCGCAGTAAGCAGGAATAGGATGGTGTCTACATGAGCAGGCATTAACGCATATTAACACTGTGTGTGGCCTGACTTGAGACTAAATCTAGTCCCAAGTCAGTCCACACGCAGACAGTGTTACTGCATAGTAGGGCATCTACACGTGCATTATTACGCAGTAACTAATCAGGTGTAAATTTGATACCTGGATGATGCAGGTATCAAATTTATGCTTAAGTCAGCACACATCACCATATTTACTGAGCAGTATGGGCGTGTATGTGTAGACGTACACTATGTGTAGGTGCACATCCGTACTGTGCATTTATTTCAGTTACTGTGCAGTAAATGTGCACATGTAGATGCACTCAGTGAGAAAGAAAGCAGCAGAAGTGCCAAAGACCAAATATTGGTCTTTATCTCCAGAAAATGCAAAATTCATTTGACAGTGTAAGAGACTGCCATGTATTCTCAATCCTGGACAGTAACAGGAATGAGAAAAGAGCCCTGTCTCTCTGACTGTTCAGTTTTGTGGGCCATCTTCCTGCAGTGAGCAACCGGATGGAGGGTGTGTTGCTGTAGCAATGTTTGGTTTGGGACTGTGGATGGTAATGGTATACAGTGGTAATGTCTAGTTGCTCATGACCCTGATCAAATGTGAATTGTGCATCCCAGCAATCACTGGCTGCATAAACACGATCGAATCATCCAGAACAACTCTCCCAAGTTTGTTTTCCTGAGAGAAAAACTAACCTGTACAGAAGTTCAGACAGAGAAGCAAAGAGCCTGCAGTGTGGACCCTGGGCTGCCAGAAATCCCTAGAGAGCCCAGAGAGCTTCGAAGGCTTTATTTCAGGTCAATGGAGGCAGGGATTGGCAGGGTCAGGGAGGGTGCGGGCGGGGTCTGTGCCATTCACAGAAGAGTCCTCCACCCTTTCCCCTCTCTGGTGCTGTGGTGGAGCCCAGCTAAGGCTGGGCTGGAAGGATTATGCTTCCATACTTCCCTGCATCCAAGTGCTGCAGTGTGATTCAGGCAGGAACCAAGCCAGGAACAAACCTCGGGTAGCTGTTGGGTCTGTTTTATACCAAACCATCCTGTTTGTAAACCCTTTGTACCTTGTCCATTTCTAAATGAGGTACGGACTACAGAAAGTCCTACAGAAAAACATGCCAGCATGTTGTATTGTAACAATATCGTGATATTGTTAGCTGTGCCTAGAGGCAGGGCTGTACACAGCCAGGAGGAGCAGGGTTCAGAGCCAAACAGGGGGGAGGGAGCCTTTTTGTGGTGGCTCTGCCCCTTGATGCTGATTGGCCAAGGGACCCGGGTGACCCCACTCCTCGCTGCTGATTGGCCAAGGAGGCAGTGGCCCTGCCCCTCACCATCCCTTTCCCAATATCCTGTATTCTGGGGGTGGATCAGTGGCCACCCTAGGCAGAACATGCCCCTTAAGCACTTCTGTGCTACAAAGGTTTTGGGGGGGTGTTCTGCTCCCCGCTTGGCTGAGCCTGACACATGCTGTGTGAGAAGGGAGGAGAGTGAAGCAAATCACGTTGGGGTTGCACAGATCAGCTCTTCATCTGCTGTCTGTACAGAAGTTTTGTCTAACAAGAGATGCTCTCTGGAGAACCACTTCACTTAGGTTGTTCCCAAGTTATTTTCCTCCCAAATTATGAGAAAAATCATGAACTTCTTTCTATATGCTTGTGGTATCTCTGGAGAGAGTAGGAGCTCTCCCTGGAGAAACCAAAAGCCTGTCCAAGCCCACTGTCTCCTATCCTGAGAGCCACCTATCACTTACTGCGATTCCAGTCAAGTGGATTCCATTTGGTCCTTTGACTTCCCTGGGTACTCTTCAAGGACTGACGGGAGCCACAGTTGGACTGAATAATGTCAGTGCGCTAGCGGATACTGTGAACAGTTGAGCATTTATTGCTGTGGCGGACAGCCTAATTGTGACTCTAGGAAAACTATCCGTTGTAAACAAATTATATTATTTTTTAATGCACATGGAAACCAGCGGGTAGAGTCGATCAAGTGCCGTGCTTAGCACTCGAGTCACTTACCAGGAGTCCCGTGACCAGCCTTTCAGGTACCTCGGCGTACTTGATGACAGAGGTAGGCACGCTGAAACAGAAGTCAGGGCAGAATTTCAGAGGCACAAAGTTTACCGTACTTGCCAGTAGCAGGTTGCATGCAAATCAGTCTGGTCGTCCAACCATCGTGCTAAAGTGATCTCTACCAAAGTGGTGTTTCTTTGTTCTGAGTCCCATCTGGTGAAGTGCTGAATTGCATGCACTGCCGTCATTGTCGGTGTCATATAATGCCAACTACTTTTGGAAAGCACTAATGAACAAGTGCAATTTCTTTTCTCTATTGTTGGGTTTTTTGTAAAGTTGCTCAAATGCTCTCAGGTATGGCGGCCCTGAATGGAGGACTCGGCGCTACAGGCTTGACGAATGGTACAGCCGGCACAATGGACGCCCTCACCCAGGCCTACTCAGGAATTCAGCAGTATGCTGCAGCGGCACTGCCAACGTTGTACAGTCAGAGCTTGTTACAGCAACAAAGTGCTGCAGGCAGCCAGAAGGAAGGTGAGACAACAAAGCAGACATCTCAAGTAGCAGATTACTGTTCCATTACTTAATACAGCAACTATATCAAAGTAACTTCAGCCCATTTAACTCAGTTTGGTTTGGGCTTTTATTTCCGTAGATTTTTTTTTCCCCAAAAGCTGGATTAGCCTAACCACTGATTTTTCTTTTCCTTTTCCTTTGTTCTGACATTTTATTTTATATTTTAGTTTAATTTTGACATTGTAACCTTGAGAATTTGTCTTACTTTCCCCTATTTATTAATATAAATGTACTCACTGGTGAGTCATAATAGACATCAGTAACAAGAATAATGTCTAAAGCATGTATGTTGTTGTTGCTAGGAGTAACACAGAGGGGGGAAAAGGGTGGAGTAGGTGAATTTCCTCTCTTTTGGTTTCTGTGTGCTGTGATCATGTCACTTCTCTTATTTAAGTTAGTTTCCAAGTTAATGACAAGATCTGTCCTTACACTGCGTGGTTATTTGCTTAATTGTGGATCTTGTGAGGAAGCAAACAAGTGATTGATTGCCCCCTCCCTGTGCCAATAGAGCAAAATAAACCTCAGGAAGTTAACACCAAAAATGAATTAATACTAATAGTAAGATCTTTAGTGAAATAAAGCACTGCTTCTCTCTCTTTGCAGATACCTTGAGGTTTTGGGGAGGGGTGTATTTAGGGTTTTTTTTCTCCTCCTTCCTAACTTCAGGGAAATACTACAAGGGTGGAAATGTTTTATACAGCTTCTAAGAAAGTTTTCGTTGTCATTACTGTTCTTGCCAGGGATGAGCTTCAGAAATAAGCTATCTTACGGGCATCCAAAGATTAACCACCCTTAAAATTCTCTTGCACTATTTCAAGCGAACACCTTCCAGGTGACACGGAGAACCCCAAGCTAGGGTACAGGGACATAAAAAATTAGATTATTGAAACTGAAAAGATTTCTTAATAAATGTATATTTGTCCCTTTCTTTGCTATCTGCTGCTCACTTTCACATGTCACTCAGTCTGGATGGTGAAAAAAACTCATGCGGGAGGCTTTTTTTGTTTTTCTAAATGGTTTTCATTGGTTTTAAGTTCATGAAGTGTTTCTAACACTAGCAGGTGGTGTTAATTTAGCCTTCAGGGCAATGCCCCTTTAAAGTTCTAGCCTTTGTCATCTAAGTTTTGGGGGTTTTTTAAGTGAACATTTCATTATTAAGTTCTGCTGCCTTCATTTTGTGTGTTAGCATGTGACTCCTAATGGAATGGCTAGGTGTCTTAAATATGAAAGGGGGAGAGCCATATACCAGAGAAGAATACTGCATTAAACATTGATGCTGAAATTTGGAAAACTGCGTTATTCTATTTAGGGCCCTACCAAATTTGTGATGTCACAATTTTCATGAAAACCACAAATTCGGTTGGTCTCTGTGTAAAAGTGTGGGAACCGTGAAAACGGCCAGCAAGCAGGGGAAAAGGAAAAAAAAAAGAGCTGCAAAACAGAAAAATTCAGGAAACCTTGGCATCCTGAAGCCGGGGGCAGGGACAGAGAGAGAGAAAGGGAGGGGGAAGGGGAGAGGGAGCAAACCAGAGACAGACCCTGACATGAGCTGAGTCCATGAGCCATTTAGGGGCCAGCCCAGGAGCTTGCAAAGAAGCCTGACCTCCCCCTTCTTTTTTTCACTTTGATTTTTTGGCGGGGATTGCATTGCATTGCAAATGCCCAGCCCGGTGTTGCCTGCCTGCCCGCCCACCGGGGCACCCATGTGTTTCAGTAGCTCTGTGTGAGGAGCTGCCTCCTTTCCTGGCATGTGATCAAGTCCATGGAAACCATTAACCGCATCCCAGACTACTTGCTAACGCATCAATTAATGGCTTCCACAAGCTTAATCCCCTAATCAAGCCCACGGAAGCCATTAATTGATGCATTATTAAGCAGTCTATTACGCAGTTAATGGCTTCCACCAGCTTCATCAAGCCCGCACAAGCCATTAACCTCATCCTAGACCACTTAATAATGTGTCAAGAGATTAAGCCCGTGTAAGCCATTAATTGACGCATTAGCAAGTCCCAGTTTGGGGCCATCTGTCAATCTCTGAGGAGGGGCAAGACTTCTGGGGCCCCTCAGCCAATCAGAGTCATGGCAGGGAGGGGTCCACCACACCCCACCACAAAAATGGCACCGGGCGCCACACTCAGACGGCAAAATCAGACATCAGTCACCCTGCTTTAGGTAGGTCCCTATGCCTATTTCTTTAGATCTAGGTTCAGTCTGTTTAGCTTGGTTCATTAAAAGGACACCTTATTTTTAGTCAGAAGAAACTTCTTCTGGCTTCCTTCCCTCCTGCCATTTGGGTTATTTTTTTTTTCATTTTGTTTTGTTTTCTACCTATTTCTCTTTTTCCTTTCCAACGTGCGCTCCCCTTTTGATCAGGCTGTGGGAGGGCAGGTAGTCCAGTTCCTCTAATGGGAACACCAGCGTGGCTCTATGAGTCCGCTGCAGGAGGTATTGCAGAAGTATTGAGATTGTACTTTCTTCTTCTTCCCTAGGCAGTAACCAAGCACATCACATTTAGTTTGCCGGCCAGCAAACTAGAGAATATCCATATAGACGACTCCAGAGTCTGTCTGCACCAGAACCAAGTAGCATCTTAGTTTTCCATGGATACAGTGGATCAGTGATCCTATTTTTAGGGCTGAGCTGTGGAAAAAATAATTCAAGTGGTTCACAAACACACAAATCTCAAAATTCAGTTGAAAGGGAAATATTTTTGTTCAAAATAAAGCAAAAAAAAAATATTCCTTTGCATGCCTTTGTTCAAAAATGTTTTGAGATTCCCAGAGTTTTCACAAAACATTTGAGTTTCACAAGAATCGCGTTTGTTGTTGCTTGTTAGAAGAACGGTTCAGGGGTTTTTTAGGGTTTTGTAAATATATTTGACAGCATTTCCTGCCTCGAGATGAGAGTTTTTCCAACTGTCATTTCCCTTCTTTCTTGCTTTCTTGCTTTTGTTAAAAGAATCCATGTATCTGGGAAGTAACTACATATTCACTCTCAGGAGTTCTTATTTTTATCGTCTCTCAATAATTTCCATGGCAAATCAGTTTGCAAATCAGAAGGCGCTTTGTGCCCTGACCCCAGCCCCCAGAAGCCTGTGCTACAGACTTAAACCTGAGATCTTCAGAAACTAAACCCAGCTCTTTGTAGCTCTTACATTAATCTCTACAAACAAAATTTAGCTGACACAATAGTTGAGGATGTGGGAGGCAGCACAGAACACAGCTATACAACTTGAAGAGCTGAAGAGAGCAGATATTGGAAGAAGCTGCCACTTTCACGCGGTCTTTTTTTCTCCCGTTTAAGACACTTATGCAAATTTAAGAAGGAGACTGCACTTCAACTTCTCCTTTGGCAGCAATACTGAGTAAGGAACATAGACAAGGGCAGCTCTTCTATAAAGGACCTGCCTTTCAACTCTACTTTGACTACTTTATGCCGTTTGTTACTTCAAAATGTTTGCAACTGAAATGTTTTTGCCCATCGCCCCCTTAGAAATATTGTCAAGAAAGCTGGATAAAATATAAAACCCCTAATAAACATTTTCATGCTGTGCTTGTTTCTCTAAAGGTCCAGAAGGGGCAAACCTCTTTATTTACCATCTCCCCCAGGAGTTTGGAGACCAGGACATTCTGCAGATGTTCATGCCTTTCGGAAATGTTATCTCTGCTAAAGTCTTCATTGACAAACAGACTAATCTGAGCAAGTGCTTTGGTATGCAAAACTTTAATCAATCCATGCGCGGTAGACGGAGAAGCGGTTGGAATGAAAAATTAACGGCAACGTGAAAAATGTCAAACTGGAACCTCATTCCCAAAGCAGTGGCTTTGAATCCTCAAATGTAGGGAGAGAAAAAAAAAAGCGCAGATAAACCAATTCAAATTAAAAACTACACTGGGGGTGGGGGGGAGATCTTCCAATCTAACATCTACATTGGATGTGTCAGGAATACACAACTAATTACACCTTGTGTGGAGGAATGTCATTCCCTATACTATTAAGCTGCCTTATTATGGATACTTAATTATCCTCTCTCGTATAGCTGAATCTCTGTAAAACTCTGTGTTTAACCCATTACTTTTACATTACAGGAAATCCTTTCCTTTGGGTTAAGTGCAAGATGCTGCCATTAGTGTCTGTATCATTTACACAGATGTAGCACTGAACACTTGACAGATAATTGCTGACTATTGATGCAGCTACGAGAAGTACAAGTAGGGTGCACTGTATCAGGCAGTGCGCTGCTAAGCTAGGGCAGAGGAATCGGTGTCAAGTTTCCTAGAGAGTCTTTGACCTGCAAGGAAATTAGACTGCCAAGGTTGAGACTAGCAAGTGTTTGGGCAATGTTTAGACCCATGTGGAAGAGCTGATCAGATGCATGCCAGTCCCTTGATAATGTAAATTTACTGGCCTAATGCTTTGATATACTTTATCACAAACTGCAAGTAAATAACCACTTCTCATCAGCATTAGGCTAATAGTTCTTACATGAAGTAAAGCACTTAATTAGGGTCTGTGATGAAAACATGTTTACAAGTAACGCCAGTCTATAAAAGTTGTCCCTGTTACATTGCAACCTCCAAGTGCAGCAACTCATACGCCAACCAGAGGAAAGCTGCTCTTTGTCAGATGATAACCGATCCAAAAATCCAGTGCGCTGGCAATGGTATCATTCACATCTCATCATCCTCAATCTTTTTTCTTATTTCTAAAGGGCTCCCATAAACCATAGCCCATGTGTTTGTTTGCTTGCCTTAGATGTACTTTTTAAATCGTGATTTTTGGTAAAATACATCTAAGAGTATTTCACGAGTGCTTGTTGTCCTTTACAGCCACAGCCTTTCAAACTGGTTTAATCTAAGCAGAAATAAGGCACTTACTCTGAAGGATGACACGTGACGTTATTCAGAAATAGCTACATGCTTTAAATTCAAACCCTATATTAACCCACATTAACATGCAAGTATTGATAAGTCCTTAGTTAGTTAGCTTTGGAAGGACCAGAAAGTACTGTTTTATGTTACTCCACACCCAGACCTTCATGTTTCAAGGTCCTTGTTGAGGTGTCCTGCTCAAGCTTCATAAAAATTAAATATCATAAATTAAATATAATAAAAATATCAGGGACAAAGAACATGAGATTTATGAAAATGTGCACTTTCGTGGCTATAGTAAAAATGGAAATAGCCCAACTAATGGAAATAAAAATGTTGATCTTCAGACGCATTTGATCTATTCAAGCAGCGTGAGGGTAGCAAAATAATTTTGACCAAACCCTTTGGGAATCATGACACCAGGTCAAATCAAGCCATGTTAATCAACAGGATGGTACTTGCAATGACAGCTCAACAAAGTAAAAGCAGTGCAATAATTTATATTCAACCCTGCCCCCAAAAGAAATATTCCACTCCTTATCAGAAACCATTTGCACTAATAGCTATGTCTACCTCAAGAGATGCTCCAAGGATGGAGCAGGTTTGACTATCAACCTTCTCATTAACCACTAGAACAGTTAATGTCAGCTCTCTATACGTCCCCACCCAGGTCATGGGCTTGAGGGCAATGGAAAGGTAGCGATTTTGTCCACAGTGATAAAGATAGGAGGGAAGAAGGTTTTGGACAGAAGAGGAGCTCAGTTTTGACCTTCTTCAACTTTAAAGTGCTAACAGAGCTTCTGATGAGATAGCAGAGAAATAGTCGAAGCAATATGAGTAGATATAAATACCCAAGTGAAGAGCAGAGGAGTAAATTTGTGAGCAGAAAGCTGATAGTTGGAACCCATATGGGCAGAAAGATCTACAGCAAGGATGAAGAGGGAGGAGAAAGGGAGAGGGAAGATGGAGACCTGTGGGGAGGAGGCACTATGAGAGGCTAACAAAGTGATCGCACAACAAGGACAAGAAAAGGACAGAATGAAAACTGAGGACAACATTTTAAGGAGTGTATGTCAAACCACCTCAGAAGTAGTCAGGGAGAATACAGCTAGAGGGGAGGTGCTGAGGTTTAGCTAAGAAGAGTGTGACACATTTCATAGATTTTTAGGGTCGGAAGGGACCTTAGTAGATCATCAAGGCCGTGGCAGGAAAGAGCCCTGGGGTCAGATGACCCCAGCCAGGTGCTTGCCCATCCTCCTCTTGAAGACCCCCCAGGGTGGGGGCGAGCACCACCTCCCTTGGGAGCCCATTCCGGATGCTGGCAACCCTGACCGTAGAGAAGTTCTTCCTGATGTCTAACCCAAATCTGCTCTCCATCAGTTTGTGGCCATTGTTCCTAGTTACTCCATGGGGTGCCCTGGTAAAAAGAGCGAGGGGTAGGAGATGCTCTTTTTACCAGGGCTTCCCCTGATGTATTTGTAGGCGGCTACAAGACCCCCTCTCAGCCTTCTCTTGCAGAGGGTGAAGAGATCCAGGTCCCTCAATTTCTCCTCGTAGGACCTATCTATCCTGCACACCCCTAACCATCTGAGTAGCCCTTCTCTGGACCCTTTCAAGGTTATCCACATCCCTCTTGCAGCACGGTGCTCAAAACTGGACGCAGTACTCCAGCTGCGGCCTGACCAGAGCTGCATAGAGGGGAAGTATCACCTCCCCGGATCCATTCGTGATGCACCTGCTAATGCACAATAAAGTGCGGTTAGCTTTACTGATCACTTCATCACACATGTTCATCTTGGAGTCGACTATGACTCCGAGATCTCTTTCTGCCGCTGCGTTGCTTGGGAAGATGCTTTGGCATAAGCAGTTTCTAGGGAGTGGAAAACACAGAAGTCAGGTTGGAGTGGATCGAGTTGGGGCAGGGGGTGTGGGGAAACCTGAGGCTATGCTTACAAACAGCATGGCCAACGATAAAAAGATGAACGACAAAAGGAAGACAGGGAGGCAGCAAAGGGACATGCAACGGTTTGTCTTTGTCTTTTGAAATGGAGAAACCATAGCTAGTTGATATTGGAAGCAGTAGGAATGAGACAGCAGTGAGATATTAAGAAGAAAAATAAGAGGGGCAAAATTAGGAGTACATGGAAGTCATGAGAGACGGGATTGTGGGCGGCTTAATAGAGGAGGGGAAGTGAGAAATTTAAGTGTCGCTGTCAGAGAGATGGAAGAGGATGCAATGGGTAATCTAATCTAATCTAATATAGAAGAAATTGTTAAGACAAATTCCAATGGAAAGAAAAGGGCACTTTTCAGAGCAGATGCATGCATAATACCAGGTTGGAATACAGTAATTAACGGCAGCAGAAGCAGAGTGGCAGTTCGGAGTGCTGTACAATTAAGAGTGGGATGCGCAGATAGGAAAATTGAGTGCAGCCCCTAGGATCAGAGAGATTTCAGTCTATTATGAACCAAGTGATTTCAGTCTTGAGGAGGCAAGAATACAAGCCAGCCCAGTCAGAGTGAATTACAGGGAGAGAGCACTTCCTAGTGGTTAATCCTCAGAAGGAGGAGGGAGAAGATGTCCACCTCTGCTATTGTTTTGCTGCCACTTAAGCCTAGAGTCCCAGGGCTTTGAAGCTGAATTAATTCATGTTTGCGGTGTGTCAAGACCCTGAAAAGTGCTATAGAAATGCAAAGTTAGAAGAACCGGGA
Organism: Crocodylus porosus; assembly: GCF_001723895.1. Taxonomy (NCBI): domain Eukaryota; kingdom Metazoa; phylum Chordata; order Crocodylia; family Crocodylidae; genus Crocodylus; species Crocodylus porosus. The sequence goes on along the minus strand of NW_017728931.1, from coordinate 135,060,389 downwards.
GAGATCTGGAGTTAATTCCTTCTCTGCCACAGACAGAGGCCCAGATCTTCAATACTATTCAGTATTTGAAATCCTTGAGAGTTAGCTACCAAAATACTTTTGTGGGTCTGCAACCTAGTCACTCCGTGCCTCAGTTTCCCAGTTGTTATCTGGAGATAATATTACTTTCCTGCTTTACTAGGCAATACTCAGCCTACAACACTGGAGTGTGGAGGGGCACCTAACACACATCAATACGATGTAGCTCCCTACCAAACACCTAAAAAAGGCATTCACCCCCAAGTGCTTCGGTTGGCATCCCAGCTACCAAGCAGTGAGGTAGTAAAGTGCTGAATGCTAGTAAGGTAAAGGAAGAGCCAACAAGGGTTTGGAGGGAAGGTCTACAGAGAACAATCAAGGGAATAGTGGGAAGTGGGGGGTGAATGTGAACCTTTAAAAAATGTGAACGGCAAACTCCATATTCCAGTGTATTTAATTTTAACCCCGATTTCCCTTTCTATCGCCTTTCCATTTTGTGCTCCACAGGTTTCGTTAGCTACGACAATCCAGTCTCTGCGCAAGCTGCTATCCAGGCTATGAACGGCTTTCAGATTGGCATGAAACGCTTGAAGGTCCAGCTGAAACGCTCCAAAAACGACAGCAAACCTTACTGATCTTAACCCCAGACGCTTACTGCTCTTATTTTAGCTTTCTTAGGGTAAGTCCCATGAGCAAACGTGTCCTCCACAAGGGGGGTTAAGGAAGAACATATTGCCAATCTTCAGCAAGAGACAGTTATTTTTACAGTTACCACTTCCATTGCCCCCCACTTGCCCTTATTCAACTTGGCTCCCGTTTCCTTGCCAAGTAATTACGTAGTTCTGTTACTGTGTTTAATTTTGTTTTGCAGCATAATTTATCTCCGTTTTTCCTTTCTGGTTTTTTTTTTGTTTTTTTAAAACAAATGACATCTTAAAGTCTAAAAGCAACAATGTGCAATTTAACTCTGAACCCTGGTGCCATTAGCACAATCGGGTGGGGAATTGAAGTGGTTTTCTTATGTACGGAACCAACTTTACCAAGGTGGCACCAGCAGTTTATAGGCTAAACTCCTGCCAACTGAAGCACTTATTCTGAAACAACAATGATAAGTCTTTCCACTACATTAGCTTGTTTTTGAGAGAGATTTTAATTCTTTTTTTTTTTTTTTTGGTCCGATATTACACTGGTTGTCTTATAGTTGGGTTTTTTTCGTTTTTTTTTAATTCTTGGTTTTTTGGAAAGGATTAATGTAAAAAAGATTTAGAGATCTGTTTCTAAAGCTACAGGGTTTAAAATAAAAAAAATAAAATAAAACGAGTGACAATACTTGATGTTTCTTGAGAGATAAATTTAATAATAATAAATAAAAAGAAAGCCACAGGCCTGTAAATTTTATTTGTAAAAAGCATTTCTATTTTTATACAAAATTTTTACTGCCTCAGAAATAATGGAAGTTATTTATTGCCTATTGTTAACTTATTGGATACCTAAAGAGCAGCTCTCTATGCTAGCTAGATACTTTGAAGTAGTCTCTAGAGTAATTGTGCCAAGAATGGGCGCTTTTTCACCGTTGAACCCTCCACCCTTTACAGTTCATGCTTTTATCCTCTTGTTTGTATTTGTCTGGTTATTTTGTTTGTAGTTTCCATTATCTAGTTTAAAGTTCGGTTGTCTGACTTTTTTCTTCCCCCTCCCCGTTATGTCACATTTGTTGAAAACGGTTCTTTCCTCTCCTCCTCTCCCCAAAGAGGAATCCATCTTCTCTAACTCCCTTACGATGGATTCATTTGGGGTTTCATTGTGCTGTTGTTGATGAGTATTGTAAGTTAATGCAAATTATGTGGATGGCTCCTAGATTCTAATGATAAAAGATTTGCATTAGTTTTCTCCTGCACCCATAAAAATGATTTTGTTTCTGCTGCATAGACTCTATGTAACTTTTTCCTCTTCCTTGTTTTTTCCCTAGACATCTCCATGCCCGTTAGTTCATCGTTTGCCTAGCATGTCCCTGTGGCGTCTCAAAAAAAAAAAAAAAAAAAAAAAAAAAAAAAAAGTTAAAAAAGTTTCATCGTCCCGTCATTGTTTCTGATGTCTTTCTGACCTCACATCATATTTGGTTCTCCTACTGACCTTTGATCTAGTTTGACCTTTGAAATTTGCATGTGACCTCATCTAGCTATGAATTCTGGGAAGTCAATGTGAAAAAACATTGCTGCATTCATGCAAGACTGAAATTTATTATTAGACAAATTAATGA
>NW_017728931.1:134998307-135057857 GCF_001723895.1 Crocodylus porosus | reverse complement strand
TTTGAAGTATTTTTCTTCTTTCTTTTCATATATATATATATATATATATATAAAAAAAACAGACTTGAAAGTATTATACAGGGATTGGCATTCTGCCTGGTCACTGGTGACAATAGCAATATGTGTCCAGAGGCACAGAATGTTGGTTTCTAACAGACTACTTCCAAAACAGTTTGAGAAAAAGAACTGTCTGATTTTAAGTCTCTAGAGGTCTGTAATAGTTTTTACATTTTTCAGGCAGTGTAAAGTTTTTTGATAAGGCCATTTTAGGTGGCTCACTTTCTCATTAAAATATATATATAGAACCACTTTTTGTAGATTAGTATAAGAAAATATTTACCCTGTTTTAGGGCAAATGCTACCTATTTGTGTCACCTTTTGCTGAACTGACTCACAGTTAGACAATCCATGGTTTAATGCACATGAAATTACCTATATTTTATACTGTTCAATGTACAGAAGAAAGGTTACTGTAAACTGTGTTACGTTGGTGCTTCTGTGAATTAAGTTGTGGTTTCATCATGAGTCTTATGGTCTTAAGTGTTCTATGTTTATAAAAGACGAGTTTAAAATTGGTTTACTTGAACAACAACAAAAAGGAGTTTCAAAAAACACAAAAAAAAAAAAGTTGTTTGCTGAAAAAATAAAAAAAATGAATTTCATGTGAAAAATTTAAAAATATTCCAGAATAAGTTTGTGTTGGCTTGTGACGCATTGATGTCATTTTTTTATTGTGGACAATTTAGATGTGTTTGTGTTCAGCAAAATGTGATCGGTTTTTCTTTTAAAGAAAAAAAAATCAGTGAAAATTATAGTGCCAAATTCCAAAGGTACTTTCTTCCTAGAGCTTCAGTGTGTTTCTTGTGTGAAGTAATTTGATAACATGGGTATTTTATTATGTGTTTTGTATAAATCCCTAATATTTAAAGAAAAAAAGAGGTTAAAAAGTTTGTTAACTTGCTATCCTGTGGTCTTGTTGCCTGAAATTGTTATTGTTTGTTATTTCTCTTTGATGTTTTTTTGTAAAACATTGTATAAGTGCCCATGTTTCACTTTTTTAACCACTCTGCACATCAATGCTGTGAAAGCAAACCTCACAATGTATTTTCTTCATAATGTATTGAAACCTCTAAGGTGAGAAAGTTTTGAACTTTTAACCCTTTCCACCCAGAGCTGTCTTGAGTGTTAATACCTTTTATACATTCACCATTTTGCTGTTTATTTTTATATATATATCTATATCTATAAATATATATATACTCAGTTTTTTGTGGTTTATTTAATACATGGTTGAAATCAGAAAAATGCACAGGGCAGATCTGAAGGACAAAAAAAAAATATTTTACTGCTGTCTAAATTTCTTCTGTATCTATAACTAAAATTATTTAAAACAGTAATTAACTTGTGGTTTTCCTTTTTAGATTTTGGGGATTTTTGTCTTTTCTTAAAGAGCTTTTAATATGCTGCTGGAATATGCTATTCAGTATTAATAAAATAAAATAAAAAAACAACTCTTTAATTATCTATTGTGTGAGCTGCTCCCAAACCGGGGCAGCAAAGCCACCATTTGAAAAACCTTGAGGAGAAAAAAAAAAAAAAGATATTTTTGTAACTAAATAAATGAACTTTTGCTTAAATCAGATTCACTAGATCTTCCTGGATGAAAATTCAATGTGCACTGCAATTAAACTACTTTTTAGGGAATAAAGTTTACATACACTGTAACACGTGGTGTTAGTTGCCATTATCTGTAATGACAAGATACAGCCCTCCCACCCCCCCAATCCTCCAGACACTGATGTACCCGAGTAACTTTACTCATACCAGTAGTCAGCGGAAATGCGTATGTGGCTTAAGTGGGTGTTTGCTAGGTGGACTCCTCTATAAGGAACCTGAAAACAAATGCTGGTAGCCCTTCACTGCCTTTTCAGTTTGGTTAGATCACACGTCTCCTGCACAAGTAGTGACCCGTGGCCAAATCTGGTTCTTTGCTACTGGCAGCTAGAATCCATTGCCAGTCCAAGGCGTGCAAGCAGCAGTCCCTGCTGCTGATATCAAAGTGCCATACCTTTTTCCATGACTTAGTCCTAGCTGATTACTTTCAAAGCCTCTTAATATTAATAGGAAAGCCCGATATGAACAAGATGTAAAACGCAAGCGGTGCACCCTGTCTCTTGCCCCCAACTTAAATGCATGTTTATGGAGAAGCCCTGGGATGGAAAGGACTAGCCTCTAGTGATGCAAAAAAAAGTTTTCTTCTAATAGCACATGCACTTATAAATAAATGATCTATTCTCACGTGTTTTTACTACTGCTGGGGCCTTCCTATACCCTTTGAGGGCTATTTTGTACTTCTTGCAGCAATTCTGCATCTTCAGAGTGTCATCGCTCTCTCTCTCACACACACACACACACACATTGTATTATATATATGCACATATATATATATATATAATATGAGACTCTCATTTGAATTGCTTAGACTCTTTCGCTAATTTTTCTCATCTTGCCCACCATATAAATTCCCAAAGCTTGTTCAGATCTTTTCAGTGCTGGAGGCCCCTGGGGAGATGCTGCAGGTTTACAGTTCAGATAAAAAATGTTAATGGGCTACTTTCTCAGCTGGTGTCCGTCAGTGTTGTTCTGTAGATTTCAGAAAAGCTAATCTAAATTACACCAGCCCAAGCATTTTTAGTGGAGAATTTTTTTTTATATTTTCAGGCAACAAAGATGGGTCATTATTGGGAAAAGTTTGCAATTAAAACAAAAAAAAATAAAAATCAAGCACACGCACACGCGCACACGCACACACGCACGCACGCACACGCACACACACACACACACACACACACACACAACCAAGTTTAAACCTCCTTCAAGATAATCTATTGACCAATTCTCTTTCACAATATTGAAAGGGAAAAGCTGCAAGGGTGCAAGGGGCCTAACACCAGAGGAAGAAAAACAAGGGAAATTGCTTTTAAAAAATTCTAATCAAAAGAACAGACTAGTCATTTTTTTTCAAACAAATTAGCTAATTGCAATGAAATGGCAGTCCTCAAAGGAGTAACAAGTTCATCTTTCTTTCACCATAGGGGTTATAGTTCCTTGGCTTGTGCAACTCTGGAATCATTTTACTGTTTCTGTTTTTATTATCTTAAGTGCTAATTAACAAAAGGAAAAAAAAAACCTGTAGTTTCATTACCTTTTTGGATAATGTCATACAAGAAAAAACTATGTATTTGTGTTTTTTTTGTGCTGTGAGAATTGTTGTTTGTAGATTAATATTACTATCATTTTGTTTAGAATTAAAAACTAGTTTTTAAGTATTGTCTGAGAAAAGCCAAAGTTAATGCGACCTAGTGGAAGCTGTAAGACCATATGAGTATCGTTTCTGTTTTATTGATGCATTTGGATTTTGTTGTTTGATGGAATTTGAGCCAAAAAAAAGCAGGCTTTCCTATTTCTACAACTTGATTGTACTTATGCATTTTGTACCAGTGGAACTTTTTATACTGGAGATTAAAAAACAAATGGAAATTTTTGTGGCTTACTCTTGTGGGCCCCCTGACCATGGCTGATTTTCGAGTTTGATTTCTGGTTGGTAGAAAGAGAGTTGGTTTTGTTTAGAGAATTAAAAACTTTGGCTTGATTTCTTTTTTTCCCTTTGCTTATATCTAGTGTTTAGAATTTTGTCTTTAAAAAAAAAAAAAAAAAAAAGCAAGCGGTAAGTTTCACTTTTTATTCTGTATTGTGCAGTTACACAATAAGGTAATTAGAGTTAGGAGTACTCAGTCACTTTATGTGGATAAATGTATTAGTTAAAACTTTAGGGGTTTGCTTTTTTGCTGTTTAGATCAGAGTTTTTTCTGATTCTTCTGTCCTCATTGTGAACATAACCGTGTAGTTGAAACAGTCAGACTTATTTTTGTAACGTATGTTATTGTGTGATGCAGTTTTTTGCTTCTGTCTCCAATATTAAACCATTTTCCTAATACTTGTCTCTCTCTCTCTGTGTTGTATTGTTGGTGGTCATTATGTGTTGGTAATACATCTGCACACCTCACTGTTTCACGTCCCTGTTTTTTTTTTTTTCTTTTCTATTTGTCAGTTGTGCATAAAAGATACAGTCGATTCCAACTAAGTGAATATCTGATTGGGGGGTGAAAGAGGACTTGTACACTTTAGATACGCGCGGTTGCTATTACATTCTTTCCCTTAGTTGTGGTTTATCCCTTGGATGATCTGAGTGGAATATCATCTTAACCTGACTGCCCTGCAAAATCACACTGAAGGTGGCTTTTGTTAGTCTTCTGACTGCAAAAGTTGATACACGCAAACACAAGCAGAGAAGCTGAAAGCCATGAAACAAGGCTTTTGCTCTGACGTTTCATTCTGTTTGGAAAAAGTGGACCACAAAGATCAATTTTGAACAGTGATATATGTTTTAAAAATGACTGTGCCACTGCTTTGCAAACGGTCAAGAGTGGAAGGCTGTAGCCCTGGGATTTCTTCCAAACCGCACAGTAATCTAGTGGCATATGGCATTAGTCAAACCCTCCTTAGAAGCTAATCACATTTTAACTACAGCTACGAGAGCCTGAGAAAAACCTACCAGGTGAACAAGTTTGCTATATGCAGTATATGTATGTAAAAAATAATAATAATAATAAAAGCTAAATGAGCCCAGAGAGAGCTTCTAAGTATTAAAGCCAGGGGGAGGGGAGTGGGGTGCAAATCACTTGCTCAAATGAGCCATATTTTTTGTTGTGGGCTTGCAAAACAGATCTTCCTCCGTGTGGCTAATAACATTACAGAAATCTCCAAGGGGAAAAGAAATATGGTCCTTCCTCCCCACCGCCTCCTCTTCAGTCACTTTTGTGCCCACCCAGAGGCAGAACAGGGCAGCTTGGCACCTGGCAGAGCAGCTCCTGGGTGCTGGTGCTGGTGGTGCGGCAGGTCGATAGCAGTGGTGGCTGTCTTCGTTTCTCCCCCCTCTCCCAGTCAGGGCTCAGGGCTGCTGCCCCGGGCTCCCTGCCTTAGTTATGCTACTGCACCAACCTACTCCCCACTCGACACTCTCTCCGCTTTCCCTAGGAGAGGGGCCCGGTGGAATCAAACACGCTCCGCAAAGGGAACTATACAGTGTTTGGGTTCACAAAAGTCTCTCACTCTTTGGTCTGAAATAAAAGCTAAAATTCGAGCAGGGAAAATGTCCAAGGGCCAGGGCAGGGGAGGGAGGAACAAGCACTCCCGTGCGCTGTCTGGAACTGAAGCCATACACCCACTTCCCTTTCCTTTGTCTCACTTTCTGTGACGCTCAGGAATCAAAGGCCACTTAAAAGTGCTCTTACGAGACCCGATCAACACTCCTTCTTGTTTCATTTCTTCTGGACTTTCTGTGCTCCGGCTTTGGCTCGCACACAGACACACCCTAAAACGGCGTCTTATCGAGAATGAGGTCATGGCGCACTGTTTCCTTATGGTTTCAACAGCTCTGTTGGCTCCCGTGTTTGGACCAGTTTTGATATTTTCTGGTGACTCCTGGGTTGGCCTGGTTATGCTTTTACTTTCTTTTTATTTTTTCTTTCCCTGTTGACTCTCTCTTCTGTGAGCATAAAAGGCAAGTAGGCACTGAGGTTGGAAGCCCAAGCTCAAGACATTGCCCATTGAGTTGACTGTCAACCTCCTGCCAGGGCCTCCAATGCAGTTCTGGTTTTAATCCAAAACCACAGAAGCCTGTAGGAAACAATCCAGCACTGGAGCAGACAACACGGTTTAGAGGTCCTAATAATAGGTCTTGAGCATCTCTTGGTGCTGAGCCTAGGAACACTTATCCCAGTGATTTCAACTGAATAACTCCTGCTTTTCCCACACAGGAGATTAGCATTGGGCTTCGTAATTCAAAGTAGTGGTAGGCGAGTGTTTTTTTGAAACCCCCACTACCATCTTGCAAGGAAGGAAGAGCGATTTGTACCCTTGTGAGCTTAGAATTGGGCTTCCTGATTTTAAGTCCTTTGAAACGCAATGCCTTGTTAGCGAGGAAGCTGTTCAGATGCAAGCTCTTTTCTTTGCAAACACCATCTAAAATGTCCTAACGCTACAATAAAGGAAACCATTCAGGACATAAAGCCCCGGTTTAAAAAAAAAAAAAAAAAGAAACACCAACAACCGGGAAAAACGAGTTCCCTAAAGCAGTGTGGCTCTACACTTTGTCCTGCTTAACTGCCTGCTTTTAATTTCAATTATGGGAGACACCTTGTGGTGTTAGCAAAATGTCTCTTTGTTAGCTGTATGTGCATCGCCATGGGAAATTGCCAGACTGTCACAAGATTTGCTGATGAAAGTAGTCCATGCCAGAGTGTGTGTGTGTGTGTGTGTGTGTGTGTGCGCGCGCGTGTGCCTTTGCCCAGTTTGGCTTTTAGGTATTAGGCTAGGAAAAACAGCTTAACAAAATGTACTGTGAATCATTCCTGATAAGTGAATAAAGCATTGTGACCAAGCAATCAGATTATTCACTTATCAGGAATCGACTGTACTGCTAGTTCACTTGACTGTTTTTGTTCCTCATCTCTGTTGTAGTTTCACTACTTTGCTGTGTTCTGTTTTTCTCTCATGCTCTAGAAAAATCACTGGGAATATCCCTTTGTGTGACCATGCAACGTGCTATGGAGTGAAAAAAAAAAATTTATATATCTATATATCTTAACAAAATCTATGCACTGCTATCAGGAACACAATACTGGATGTGTCTTATATATATTGAACTATAATAGTGCTCAATTTCTTAAATAAAGCTTAAGAAAGGATTCTGTTGTCTGTAAGATTTTATGAGCATTAAAAGAAAGAAAAAAAAAAAAGTGTTTCTAGGGTTCGGGTCTTTTTCTATATGTCAAATCTCACCGGGTTTACAACTTAAACATGCCCGGGGAAATACAGCACACAGAATTTGTTCTTCCCATGAGAGCTGACAGCCTTGGAAAGTAACCTTCCTAAGGTGGATTAAAGAGTTTTACCCCACCGTGAACTGCAGCAAAACACAGCACTTAGCCACGTGGTTATCTACTGACTGTCAAAGAAATAAACCTCTTGACTCAGTAGATATAATGAAGCCATATTTAAACTTCAGAAAACACTTGAAGTGCTACAGTCTTTTTGTAAGCGGGGACAGACCTCTTGTTTGTGAACGGGAGCGCTCTCTTTCTGCATATCTCTGGAACATGGTTAGAATAAAACTGTAACCAAGAAGCCCACATGTGTGGTGCTCAGCAGCCTGAACCGTCTTTTGAGCAAGACAGAAGGCTTGGCAGGCGGGTTTTCTGCAGGCAGGCCTAGAGAAAAAAAATGATCATCAAAGATGACAGTTACATTTTTCAAAGCTTTCTGTGGAATTGCAGCTATGTGGCTCCCTTCGACTTTAATAGGAGTCTCACAGCTAAAACCCCGCCAAACGCTTTGAAAAATTTACCCCCCAAAGTAACAGAGCTGGCATGAAGGCATAAGGTTAAAAGGATTCTTCCACCTTGATACCAGCGTTTGATGGAGATGTCCAGACTTGTCGCAATTAGCAAATTTAGGGCATTCTCCACCAAGATAAAGCGAGGAGGAAGTGAACTACTTAATCATACTACGTCCACCAACAGGATCATAAACACTCATGGCTTGCTGATGATTTCTTGCAGCATTTTCTTTCTGCCGATGAGCCAGCCATACATGCTCAGCAAACTTAATTAAACAGTGACATCCAGTGGCCAGGCTCCTTAGAAAAGTGTGCGCCCTTTGGGGCCGGGACCAGGAGTAACAACCCGACCCACTGGCGTCGGTGTGAGTGGGCTCCGGTAGGACCTTGGCTGACCCCCATGTCTTCTTGTGCTGCACGAAACACAGCAGGCTGGGACCCCAATCTGGATGGGATCTGTGGGGCACTGACACAGATTAAATAATAGTGGCGGTTAGCCCCTGTTCGTATTCCCTCTGATTTTTCTCATTAACAGGCTTTCTCTTTCCACTAAAGGGATCTGGAAAGTTGCAATCATTTTCTGAATCATTCGCCCACTGTTAATAACCTGATTGTGTTATGTGAATGCTAATATTTCCTTCTCACACATTTATATCCATCAGCTAAATCAGCAGTAAAGGAAACCCTTCTGGGATACATTCCTATATCAATTAGCAAGGATTTATGAACCAAAGCCCCATTAGCATTAATTGGTTATGCTCTTTAGCATAAACAATTGGTTATAGGTCTGGTGGACTTTGTTTCAGAAACAAACAAGCATCCACCGTGCATTCAGCTGCTTGAGAAGGAGCTGCTTCAGGTAGCGATGGGCCATTCCCAAGAGGCTGCGCTGGGGCACAATTTCAGGATAAGCACGAGAGTCAGTTATGTCAAGTGTCAAATCTTAGAGTTGGGGCCCTTGAAAAACTTTAATTTTGCTCATATTTTCTGGAATAATAGCTAGCTGCCGAATGCTTCATGGACCGCATTCACTCGCTGAAAAGCCAAATGGATTTTTCTGCTCTTCCTCATCAACACATTCAGTGGGCAGCCCCGGTGCCTGCTCCTGATTCTGCATTCACGCATCCCGGGCAAAATGTGCCCCCACCCCCCAAATCAATTTTGCCCAAGACTTTTGGAGCTTTCCCTCTTAGCTCTCTTATACGGCACAGCAGGAAACAGTCCGGAGACAGGAAAAGGGCCTGTGCTTCCTGGCCGAGCGTTTGGTGTTCAAGCCCCGCCAGTGACCTGAAAAGGGGTTTATTTCACATGCTGCGCTCAGATTTTCCCATGAGGTCTTTTGCCATGTAAACAGCTGCCAGCTGTGCTTCTTGAAATGCTACTGGGAGGAGTTCAACATAAAAGCTAGATTAAAATGTTAGAGTGTAAAATAGTTTCGAGGTTCAGGAGAGCCGGTCACTTGGTTCCACATCCTCAAAGGGCTGTGGTTTATTGCCTTTGAGGGTCTGTAGGAAGGACAGCATGTACCTGAAAGCTTATCAACCCTCTCTCCATCAATGCACTTGGTTCAACAAAAGATATCCTCCCTCGCCCCCCCAAAAAAATCCCTTGTCTGGGATGCACTTCCTGAACTAGAGCTACAATGACATTCCCACCCCGCGACATCTCTGAGCACGGGTGACTGGTGCCTCCTGAGTCTGGGGGGCACCATATCGCCGACAGGGGCAGGGGGTCCCCAGCAGCTGAACGCCAACCAGCGGGGTGGTGTCTGTTTCCTGACTGGCACTGCCAGGGGGTGTGTGGCCGACCTCAGGGGATGCACGTGCACCCGCATGCACCCCCTATATGTCACCAATGCCTTTGGGGATCTAGGCTCCTTTATGTAGAGCCTTAGGGTTAGATTCATGAGGCTGTATCTAAGCACCTAACTGCTGCTAGCGATGCCCAAACCCCAAATTTTGCTCCTCAGAATTCACCTTGACCCCCCCCCCCCCAAGCTGCCTAAATACCTACCAGGCAACTCCCTTGGGGAGGCCTACATGTCCGTCGCATGTGTTCAACCACCTGAATATTGAGTGCAATGAGCAGCTCAGCACCTATTTAAGGGCAGTTCATCCCCCCCACTTAAACCCTAGCAGAAGCCACACACACTGGACCAGTAATCAGTCTTTTTAGCTACAATGCACCCTCCAGTAGGCCCTCCTGGATAGGTTTGTGATGCCTCCTCAGAAAATGACACCCCCTTCGTTTTTCATTCCCATTTTGATGGCAGAAAACTAAGGAAGCAATTCTTTTATCACAAAGCCCTCCTGAAGACTGCAACAGGGCAGAACATTTTAACACTATGGTTGACATCTCTGGGTTTACCTAGTGAGTTATGTTTGCATACTTAACATTGCCTGGCTCTCCAGGCATCCCAGAGGGCCATGCCACCTTGGTTGAGAATCACCGTACTAAGCAGTCCTCCACATGTCTCACCAGCAGGTCTGGAGGCAGCAGTAAATTCAACTCCCCATGTTGTATAAAGAGAAGGGATAGCGGAGTCTTGTGGACTGGGGAAGTGTTCAAATTCCTTTACAGCAGAGGACTTGATCCCACACTGTCCCCCTCCCAGAAAAAGGAGCTTAACCATTGAATTAAAGGGGCAGCTTGGTATTTTCTGCTGGTTAGTATCATTAATTCCCCTCTCAGCTCAGCAACCTTAGTGAAACCCTGCTTTAAATTAGGAATCTCCCCATGCCTCAAATAAGGATTTGGGCACCTATAGGCCGAAGTAATGAATGCCAGAAAAATGACAGGATACCTAACTACTAAGCATTGCAACACTCAGCTTAAGCCCCCTTGAAAATCCTGGGGGTACAAAGCTCAAATGCACCAGTAGGACCTAATGATGAGGTCATTGCGTCTGATTGATATATAATCTACAATCTTGTTATTTTTATTTTCATATATGCAGATAACAAGATATTAGAGTTATTTATTCTAATATAATAAAGGGCTTTGTCTGTCTGTCTGTCTATAACGCTCCTGGAGCACTCTGATTGGTTACTCAAACAACCAATCAGAGTGCTCCAAAGGTGTTATGGACAGGAGGCGGTGACGCGGGGGAGCCCTGCCATGATGGAAGTGATGGAGGCCCCCCACACACACCTCGCCGCTATCCTGGTGGCACCCACCTCCAGGCTGCAGGGCCAGGGGGAGCACCACCATGACAGTGGGGATGGAGGGGGCAAAGCACCACTGGCATCACCCCCCCCAACCCCTGCTCCTTGGAGGCAGCAATGATGCAGGGTGCTGGCAGAGGAGGGGACAATGAGGCAAGCTTCCCCTGCACCTCTGCCGCCCACCAGGAGCAGGAGGATTAGGATTAGGGGTAGCACGCTTCCCCTGCCCCAGTCCCTGCCTGCACCTCCCCCTCCCCAGTCATTCTTGATGGGCAGGTCCCTAGTATATATAAATAAAATCACAAGATACTACCTTTTAACCAGTTGCGCCCTGTACTGAGCTCAATAGTCTCCTGGTTTGACTGCAGCATGTATTCCAGAAAAGTAGCCAAATCTGAAGTCAACACAACAGAGTGACTGCTACTTCCCATGACACACGCCCTTTTAAAAATATTATTTTCCGTTTGGATTTGGCTATCTTCTGATTCCAGCACGTGGTTCTTGTTCTGCTTGGCTCTGCTAAGTAGAGGCCCCCCATACTTTCTCCCTACAAAGGTACTAATCGTGTGTATTCAAATTACTTTGCATGTTAATCTCTGCTTTGATAAGATAAACCAGTTGTGCTCTTTCAGGGTGGTCGCTCACAGTAAGGCAATTTCTTCAACTCGCAAACCATTTTTTTTTTTTTTTTCCCCAGCTCCTTCCTCTACCCACTCCAATTTTCTGGCATAATTCTTAAAATGTAGCCGCCAGATGCAAGCGCAGTTATTCTGGTAGCGAGCTCACCAGTACCACCTACTGAGGTAAAAAGCACCTACCTACCTCGCTAGTTCCCTGATTATATAGCCCAGGATTACATTAGTCCTTTTTTTGCCACAGCATCACTGTGGGATGGCATTTTGAGTTGTTTGTGCAGTAGCTCGCTTTTTTTTTTTCCAGACTCACTCGTTTCCAAGCCTCACTCTTATATCGGCAGCACTTGCTCCCAGATGCCTAAACCGGCATGTTGTTTAAATATGTCCAGCTTTGTCAAGCAACCAGGGGCTCTTGGCATGACTGCCCCAGCCTCATTATTTATCATTGTGTCAATCTTTGTGTCCACTGCTAATTTTATTGGTAAGGCTTTCCGCCCAGCGCTTGGATTAAAGTGTTGTACCTAGCTGCTCGGCCTGTTGCAACACCATGCCCACCCCCCAGCCTAGAACAACTCGCATTCAGTGATTGCCCATTGACAGCAACATATTCAGACCTGTCAGCCCATTGTTAACCCATTTAGCAGGTGTTTTATTGATATTGTATAGTGTTAAAATGGCTTCATCAGTGTGGTGCAGTACTGTCAACCACCTCATAAAAAGCTGAAGTTTATTTCATCAGGCCAAGTACCTTTATCAGCCATGCTCAGGCTGATGTAAGTTTGTCAAAGAAAGAATGGGATCAGGGCTGGCAACTTATTTTCCATAAAAGCAGAGTGACTGGCATTAATTATTTACTTAACCTTTAATTCTTTTCTTCTTGAATGCCTGTATCAGCCTTTCCATTTCTTTTACTCGGGATTGATGTCTGCCTACCTGCCTGTAGCTGCCAGGGTCATTCCAATTTGCCTTTTCTGACAATTGGCACAATATGAATATTTTGCCAGTCTGATGGACTATCCCAGCTATGCTGCCACGAATTACAAGTTCACATCAGCAGGCCCACAGGCAGGACTCCAGACTCAAGTTATCTGAGCCTGCTCATTTACAAATGTATATCTAATGTCTTCCTCTAGTAGTAACAGCTGGAAAGTACAGCCTAGAAAGTACTTCCTTGTGGGAGCATATTAGTGCGTGATATGAGGACACCATCCTGCTTCTTTGCAAATATAGAGCAGGAATACTTTTGAACACTTCTACTTTTTCTGCATCGTGATGGCATTCAGCAGCGCCACAGGCCTGTCGTGGTACTGGGAGAGCATTTCTTCTGAGTAACCGTGAAGAACTCCTAATGGGATGCAGGCTGCATGTGAATCTTTTTTTCCGATGCCCTACAGTTATATACGTTCAGTGCAAACTATGCATAGGGCAGTCACATGAATGCATAGGTCAATTGGAGAAACTGAGAGGCAAGCTCGTTTATAAATCAACCAGTCGTTTCTATCTGCCCCCATCCGAGTCATCACAGCCCTAACTTGGGGGACATGAGCCACATGTGCCTAATGGGGAGTTTTAATGGGTCGTTCCTTTAAAGTAGGGAAAGGCTGACCCTTCTTTGGGATGTGGGGAATATGTAGGTACATAATGGCAGAAACCTGAGTCAGATGAACAGGCCTAAATCCAGTTTTACTCCATTAAGGCACTAGCCCCAGATGCTGGCCTGCAAGCTGAACTTGCAAACCCTCCTACAAGAGGGCTGGTGGTTAATAAATCACACACAGAGCCCAGGCACCTCACACTCACACACAGAGCCCAGGCACCTCACACTCACACACAGAGCCCAGGCACGTGAGCCAGGACTGAGAAGCACCGACAGCTTCAGCAGAGGCACTGTGATGAGGGATGGAGGGTCGAAAGACATAGCTAATACGCTGTACTTGCCACAAGCTTGTTAACCTGCCTTGCTGTGTTACTTGTATGTGCTACATTTTACAATGAAACATCAGGAAGCTTTCTTGCTAACCTATGCCTAATTAAGTCAAACTGAATTTAGAGCAGCTGATGGTTGCTTTGGGCGACAAATGCTCTGCGCGCAAGAGAGAGCGAGCGAGCGAAAGAGGCAACCTGTTCCTCTGACCCCCAGAAAACCAGGAAGAATGGATCGGTACTTGTCTAAGCACTTAGAGAGCGGGCACCTGCAGTTTTCCTCCCGGGTAGCTAGCGCAAAATAGGCTGCCCGTGTTCAGGAGTCCTACAGGAGAAGAGGAAGTTGGAGGATCATGGGAGGACAGTGCACATGGCAGCAGTGGATCAAGAAATACATTATTGAAGTAAAGGCACTCAGCTATGATTCACGTTGTGCACAGTTGATTCCTGGCTCTATCACACAGTGCCCAGGTACAGAGACACTGCTGTGCTGTTATGCATCTACATCTACCATTTCGGCACCACTGACATCCTCTGAAACTATGATTTGCAATCTTTTTGCCCCCTCTCCCCCATCACCTGTCTGCCCTCCTACCCCACTCACGTGGACAACTGCCCCCTGAGGCCCTTCCCTCCACCTGCTGCCCTGTAGCCAGCCTGCCCCCAAACACCATGTGCAGCCCCCCCCCACCACCATCTCATGCCCTGAGTGCAGACATGCAGCAGCCGTGCTTGAGTAAGCTCTGCCGCTGCTAGCAGAAGTCTCCTTAGCATCTGCACTAATTAGCCCCCCAAGGAACTAATGAGCTTATCTTCAGCACTGCAATGAGGCAGCTTTGCAGCTTCTCATATGGATCGGGCATGGACGCAGCATCTTGGTGCAAGATGGGTGGGGATGACAATCAGCTGCCAGGTAGGGGCACGTACCTCAACCGACCTCAGTCAGGGCTGGGCGTATCTGAAGCCCCCTAATTCCAAAGCAACGTGATACAGGGGAATAGGATACCAATACAGCTAGCCCTTACCGCTGTAGTTCACGCATGGGCTGCCCACCCAAACCCTGGGCTATTGGTTATGTGAGTGAGGCCTGTTAATAGGAACCAGCTGGTTCCCTGCTGCTATGTCCTAAGCAGCTGCTGCTCTTTCAAGGAGGACCTCCACATACAAAATCGTGAAAAATATTCCCAGGGGAAGTAGGCCTGGTAAGCAGGTGTTGCTACAAGCAAGGAGCCAGGCTATGACACAGTCAGCATGTCAGAAAAGCAGATAACACCTCTTGCACTAAATTATATATTGTAAATAAGGGGAAATGCCCCCAGTGGGGAGCTCGGTGTGTGTTAAACCGGGAGATTGTTCTTAAGGCTTGTGTTAGACATTGCCGTCACCAGGCCTTTGGACTAATAAAAGCGCTAGAAAATGGGCTTTATGGAACAATCCTCCAGGGAGAGGACGCTGTAATCCTCATTGTGGGTCTTGGTCTCTCACACACATGCCGTGCCTCACTTGGGCCTGTAGGTTAAAGAGGCTGGTTCCTGCAGGAAGTTTAAAATGCTATGAGAGTCTCCCCATCGATGCAAACAACACTTCCTATAACTTCAGCATCATGGTTTTTATTACTAATGTAATTGATTTTCAATGATAAAAATGAGACGACACCAAATTAATGCAACAAGTAGGTAACTTGGGGACCAAAATGAGCGGCAGCCCTTGAAGTGAGGGTTATTTGAGAAGAATGCCTTAGAGAGTCCTAATAGTCTTCTGTGAAATAGCAGGGGTTTTCTACTTTCATTTGTTGGGCTGTCTCCTTTCGTTACTGAACGTCCAATCATAAGCCTATCTAACCTGCTGCTGAATGCTTTTATCTCACTAAAACTCCACTTTTACCATAGCCCATTTCCTTCTTATGGTCGGCCACTAACACATTTAACTGCCATAATACTCCTTATTCGTACTCATTGGGGTATAATTACTGAGCCTATGTAAAGGGCTCACCTAGCAATAGATCTGGTGACATTCATTGAACCCAAACACCTTTTTATGGAACTGGACATTTAGGATTTTGTAAGGTTCGTATCATTGTGGAAATTGTGCCAGCCATAGCTGCTTGCAGTACCCAAGAGCAGCCCAGCAGTGACCACTGGAAAAATTACAGTATGGCTCTCAATATACAAGCATCAGCTAAGAGCAGCACTTCAAGCAAACCCAGAAAGTCACTGAAGCATCTGCAAGTGGTAGGGTATTATTCCTGGTGGCGCCAGTCACTCGAGGAAGACATAATGACGTGCGTCAGCATTCAGAGCTGGTGCTCACGATATGGAGGTAGAGGACGGTTGTTACCATCAGTTATCCCTCTCCCTGAAGGAGTCGCTACCTGGCTGTTTCACTGTGCTGGCAAAACAATCCCGTTAATCTTCACTAACTTTACTACTGAGTTATTTCAATGTTGCGTGTTCTTTTTTGGACCTGTGAGAAGGGCTGGCCCACCGCTGTGGTTGTAGTGGTATATCTTTGCACCACTTTTGTGTTATCATCAAGTTTAGAGTTGAGTAGCGGGATGTATTATCTTGAAAGCAGTATCATGCTGCAAGAATGGGTAATGGGCACAGAAACAGGCCCAGATCCTGAGAGGTATTTTGTGCCTACCTCCGACTGATTTCAACGGGAGCTTAGGCACCTACTCCTTTCGACAATCGGGGCTATAGCAGTTAGTCTAGGCCAATTGTCTAATAGCTGCTTATGATATCATATCAACAGATTGCACCAATACAATTACACTCTGCATTTTCCTAGATGCCGGCGTTTCATAGATTTGCTAGCAAGGCTTGTTCTCGCCTTTGTATTCCTTGCTGAGGCAGTTCTTTCACATCGCCAGCACTACAAAAGAGCTGATGATGATTGCAGATTCACAAAAACAGGGGCTGAAGTAGCATAAAAATAATTTCACACCAATCTCACAGTAAGAACACTGGCGCTCCAGCGCTGCTCCCAGGCACGGCCCCCAGATATAATATAGAAACAGCACTAGGAGGAGGTTTCTCACCACTTATTTTTCTCCTCTCCCTTGATGATTAGCTGGATATGGATGCCAAAAAATATATATATTGTGCCTGTTCTTTAGCTTGGCACAAAACCTCCCTTTCAGCTCTTTATCTGATCTCCTCAATAAAGCAGTCGATTCTTCTTCTGGATCCTCAGCTGGAATTTCCCAGCATACCAGTAAACAAAACACAGCCTGTGCACGTCCTGATGCTTTAAGATTCATTCACGCTCATTTAATTAGTTTCTGTAGTGTAGTTAATGGGCACCGAGTCTGCTCTATTTCTATTAGTGCATCTTTTATATACGTTCTCAGGAGAGGCCAAGTAGGAAGGGGCGCTTTGCCAGCTTTGGGCTTCTCCATTTTCTTTCTGCTGATTTTTCACGTTAAGGCTAATTGCTGAAGCAAACGGATTCCCTGCGCTTGCGGAGTGGCATATAGCGTGCAGGAGTGGCATAATTGCCTTTCTTGTGCTGCCATATTGGAGGGGACTGTCACCCCCTCCTCTCCATAATAAACCTGCTC
This sequence comes from Crocodylus porosus, assembly GCF_001723895.1. NCBI lineage: Eukaryota > Metazoa > Chordata > Crocodylia > Crocodylidae > Crocodylus > Crocodylus porosus. Next base: position 135,041,114 of record NW_017728931.1, on the reverse strand, counting down.
ACTGAACTTCATCAACTGCCTGCTCAGGGCTCGACCCTTCTGCAACACGTCTTTCCCTCGCCAGCTAATTTCACGTGCATCTGCAGCGGTGGACAATGGGAACTCCTTTGCATGGCTAGCCCGGCAGCACTTCCAGCAGGACGCAAAACTTTTCCCACTGCCCAACCTGCTCTTGAACAGAAGGACCTCGAAAGGCAAGGTAGGAGCATTTTAGCCTTTCGGAAACTAGCCCATTTCCAGTGCACGCTTAGTTTGGAGACTCAAGGACTTGGAGGTGAGCAGCAATGCAATGCCTGTGATGGTCAAAGGCAGGGGACAAGTTTACTAGGAAAAGCAGCCCACCTGGCTCATTAGATTTCCTTCCTCTCCCTGCTGGCAGATATATCCATGAGTGACCAGTAACTAGCAGGGACTGGAAGAGTTGTGAGCAAGGCCATCTTCAGGGTCAAGTCCTGCATTTCTCCCTAGTGATTGGTGAGGTGGGATCAGGCTTTCTGAGCTCTAGGGCAAGACCTGGTACTCAAAACCAAATTCGAAGAGGGAGCAGTTGGTGAGACGGAAGAGGAATGGGGCTCTTCCTAGCATCACAGGACAGACGGCCACCTGAGGCATCATCCCAAAGGTGGCACATTTCAACTTCATCTTAAGAGCTTCAGTTGCACTAAAAATATTTTAAATATTTTTTATGTCAAAACATATTACTTCTGCAAAAATCACTCACTTTTCCCTGTGTTTGCATTTGTATACAAGTCTATGAAAAAAAGTTGCTTTTTTCTTTCATAGCCTCTCCATAGAATATGGCACAAAATGAGCTGGCTCCTGACCCAGCCATTTAAAACCACGCATCAGAACCCACCACGAATGCTTCGGAGCAAAGATGTGCCAGAACAGGGCTCGTGTTCTGCTCTGTAGTGCTCCGAGTCCTCGTTATCCCTATGGCAACTGCTAATCATTCATTTGTAGTAGCACGATAAGTACGTGCCCTAAACTAGAAAGCAGGTTATAAATCACTGGAGCACGCTTGGAAGTAGGCGCCGTCTATCCCTGAAGGTACGTGTACAGTGGAAAGAGTAAGCACATGCTAATGTGTGTGAATGCATAGGCATGCATGTACGTACCCACACACACAAGCCTACCACCACCTCTGAGCTGTAAAAAAAGCACTGCTTCAATTCATAGTCCAACTCTCCTCATCTCTTTTGTGTTTTAAAAACTGTAAACACTTGGAGCACAATACTGTAAAAGGAAGACACTCAGCAGCCCCAGATGAGTGCAACCAGTTACCCTAGATGCTCGCGCTCTCCACCTGGGCTGAGACAGACTACTGTCAAGTTGAGACAGGGGGCCACTGAGTTTGTAACGTGGACATTGTGTGATAAGAACTGGCCTGAGCCCATCATTTTAAATAGTCCACTGACCAGCAATCACCTTTTGTCAATATAATTTAGTTGTGGAGTTAAACAGGGGATAGTCTTAGAAGGCTGTAGCGCACAATACCCCAAGTCATCCACTCAAACTTCTTTTCACTTTTTACTACCAGTATCACTACCTAGTAGACCTGTGCGAAGCGGCTAGTATTCGCTTTGGATTCAGATTCAGCTGATTTGGGGGACAGTGATTCGAATCAATTTGGCTGAATCTCATTTGGCCAAATCTCTGAATCTGCCTCATCCCTACCAACTTTCAATGGCTGCCCCTTCCTCTCTCCCAGCTCTTTAAAACAAAGCCGGCACTCACCGGCTGCTGCCAGGCAGGAGGGCGATCCCCACTGCCCCATGCCACATGGGGGGGGGCTCTGCCATGAGCTCCCCAATCCCCACCTGCTTTCCCAGCCCCACCATGGCTGTCCCACCCTGACTCACTGGCTGCTGCCAGGCAAGGAGCACAATTCCCACTTCCCCGCACTGCATGGGGGTTCTGCCATGAGCCCCCAGAAGCCGTGAGACCACTGCAGCAGCCAGTGAGTCAGGACTATTTTTTTTTTTTTTTTTTTTTTTTTTAAGAGCCAGGAGCTGGGGTAGGTGGTGCAGCCATGGTGGGGGAGGGCTGGGAGAGCACATGGGGGTCAGGCAGGCTCGTGGCAGAGTCCCCCATGCGGCATGGGGAAGTGGGGAGCAGACTGGAATGCACCCCCCCACCTGGCAGCAGCCAGTGAGTAGGGGCTTTTTTTTTAAAGAACCAGGAGCTGGGGCAGGCAGGACAGCCATGGTGGATGGCTGGGATAGTGGGCAGGGGTCAGGGGGTGCTCAGGGGGGCTGGGGGAGCAGGCAGGGGATGGGGCCTGGCAGGGGTCCCCCCATGATCCCCTTCCCCCTCCTCCAGTCCCTACTTACCGCATAGAGTCCAGGTCCAGCTCCAGGGACTGCCTGAATCACTGAAGCTCTCCGAATCTTTTCTGAATTGATTCAGAGAGCCTCGAATTGATTCAGACCTTTTAACTGGTCTCCCGATTCTATTCGAATTTGGAGATTCAGCCACCGAATTGGGCCAAATCTCCTCCAAATCAAATCCCCATCCAAAGCTTCGCACAGCCCTACTACCTAGCTCGCTAAACTCTAGACACTTTGGCGTGGTACCTGGGCACCGTCTAGCACACTCTCCTTTGTTCTTCCAAAATCAAAGTCACCTTGTTTGGGGGAGATCTCAGCTCTAGAGCTGCAGAGCAGAGAACCGTGCTCCTGCCCATGACCACCGAAGGATAACCAACCGCATAATGAAGTCTGGAGGCTGCAGAACCGCCATGCCCCAAACTTCTATTAAGTCAGTGGGAGTTCAGTGGAAATCAGTCGGGGGATTTTTCCACACACGGTGTTGCAGCTGTATGGAAACCAACAAAAAAGAAACAAGGGCAGAAGAAAACTGTCTCTATTTACAAATGGACCTGGGGCTAGACTTCTGCTGTAGATCTCATATTCAAATGATCAGGGAAGTAAATAGTGTAACTGCTTAAATTGTTAGTGCATAATTGTTAGACCCTACGATCCATAAGGATGTTAAAGTTGATACAAAACCAGTGGGAGATTTTTCTATGACAGAAAAGCAGGATTGGAGGGTAGATTGGGAAATCCCTTCACAGCATTTCCACCCAGGTGCAACCTCTGTGTAAGGTAATCATGTTGTATAGATACAAACTCTCATTTTTCTTAAGCAAGATTTTTCACAAGGATTATCTATAAAGAATGCATGTAAAGCTGGGGAAGAAAGGAGTAATCAGATATACTGGATGTGGCACGGCTAAAAAATGCGATGGTACTAAGCACCAAAGAGCTATAAAATAAAAGAACCTTTATAGAATAGACAGTGCATCTATCATGCTCTTTATTAAAATGTCTAAGCACCATCATGTAGTGTATTAAAGCAACATGAGTAATAGCTGCCATTTGTTTGTTCTCTCATCCTTTCCCCAGATGGAGAAGTGCATGGGGTGGTTTTGTGTAGGATTTTATTTTTATGATGCATGTGTGTGCGCATGTATATATAGGTATCATACAGCAAAATATAGATATATATTGCTATGCATTTGCGTTACAAAGCAAGGTCATACTTTTTCTTTTGACTGAAAGGTGATGAGGTTTTCAATGATCCTCTGTCATCCATGTGAAGCTTTTAAAGCCACAAAGAATGAACTTTTCCATTCTAAAATTCAGGCACATTTTTCCCTCTCTTACTCCCCACTGTATAACACAAACCTTGAATGGTTGAAAAAGGGACATGAGAAACAGCAAGGCGAGAAACAGAGAAGTGATCATTCCTAAAGCAAATATTAAATGCATTTATTACAATGAAAAATAATAATGGGAGACAGAGTGTACATGATGTAAACACCTTTAATGCAATTCTAATTTTATTGTTGCTTCAAGTGTCACAGATTGTTATGGCAACAAAGCAAGGAGAAGGGGGAACCAAGATCACAGCATTAATTTGATATCTCAGCTTCATTTATTCCACATTTGTGTCTCAACTCATGCATAATAAACAATCCATTTAAAGAAAAATATTGAAGCTATAATAATGGTATAATGTAGTATCCACTCCATCCTCAAGTCTTAGTCCAAAAAAAAAAAAAACCCGCATGAGTCTATTACAGTTCCAGCTGAAATACAAATTTACATGATAATCAATAACATTGGAAGAGGCAGAAAGGCTATTCTTTCCATACATACAGTCTATCAAAGCCATGAGAAATGCTAACATGCCTGCAACAGATGTGGCCAACTGTCCTCATGAGGAGGTCTATGAAAGAGCTAAAGCTTCAATACTTCCCCCGCCACCTAGTAGAATTTTTGTTCCCCAAGACAGGAGTTTTGCCTTCCACCTAATGGGGAAGTTAAGTGTCTAACGAACTCATGCCCAGAAGTCAGGTAAGTGGGAAGCTGCCTGAACCAGCCGAGTGAAGAGTGCCAGGGACAGAAATTACACATAACCAGTATAATTAATAACTTACACATAAATCAGGTCAAATCTGTAACACAACAGAAGTTCAGTGTGCATAAACCACTTTCAAAATGGCCAAAACTGGCTTAAGATAAATCTGATACTACATCCATCCAGGTTTAACTGATTTAGGTTAAATCGGTTTATTGAACTTTTGCCCAGGCCCCCTTCCCCCAGATTTATGTTCACTCACAGTCCCCCAGCATCCCAAGATGCTTTGCACCTCCCCTGTAAACCCTCCCCGCCTTGCAGGGCAGGTGGGTTAGCCTTGGCCCAAGCTGTCTGCTGTAGCTGAGCAGTGCTCTAGCGCCCCCCAGCTTCTGGCCTGAGCCACTGTAGGCATGTGGCTGCATCTCCAGATTCAAAAGTGAATGTCTGTTCACTTGCTTATCAATTCAATCTCTGCAGCTTAGGCTAAACTGTGAAGATTGAATGGATTCAACCGCAGGCATTTTGAATGTCTGTGCTTAGCCAAGGAGAGGAAAGGGATGAGGAGTAGTGCCTACCTCTGCGCAGAGTTCCTCTTCTGCTGATAGGCCTTTAGTCCAGGTTTCCTGGCAGAGCTGGAAAGAGTGAGACACAAAGACAGAGAGATGCATCACCTCAGATTAGTCAATAGCCTATTAGTTAAAGCACTCACCAGGGGAAGACCTAGGCTCAAATCCCTGCTTCACTAGATTTGCCGTGAGTCTGAAACCCTGTACGTTATGGGAACCTAGGACACACATACACTCCCCTTTATATGGTACAAGTAGAGGAATTCCCCATTTGGGGATCACACGCCAAGGTTTCTAGGATGGAGTGAAGCCTCCAAACTGCGTTTTAGACTTTGGGTAGCAGTAACTCTTAGCTTGTGCATGCCCACCAGCTGGCACTTCAGTGCCTTCAGAGCAGATAGCAGCTGGGTGATGGATGTGAAGTATCCGTGGTGGATTTTGTCATCTAAAGAAGTTAGGTGCCTATCTCTGTGCACTAGTCTTATGTCTTGAGCTGGCAAACAATGGAGGTACCATATTTAAACCTTTTCAGGAGAACAAAAGTCAACCAGTGACTCCATGCAGCCACAGAGATCTACCACTACAGCTGAATGAGCTCATGCTCTCCTCAGGAGGGGTCTCAGGTTGGAAGGGAAGAAAAAGAGGCGCCAGATTAGTCAGTGCCCCAGAAGCTCTGGCACTTACCGGCGAATCACCTACTTCACTCAGACTGTAGACATGAACCCAGCTTTCCTCCTACCCCAAGCAACTGCCCTAACCCCAGCCCTACTAGCTGATCTGGGGGAAAGGGAAGGTAGGCAAGTGTCCCACAGATGCAATATTCAGACTGTCTCATTTTTATTCTCATACAGAATAAAAACGATTTCAAAACCTTAACATTTTTCACAAAATGCTTTTCCTACTGAGAAAAATAGCATGTGGCATTGGAAGAGGGCTCAGGGGAGACTATTAGGGCAGGAACACAATCTCCTTAAGGAAAAATAGCATCGGAGAAATGGAAGACATGACCCACAGCACACGGAAGAATCGGCTGCCGGCGGCTGACTCAGATCGTAATTCTGGAGTCGTTGGGCCTTCACACATGGATGTTTCTTTGTAGTGACAGCATAAACAGCATGAGGGGTTTAAAGAGCCAATGACTGCTTGATATAAACAGGAATGATTAGAGGCCTGGAAAATATGACTTACACAGAAAGAACTAGGATTATTTAGTTTGGAGAAGAGACGACTGAGGGGGGATTTGATAATACTTTTCAAATACTTAAAGGATGATTATAGAGAGGATGGAGATGCACTTTTCTCTGTCTGTAGGGGATGGGATGGGACTGGAACAACAGCCTCTGGCAGCAGTAGAGAAAATTTTCACTGGAAATTAGGAAGAGCTGTCTGATTTAGGAAGGTGGTTAGGCATTGGAGCAGGATACCTAGAGAAGTTGTGGACTCCTGATCCCTGGAAATTTTCAAGAGCAGGTTAGACAGACACTTAATCAGAAATTATCCTATCTTGAGTACGGGGCTAAACTAGATGACCTCATGAAGTCCCTTCCAGCCCTGCTTTTGTATGAGCCTATGGGTTTCTTGGATCATGACAAGTTCGCATGCTCATTTTATTAGTAAAAGCATTTCTTTCACAACCGTCAGCGCTATAAATGCAGCCCAGAGTCTGTAGCTAAGCAGCTGCTTCCTTGAGGTTGCACAGCAAAAGCAAGTGAAGGCACACGGTGAAAGAAATATGGTAACACAGCTAGAAATTGGTTACCAGTTCGGTGGGCTGTGCAGGAAAGTAGCCAATTCGCTCTCCCCAAGCTGTAGTGGCTCAGACGACAGATGGTAGTAAAGCATCCAAGTTCTTTAACATGTAAGAGAGAGAACTTGAGTACTTGCAAGCTACCAGCCCATTGCGTGAGATGCCATTTCTATTAGTTTTGCAAGGCTGGAAGGAGCAGGACAAAGCCTGTGATAGGGCATCTTGAGGATCAGGAAGGTTAACATGGTGTTAATATTGTGCAGTGAATTTGAGCAAAGAGAAGGCATACAGCTACCTAATAAACCTGGGAGCCAGAAAAGCTGGGTGATTAGCGTATTGTATTCTCACACAGTAACATGAAAAGGAGAGCATGATATACAATATGCTGAATGGTTAGACTGTTGTCTTTGATAGGCTGGGGAGAGGTAGGCAAAGCCATAGTTTGGTCATGTGGTCACAAATGCATAAGGATTGGGATGTCGATGATGGATGTCTAGCTATTGTTCTTCCTTCACTGACAAGTGGGCTTGCAGCTATCCACCCCGACTGATAGGCGATAGCAATGGGTTCCTTTATAGACAACACTCACAACCTTGCTCCTGTATTTATAGAACCAGAAATGACAGAAACCAGGTTCACCAGAACTACTTTCAATATAGCAGCCACAATGCTGCTAAAAATCAAGAAGAGTTTCCTCCAAAGAAATATTTGGGGAATGTTTTTCCTTTTCATGAACCCGCTCTAACAAGATTATTGTGAACGTGCGGCAATGTTTGCTCTGCATAGTTCATTTTATTCCTTGGGCAGTCTTTGTTCCTTATTTATGCCAGGAGATGCAAGTGACACGCCACAAAGAGTTCTGCTGGGGTTTGCAACGATCGAAGCAGGCGCTTTGGCGCTGGCAGTGCTCTGGAGCGTGAACTTTGTTTGGATTAACTGTTCAGCAAGCCCTTTGGAATAACGAATGCATTTGCATCAGGATCAGGCTATGAGCAACGGGCAAACACTTAAAGACTACTCAACTCTAGTTTTCTGTGATAAACTAGGAAACTGGTCCTAATATTTCTTAATCAATACAGTCTGGATGGGACACAACTGACTTGTCATGCGCCTTCCTGGTTGGGTACAAGGCCAAGATCAAGACGAACCATTGAGTCTTGGACAGGTTTCCCTATAGACCACATTTAAGATGTCTCTGCATTATATCAAAGATGAAAGGACCCAAAAACCACATCTACCAAGTTCTCCATATGCCCCCCCTCCCACCCACAAGCATGAAAACGCCAGACATCCTGTTTTATGACGTACAGAAGGGAGGGAGAAATCCATTTGAATTATAATGAAGCTAGCGCTCATCTTGCTGTCTTCCTTTAGCTTGGGGCGGGCAATTATTTTGGGCAGAGGGCCACTTAATGAGTTTTGGCAAGCCATAAAGGGTCGCATGACAGGCAGCCCAGGGCAGATCAATATTAATTTTCTAATTTTTTTTTAGAGGCCCTGTGGGCTGGATAGAATGGCCTGGCAGGCCGCATCCGGCCCATGGGCCGCATTTTGCCCACCCCTGCTTTGGATAACGTATAGACCTGCTTCCCGTACCGTCTACTACAGCTCTAGCGCTGTTAAGAAGAATTTTTTCTCGAAGAAGAGTCCCCAGATTAGGAATTTAGTTACACCATTGTCAAAGTGAGATTTTTGGTCATCTTTTCAATACAAAAATCAGCACTTGTAAAAAGTCGCTTCACAATTACCCATCCAACCAGCAAACTGGCATAGCGCTCTGGGTTTTTCAGTCTCGCCACCCAGGTGCACTTTGACACGCTGTAAAGGGCTGGCAACATAAACACAGATGATGCTAGCAATTTGTCTCCTTTTATTCAGCTTTGACCAGGGCAGAGCCTTTGACATCCTTAACGATAAGAAGGTTGAAAACAACTGCCAGGTGTCTCCACTGACATTGGCTTCATCACAAAGAGGAAGACTGCAGGGCTACTGAACGCCCACATCAATGTCGTGCCCATAAAGGAGCATTTCCACCGTCTCCTTGAAATAAAACACACTTTCAAATGCGGCCATCTCCTTTGTCCACAATATCCCAATTGAGATTAACGTAATAATAACTTTATTGCTTCCAATCCTGAAGTTGATCTTTAAAGCAATTCTGATTTTTTTTTTTAAACTTTGCAATATTGAGAATGATTTGTTCTTTCAAGTGCTTTTTGCCCTCTTAGGCTCTCTAAGCAACGTACAATGACTAATGAAAACTCCAGCACATTCCTGCATGGTAAGGAAGAGGCATGCACAGCTACTACGGTTTCTTCTTCTAGGAATGAAAACCGCATTCTCCAAGGTACTACTATGTAGTAACCGCTGATGAATGTTGACTTTAATAGCTATCAGGGATCTCTCACTCCGCCACTAAAATTCAGCCAGTTCTAGGGCTGGAATATAGCTACAGTTCAGCTTTCCATAGCCACAATAAAAAGCTGTTTAGAGCCAGAAATTAAGACCAACTCCAAGTGAAACTGCAAAAAGAAATTGCAAAGCAAGCTGAACGGCATCGGCATTTAACCAGGACCTTTTTAAAATGCAAACACCAGGGCACGTGCCCTGGACCGGTCACGAGAATTCAGGACCTCGGTCTGGTGGCTAATGCTTTCACGGCAGTACTGCAAACCGGTTCGAGAATCCGAAGCCCAAGTGGACTTGGCTCTCCGAGGCAGCAGGGGAGTGACCTGTTTGCGTGCCCCTAATAACAGAGCTCTGGTTCAGTTGTTAGCAGAGCTGGCCAGAAAACACTCACCAGTGTTTTCAAAACTGAAATATTTTGATCAATTTAGATTCTTTTGAGGGGGGAGATTTTATTTCATGGAAAATTTCCATTCCAAGTTCAATGCCAATATCTTTTTCTACGGCACTTGCTTTCAAGGCCGCCTTGATACGCTACACTTAGATTCCCAACATATTCTATCTTTAATCTCCTTTACTGCTATAATTGATTTAGACTTATAATAAAAAGAAATGATTTCTAAAGCATTCATTCAAAAGGTCACTCAGTGGAATTCCCTGGCAAATGGGACGAATTTCTTTTCATAGCATAAAAGCTGCAAGGCCCATTATACAAGTCTTAGATCTAGAAGGATTGCTTTCTGCCCCCTCCCAACAGGGTAGACAGACACTTGGGCTACTTACAAACATTAAAAAAAAAAAAAAAGTGCTGTACCGGAAGCAGCAGCACGTTACTTTGACCCAGATCTGCAGCATCCGTGTAGCTTGGGCGCTTCAGTGGGGCTTTTGGCACTTTTATCTAATGGCTTCAATCAGTTATTAGATAAAAGTGCCAAAAGGCCCCAGTAAAGCACCCGATCTACACAGACACTGAGGGAGCTGGGTCCAACTAACATGCTGCCTTTTTTCAGTTGACTTTGAAGTACAGCATCATTTGGGGGGGTTTTTAACATCTGCAATTGGAGAGCTTAGGGGCTTAGTTTGGCATACCTCTACTCCTGGAACTAAAGGTTTAATTTCCAGGGGGACTGAAAAACCAGCTCTTTAAGGTAGGCAGATGGAAGAGCACATGGTATATGGGTCTTTACCATCAGCCCTGAATGCTGAAATCTTGTCAGCTCTATGTGGTGTTCACTGCTGCGCGAAGAGTGAGAGGTTAAGGTGTATGGGGCTTGGGTAGACTCGTGTAACCTTTCGGTCATGTATTGCTGGAAGCAAAAAGGGCCAAATAATGAAGGAGCCTGCTCAAAAGTAACAAATACATTGGCTCAAGTGTTCCCAGGCAAAACATAGGGGATCTCTTCTCTTAAAGGCAACACTTCTCCATTTGCAAATACTACAGCTGTAAGATGCAAGGGAAATTTTATTGCCAGGAAAGCTTCCTCCTTAGGAAAACACAGCAACAGTCCAACAATATAAGCATTTAGCCCTCATAACTTCAGCAGCAGCCTATTGAATTGGTTCCCCACTGACTGGCATTTCCTATAGGGAAATGTGCATTTATCATGCCATTTCTCCTTCCTGTTTATTGTTCCACTATTGTTTAGTGTCATGGGGTATCTTGGTTCCAGAGTGAAACCCAGTCCCGTCTCCAGTTTTTTGGGACAAGGGCTAGCTGCTTCTGCTGTATTTTAATCCAGCTATAATCATTTCAGCTTTACATTCTCAAATGGTAGAAGGGGCTCAAGAATTCATTCAACTCATGGTTCCCTGCCTTGAACAGAGAGGAGTAGCTAGCCTGAAGTCAGGCAGAAGGCAAGGTAGATTTGCACCTTCTAAACTATTTAGTCAGTCTATAAGGTGCAGATCTACCCTGCCTTCTACCTTTCCTGAAGCCATAGATGCAGAGTCCTTAGGAGAACTGGTAGCACACTGGATCCTTGAAAAAAAAAAAAAAAAAAAAAAAAAAAAATCCTTGCCATTGGAAATAGACTCCTCGCCAGAAAATGGGAATCCTTTTACTTCCCTTCTTCATTTCCATTCAGTTCCCATAGTCACCTCGTTCTGCTGGATGTGATGACACTGGAGGAATGCTAAGTAGAAAGCTTATGGATGCAAGGCAACACTTAGCCATCGTGCCCGCTTCTGCTCTGGAGCTTCAGATCACAGGGATTACGCTTGTATTGGCCCTTCACACATGGGTGACTACCACAGGGTCCCTGGGCCTTTCTGTTAAAAGTTAGGCTTTGCCATATGTGGGCAAACAGTCCCACCATAGTGCAGGCGTTGGTGCCACACAGCCTAGCCATGACCACAATTTCAGTGGTCCCACAGCAGAAATGATCTCAAGATTAAGGTGAAGCACTGAAAATCAGAGTCAAGTGAATTTACCAGGATCGCGTACTCATCCCTGAACTAAAAACACGCTGTTCATTTAAGTGTCTAAATATGGGTGTAGGTTTCTAATCTAATGCATCCAGCTTTTTTTAATGTTGGCTTTCTCGTGTAGAGAAAGGCATATCAGGATGATCCCATCACACAGAAGGAGAGGACGGTCATGTTTATGCCATGTGGCGGTGGTATTTCTCAGCAGGGAAACTCCTGCCCAGCCAGCCCTGCCCACTCCAGCGCTGTGCCCCGCTGAAACCATCTAGATGCCAAGGTCTTAGAACAGCTCCAGGAGATGAACATCCAGCTTGCAAGCCGATTTCTGGGTCTGAAGCCTGTGAGGAGGACCTGGCAGGTGAGGCACTGTCAGGGGTCTCTCTGCTAGACCACATTGCTCCCACAGGCTAGCCATACCCTAAAGAGCATGCAATGGCTGAGAAGCACACGGCTGCTGTCTATAAGCACGCAGGAGGTAGGCGTCGGTGAAGGGAAAACAAGATCAGCCTAAGAAAAATGATGGCACAGGATATGGATTTGCCACCAGCAAATTTCGGGTGGAAATTCAGTTCCTAACCATCACAGAGAAGTGCTGGAACAGCTCTTCAATAGGTGCATTGAGATCAAATGTTTAGCTACTTTTAGGATGGACATTGGCAAATTCATGAAAGGGACTGTATGGGGCGTGAATATATTGGACACGATGACCCAAGTGGGTACCAGAGAGCTTGGATGGAGGCACCTTTGGCATTTTAAAAGCAACTCAAGATCTACCATGCACTGCCGCCACACGCCTCACCCCTGCTCAGCAGGTAAGTTGGGGGGGGGAGGGAGGAGGAGGGGGCAGATTGAGGCAGAGAGAGAAAAAATTATTTGGGAGCACACCTCCCTAGCAGGTAAGTCCCACCTGGCCAGGGCCCCACTCAACTTACCCCTGGTCCTGCCTCTGCAGTACTGTCCCTCACTGCAGTGGCCTCGATCTAGCCCCTGCCCCTTCCCTCCAACACGGACTGACCTGTTGGGCTGTGGCGTGTGCGTGCATGCACGTGGGCCCTCAGCCCCCCCACGCCAGCCTCAGATCGACTCCAAGAGGCTCCAATATCTATTGCAAGAGGATCTGAGATCTACCAGTGGATCGAGATCCGCAGGTTGGTGACCACTGCGCTGCATTGTGACCACGCTGCTTTACAAAAAAATCTAAAGGAGTTTGGAATATTCATGCCAGATGCAAGACTTAAGAGGAGAGATGAACTTTCCATCGCACAAGGAAAGGTCACTGTGCGTCTTTCCATTTTCCTTTGGTCTGCACAAAAGTAGAACAAGGTTCAGTGAAGAAACTAGGGAGCCGTTATGCAGAGAAAGATGAAAGGGGGGCAAAGAATAAGGTTGAAAAGACAGCATGTGAAAAAAAATGAGGGATGGAGGGATGAAATAATGAAAGTGTCTGGTGGCCCTGCAGCGAAGACGTACGGGGGGGGGAGGGGAAAAGCGAACGTAGGGGGGAAACAGAAGGATCAAAAGGACAGAAAGCAAATTAGTCAATTAAAGAGTAAGGAGGCCTGTTCTGACATCCAGGGGGATCATTTTAGGCAGCTGGGAAGCAAAGGGATTAAAGAGCAAGTGAACAGCCTGCAGACAGCAATGCAGCCGAACATGGGGAAATGCTTGCGTAGTGGCAGAGAGACCTGCATCCGCACCTTATTTATTTTGCTCCCTTCTCCTTAGGAATGAATGCATCTCGTCGTTTCCTTCCACTGCCAGCTTCGGAGCAGTTCACTATTATCTCACCTTGTTTCTTTTCTAATCTGTTCCCCAGGTCCTTGAAACACTGGCCCTTCATGTCAGAACACTGCTCCTTCCCCTTTGATCAAATAATTGCCTTTTTATCCCGTGATCCCTTTTGTCTTCTCCATTAGCAGCCTCATCATTTATCATCCAATTCTAACCCTTCCCCTGTGATGCCATCCCTCCCTTCTAGCTTCGCCATTCGTCCCCAGTTTCTCCAGCACCCAGATAACCTTGCTTCATTCCTGCCCAAAGCAAGTGCCCTGGCTCCACACCCAGTATGACTGCAGGTCATCCAGCTTGCTCTAACATTTATTTAACTTACGTTAAAGTGCAATGCAAAAGAACTGGCCGTGTCACTTATGCCATCAGTAAGCTCTGGGTGAGTTGGCCAGGAAAGAGGGAACACGTTTCCACAGCACCCGAGCAATTTGGAGGGGCTGGGCTCTGGTAGAGGGTCGATGCCCTCACTGACACAGGCCCAAGATATTATTCTAGTCCTTGTTTGTGACATGCACGGTTTGCAGATACTAAGCAAGCAAAGAATGAAATCCCAGCTGAGCTCTTCTGCACAGCATCTCGCCACCATTTTTTCCTTCTGCTCCGGGTTCTGAGACCAGACAGCAGATTGCTCTAGTCTATGCCCAGTTGCCTAAGGAGCTGAAGTGCTGGGCCATCAACTGGGTATAGCTGAACTGTGGCACTACTTGATCCCTCCACCCCCATGCCCCAAGATGCATTACCTGCACTTCCATACAGGAAAAGTAATACACATCTAGCTGCAAACCACCCAGGAACTTATTTGATATACATACACTGATTTAAAGCTTGGAAAGAACCCTAAGTTCATCAGCTCTGACTTCCCATCTAACATGGACCTTTAAAACTTTACCTATTGACTCCTACACTGAGCCAATCAGCTCAAGTTATAACTAAAACATCCCTTTTAGAAATGCAACCAATACTATCTTGACAATTTTATGAGAAGAATCTACCAGGGGGCTGGACTCGATCTCCCGAGATCCCTTCCAGCCCTGATGTCTATGAAATCTATGAAATTTTCTTTTGATATTTTGTTCCAATGGTTGATCATCCTCATTACTTTTTTAAAAGTGCCAAAAAAGTGTCTCGTTTTGCATTTAAATTTGTTGGGCTTAGCTTTGGTTTGTCATTGTGCTTTTCTCCGTTCAACTCTTTCTAGTAATACTGGCATCAAGATACTGCATATTCATGCATTAAATGGATTTTATCTTAAGCCCTGCTGCAGGATTTGCAGAAGTAGTAACAGACCTCCAAAAAAAGATTCCTCATCGTTTGCAAAAGTTACGCAACTTCCAGACAAAGTCCTAATGTCTTCCTCAGTCAATGGCTTTCAAGCCTGGCTGAAAGAACTACAGATATAAATGGGTTTCATTTTCCCTGCCCATTCAAACTTTGACCTCTCTCTCGAGACAACTGCTAACAATAATACAAGTTTGTGAAATGTGGGACAATGTGTCACCAGATATTCATTGCACATCAATGACAAGGGAAGTCTGTAGCCACTGCTAAATTCATGCTAGCCATGCAGAAGTGAAAGCCTCCAAAAGTTATGTCCTTCACCATCTAGTCCATGAGCCCAAGAGTTCATGAACAGAGCAAGGAAAGGAATTTGGATGAATGTTTCATTCACCAAATAGTGCAATTTTGGATGAGCCAAATCAATTTGCAAATTTAAGACAAATCTGGCAAATAGTTTTGGATAAAAAATAGAAGGCATCCAGACAATTGAAACATTAGATATTGACATTTCCCAAATTTGGATTTTTTTTATTTCAACATGACATTTAGAGACCAAATTTAGTCCAACATAATTTAGAAGAGCCAAAAAGAAGAAAAACATTTCATGTAGAGCCAAGCAAACCAGTCCATTCAGCCTGAATTGATTTTATTTGAGGAGGAGATGTGAGGGAGGAAGAATATCAAATGAAAACCAAGACACTTGCATTTAGGGTTGACCAGGAAACACCACCACTTATAACCATTTATTTGTTGTCAGGGTTGGGCTTTGAACCCCCAAAATCAACTGTGTTCTTAGCCATGTTGCAACTGTTTGGTAGTTATGTTAGTTATTTTACATGCTCAAGGCTTTCTTTTATGTCAGAAGACGAGATGACTTCAATAAGCTGTCAGATAAAACAAAAAAATTACATCAAGCTCCTTAAAATGACAAGAAGTTGTAAAACTGGTGTTTTTCAAGAAAAAAAATATGCCTTTTGTATTTTTTTCAAGCTTTTATGCACCTATTACAAAAATTTCAAGCTTTCAGAAGAAGAAAAAAGTTTCTAGAACTATTCTCAATTTTTTTCCAAATAAAATATTTTTAATTCCAAAAATTAATAAAAGAAAAGAAAAGAAAAGAAATGGGACCATACCAATCACTTTGAAATGCAAGCAATTGTAACATTTGTCACAAAAAGTTATATTTTGACCACTATTTCTTGACAAATTTGAGACCAGAAGATAATCTGATCTGAACAGCTATGTTCCTATATAAATCCTTTTTCATTTCTTACCCAGGTGGGAAATTTAAAGCCCTCAGCTTTTTCATCCAACAGTTCAAACAACCTGACAAGGAAGGGAGAAAACTAATATTGGTCATTAATTTATAAGTCCGCTAAACAGAAGGAACGGAGACTTAAGCAGCGCGCTGAGAGTCAGATAGCTGGTGGTGCCAGAGCACTGTCACAGTTCAAGACACATTAATTACCCTTCTTCAGGAAGCATGCCAGTAACTAATGTTTCTCCAATGGACTCCGTTATTTGTCTTGCCTTTTTTTTTTTCCTGAAGGCAGCCTGCAATGGGGAAAAAATGTTCTTTGTTGCTTGCACATGGTGCATAAAGGAGACCTGAAAGTTCAGCAGAAAAGGATTTTTTCTAATCATGTGTGTTAGATGCATCTTGAAGTCCTGCTTTTCCTGGAAGACTGAAGAGGCAGCACTGTCATTATTCCTGATTATTAAAATGCATGTGAGGAGGCTGAATCTTGCACAGAGAATGATTTCCTCTCAAAATATTTGCCAATGGGTTCAATGAATTGGCTGTTAACAGGAGCTCAACGTTTTAATCACTGATGGCTTGTCTACGTAGGGAGGGTACCTGCGTAGTAGCTGCGACATATGCCCAGATGTGAATTTGCAGTGCGCTGGCGCCCAGAGTGGACAGTCAAGGCACAGGAAGTGCAAATTTAATCAGCCTCTTGGTAGACATTCAATGGCTTGACTGGGATCGGAGGAATTTTAAGCCCTATCCTAAGCATTACACCTCCCTGCCACACCAGATGTGTAGGGCAAGAAGCATGATGTTTGGGATGGGGCATAACATTCCTCCAGTCCCAATCATGCCGCTGTGGAGCTGCCCCTTGCAGACTAGCCCTGAGGCAACTATTTCTTAAACCCAGGGCCACCCCCCCACCCCGAGCCAGCTCAAGACCCATGGCTGTCCCTCAGCTGGGACCAACAATCAGCCTGTTGTCAGCCTTGGCCCTGGGGCAGCCCTCAGGCCAGCAGCGTTCCTCATATTTTTCAGAATCTCTTTGGGGTTAATTTGCAACTTTATGGCATCATAAACTGGCTGTACATGTACCACTGGTACTATTTATGGAATTATTAGCACCTCAAATGCACCGCAAATGTAAAGGGTGCCAGGGGCCTTAATCCACTAACAGGAAGTAGTTCATGCTTTATACATTCAGAACAAGATATTGTTGTGACTTCCCTGAATAGACAAACCCTTAGATCAAATTAATTTAAATTAATCAGATTAAAAATCCCTTCCTCCCTAAAGTACCTAGGATTTCATCTCTCAAAAACAGAAGTGCCATACTGGGTTAGACCAAAGAGCCATCTTTCTCACTTGTTTGTCTCTGAAAGTAACAAGTAGTAGATGCTTTAGAGGGAGAGTATATGCGTGTCTAGAGTGATCCATCCCTTGTTATACTTTCCCTGGCATCAACCATCATTGGTGTAAGGATATCAGAGGACACATCCTTGATTTTATTTGTGTGGTGTTGTTGCTTAATAGCCTCTTTTGAACCAGGCTATGCATCTGCCTCGACAAACTCCTCTGGCAATGAGCTCCCTATGGTGCCATAATACCAACAGGCCCCCCAGAATCCTGGGAATTTGAAAACCACTATATCTAACAAAAGACACAAACTGGAATTCTTTTTCTTGTGAGAAGGAAAAAAAAGTGAAAGGTAAAGGATTGCATTAGACAAAACATGTTAAAGAAAAAGCATAGGATCAATTTTTTATTACAGCAAAAAGTTTAGCATAGGGTATCTAGTGCTACTGTATTAGGTCCAGTGTTATTTAATCCATTTCATAATTATAAACACAAAAATATGTTAAAAACAAAACTTTATTAAGGTTACAAAGTTCAGCACTTAAAAGCTAAGATATGCCAGTGCATCCTTAATTCAACTCCCTTGAATATATGCATTTTGATCATTTTTAATCACATACTATTAATTCTACCAAACAAGTTGTAGAGTCTTCAGTTTCGTTAACAGACACGATAGTCTCTAACCTGCCTGATTTGTTTGCCAATCCTGTAAGAACTACTGGGTTTTCCATTTGGAAGACAAAGTATTCTTTATTCCATGCTGCAAAGTGCACAGCAATAGCAACAAGACTTTAAATGAATCAGGTAAAAAAAGAGCATCATTATTCCAGTAAATTTCATCATTTTTCCCAGTTTTGGGCCTGGAATGTTGCAGATGATCATTTTGTTAAAATTAAAGCTGGTGGGAATAGCTCATTCAAAACTTTAATGGAAAATGGCTTTTTCTTTTGGAATGAAATGGAAGTGCATTGGGGTTTATAGACCCCACAGAACGAGAAAGGGCAACTAACTAAGGCCACCCAGGAACCATCTCCAACAAAGAATAAAAGGAAGGCCTGGGATTTTAAACAGAAATGTCTGTAATGGAGTGCAGGTTTAGGAAAGATGAGAAAGTGAGGACCTGGTGCACATCCCACCCAAGCTTTGTGCTAGGGCTCAGAGGAGACGGAGAGCCTGAGTCTCCCTACCGGACCACAAAGGAGTTTGTCTTGTACTCAGATGTGAAGAAGTAGACTTCTAGACCTTTGCCAGCTCCTTGACCTGCAATACCAGAAATGGGCTCTTAAGACACCCCTCTCAATGCGAGGGAAAGAAACCAAATGGATTTGCAGAGAGGAAAAAATGCCTTACACGAGGTTTCCAGAGAAAGATTATACCACTAAGCAGTTCTGGGATTTTCACTGGGAAGGAAACATCTTTAGCTTTCTGTATCTGAAAACCGTGACACTGCTGCGAATGCGAGGAAAGATCTTCCCAGCTATGGACAAGCATGCAATATGATGATAATCACTGCAATCCAATCTGTCTCTTAAATTGAATGTGGTAATGATTCTGGCATCTCTCAAGTCAATGGGAATCCAGATTTTCATAACAACATGTAATTGGTGAGGAAGCTTTATTCCAACGTGCTTAGAAATTTCAGCTGTTTTCCACTAGGACCACACACTTTGTTATTCTTTATCTGCTTCATAGCCTTATAAGACCTGTTGATAAACTGGTAAATCTGAAAGATGGTCCTAAATGAGGTATTGTGGAATGACATGGTATTGTCTTTGACATACGAATCTTGGCTCAGGGGCTCTTGAAAGTCCTCCTTTCATGGTGTGTTGATGGTGGGGCAGTCTTTAAAGAGTGTTGTTCCATCCTTGGGCCTCAGAGGGACAGCTTGACCCATATACAGCTTTGATTGCACTGAAGAAACTACACATGGGTGTCAGCAAACTTTTGAATCTCTTTTACTGCCCCCCCCAACACACACACACTTGTTCCTTCATTTTTGAATTTTCCTCTGAGTCCTGGATTTAATGTAGCCATAAGAATCTTGCTTCTGTTTGGAGTTGATGTCATTCTGCCAAGCTTTGAAGGCTCTCCTTTCGCTCTCAATGAAATCTTGAATTTCCTTTTCATTTTCATTTTCCTTGCTGAGGAGACTCTACCCGAGTCCCAATGTGACTTCAGACCGTTCAGAGGTACAATAAATATGATTTTTGTTGCTAGACAGCTGCAGAAGTACCTCAACCAACACCAAGATGTTCATATGGCCTTTGTTGACCTAAAGACTTTGATTCAGTCGAGAGAGGCCCTATGGAGGATCCTGATGAAATTTGAAGGCCTATTATAATCTGTTACCATTATCAGACTTCTTCATGATGAAATGACAGCAACTGTCTTAAGCAATGACTCAGAAACAAGCCCCCTCACTATTAAAACTAGAGTCAAGCAAAGGTGTGCAATTGTGCCATCTATATCACAGCTATTCCATATTGCATTGCTGATAGGTTTTCAGCATCACATAGAGGGAACCACTTTAATATTAAATGCTATGTTCTGAATCCAAGATGACTAACACCATCACTGATCTTCAATACACTGATGATTGTGTCACATGTGCCCACTCAATGGAAGAGCTCCAGGTCATATCTGACTGCTTCTGTGAAGCACATGAAATACTTGGACTCGCTATCAACTTCATGAAAACTAAGATCCTTTACCACCAACCCACCCCAAGCTAACCAGCAGCTCCTCCACAGATTACAATTAGATTAGAGGACATTCCTTGGAGAATATTGAGCTCCTCCCCCCCCTCCCCCCCATAGGTACTTTTCCCAAAAAGTAAACATAGACAATACCACGTAAAATCTGCCAGTGCTGCCTTTGGATGTATCCAAGACTGTAGGCACATCTACAAATGCCCCTATGGCACAGTCTGCATGGTGCATGGTTATTTTTAGCCGCTACATCCCTATAGCCATATGCTATACCAAGGGAGTGCATTGCTACAGTGACATAGCTGCAGTGTCACAGTTTTTCCCACCAACGCTACGTCACCATAGCATGTTGCTACAGTGACAAAGCATCTTGTGTAGAAGCTCCGTGCGTCTTCAATGATCATGATACCAGGACCCAAACCAAACTTCTGTTTTATCAGGATGTTGTCATTCCTACCCTATTATATGGGTGTGAAATTTGGATGACATACCAGAAACACCGAAAGCTTTGGAATATTACCATAAGAAAAACTTTGGAGAATCCTCCATAACAATTTGAAGGACCAAAGACAGAACACCAGCGTTCTGGCTCAAGCAAACACCGCCAGCATTGAAGCCATGTTTATCTGGCACCAAGTTGATTAGACAGAACATGTCATAAGAATGCCTGATAACTGGCTCGCAACACAGGTCCTTTACTCTCAACTCACTGATGGTTGCCGATCTAGAGGTTGGCAAAAGAGATTCACAAGGGCATCTTGAAGGCCAAGCTAGAGAAATGCAATACTGACATCAATGCTCAGGAAATGCAAGCACTAAATTGCCCACAGTGGAACCATGGTGTACAACAAGGCATCAATCATTTTGAGCAAACACCTCTTGCTATGGAGATGGATAGATGAGACAGAAGAAGGGAAGGACTACTTCAAGATCTACTCTGCAACTATTTGCCATGTCTGCAGTTGACCAGGCAGGTCTCAGATTGGTTTCTTCAGTCATCTATGGACTCACCAATGACTTTCCTATTGAAAGATTGTCCTCCTTGTATCAAGGGATGCTGCTGCCACTGCCATCAGCAATCTGAAAACTGAATTTTTGTATCAACAACGGAAAAAAACTGTTCAGTGAAAAAATATTTTCTACTAAAAAAATTGAGGGATTTTTTTTGTGGGGGGAGGCAGGGCTTAAGTTTCCAGCTACTAGAAATCAGTCTTTGATGCAACCCGCAAAAAGATCTTGGCAGGGGAAAAATGATAGAAGTTACAATATTTTTCCCCATTTTATTTTTTTTCCAGGGAGAAAAAAATAATCTCTGAACCATCCAGACAGTGGCTTGAAGTTGCAGCAAAGTAAGTTGGACTGGATATCCAGAAAATCTCCTCCACTGTTAGAGTGGTGAGGCAGTGGAACTGACTGCCTAGCAAAGTTGTGGGCTCTCTATCACTGGAGGTGTTCACGGGGAGGTTGGACAGCCACTGGTCAGGGACAATCTAGGCGTAGCCATGGCATGGGTATTTCCTATGCTCCCTCCCCCTTCTGCTACATGTGTCAGGGTATTTTTAAGGCTTCCTCAGAGGCATTGGGTGTTGACTAGGGTGTGCCAATGCTCTTGCTCGGACCAAAGCCAGACCAACTCCACCCAGTGCCAGACCAATTGCCATATTTGGGATCAGGAAAGAGTTTTACCCCATGGCCACATGGGTTTGGACTGTGGGGTTTTTGCTTTCCTCTGTAGCAGGAGGACATAGCCCTGTACCCAAGATCTCTTGAATGTATATTGACAAAATTTCACAGAAGCAGGACATTGGCTTTTATGGTCCCCCTGGCAGGTTACAGTGTTGGCTCTGTTGTGCCATGGTTTAGATTATGGTTTTTATGGAATGGTTTGGATAAGGATGACACTGCCTCAGGCGGGGGGTTGGACTAGATGACCTCTGGAGGTCCCTTCCAGACCTACTTCTCTATGATTAAGCATTCACATGATCACCACCTTTGTTCACCTTTGACTGCAACAAATACTTACAGAAAACAGATTAGATACAAGTCAAATGATAAGCGCTTTGAGCTGAACTGAGCAAAGGAAAGAACTCAATTTGTGATCTGCAAATTATATGCATCAGAGGGAGACGTCATTTTATATTTTAAAGTGGCAACAGAGAGGAATAAACCCAAGAAGTTTAATTAGCTATACACATGCCGTGTTGCTAGATGTTGTTGCAGACTTCAAATGTATTTTTAAAAAAGGAAAAAACAGGGAGATTGATTCTCTCACCACACACAGACAAGGTAAACCTCCTCTTCTGTGCTCTCACCATTTTGTATAACAGGACCACAGACTTCACTCGTGCTTCTGTTCTCTACCAAATCTACTAAATCCATGTTTTTTTGCCCAGCAGATTTTAATAATAGAGCTCAAGGGTGAATCTTCACCTTTCATAAGCAGGGATCTTCACTTATTCCATCTCCCACAATCTCTTCTGAATGACTATAGTCAGCAATAGATATGTTTCATATCCTTAAAGGACCATAACAACAGCGTATTACTGTAGATTACATAACAGTAGATCTCAAAGTCAGCTGTTAACATTACTGTAATCCCATATTATAGCTGAGGAAAATTAAAATTAGGAGGTAAAGAAGCTTTCCTGAGGCTCCTCAGCAGACCAGTGACACAATCAGAAGGAGAGCCCCGGTCTCCTCCATTGACCCAGCATGGCACACCATTTCTCTGCCCCCTTAATTCTACTGTAGCAGGATGCATCTGATGCCATGGTACAATTTACATGAAGGTGGTCAGTAGTTTTCACTTTGTTGTATCATTTGCAGCTTCTTAGAGAAGACTATTTGATGATTAACCAGCATTTAGGAATACAAAAAGTAAATGAAAAAAAAATGTCAGACTGAGCACTTGAATTGAATTAGCTTCTCTTCCAGCTTCGTTACTTGAGGACCCGAAGAGGGCCCATTTTGATTAATGACACCAAGGGCCCTCTATACATGCAGGTAAAGGCACAACGGGATCTAATGAGTGATCCACACAATCATGCTTTTTGTTATGCCACACATTCAGAGCAGGAGGCATGATTGCAGGATTGTGAAACAGATCCCATCATGCCTTATTGCCAGTGCAGAGGGAGCCCAATCCCAGGCCCCAGCAAGAAGCAAGCTTCTGCAGCTGGGAGCCTCATCTGATGAACCTCCCAGGTGCAGGGGCAACCCATGCACCCCTGTGGCTGGGAGACTGCAGCTGCTGTGATCTCCCAGCCATGGGGGTGCACAGGATTCCTGTCAAATGGTAGCTCCCAGACTTGGGGGTGCACATATGTACCCCTCCAGCTGGGGGCCCTTGGCTACCCGTTCAATTAATGGCATGATAGGAAGCAGTTACAAATTTATTACACATATTTTGTGGAACAACTTTATAGCTTGTTCTGCTTTTTAATCACACCATTAATGGATTAAACATGTGGCTAGGTGACCACTTAGAGTTTGATTCACTTGTTGATCACACTTTAAGTGTAATGTGTGGATGGGGCTCTACACAACCCACACCCTTACAAAAAATTTCCTGAGAGCTTTCATGTCATGGTAGAGCAGCAAAGAAGCTGGGCCACATATCAAAAGGGCCTAATGATTCAAGAGTGGCCAATCTCACACCAGGTAAGGTTTTAGAAAAAAAAAACTGAACTCATACCGATGAAAAATAAATGCCTCTAAGTTGCCTCGTGTGTAGCCAGCATGTCTAACTCTCACCATTTTACTGTGAACTACATTATAAATGGGGTTCCTTTCCCCACTAATAACCCCAGCTTCTGCAGTCACACCAACATGAGTTTGCCAGCTTTGATTCAAAAAGAAAAAGCAAGATTTGAGCTTGCATGCTTATAAAAAGCTTGAAAATGTGAACCCTAAGGACTCTGCCCCCAAGAGACGATTAGAAACAATTTTGGTTTGCTCTGAATTTTAGGCCACTATTAGGATTCAACAGTGAGAGGACAGGGGCTCAACAGGGGGTTTTTTTCAATGCTGGAATGAACAACATTGGCCAACCAAGAGTTGAGGGGCTCTCTTTGAAAATGTAGGTGTTAACGTTTTACACAAGGCCACAAACATGCCAAGACACAAAGCAAAATGCACAATGCTCAGTTCAGAGGTGCCAAGTATGTGGGGGCCCCTGAGGGCCCTGACCCCCTCGGGAAGAGGGCTGCCAACTGAAATGCAAAAAACTTTCCACATTTCTGTCATCTTAGTCTCCCACCCCCAGCAAAAATAAAAGTTGGTGCTTATGGCTCAGTTTAATCACCACAGAAGGGAGAAGGGCCAAATTAAACCTGCCGGGATATGGTTCAAAGACCTGTAGGTGCTTAAACCCTGAGGCTTAGCCCACTGGAATTGGAAAATGTCACTGAATCCTGAAGAACGATGAGCATGTGGAAGCATCTCCTCAGGAAATTCATGTCAGTCACTGCTCCTGTCAAGGAAATTGTCAGCAAAATTTCAAGTGACACACATGCACACACTACCATAAAATGACAAAACCATCAAACCAAGGAGGTGATTTTTGAACACCTTCAGTGTTCTCACTGCTCCAGGGAAAAACAATTCATATGAGGGAAAAAAAAACCCTGTGGAAACCACTATGCTTACTAAGATAGTGGCCAGTCTCAGTCAGAGGACAAGGAAAACCCTTCAACTATTCCTAGAGCGGGCAATGAGGGACTCTCTCACCCTCTGCTGGCCTAAGTGCCCTTCAGAGAGGTGGGCTCCCAGCGCACCCAGAGTTTTCTCCGCCAGGAGCATAGGTCAAGACAAGTGATGTTTATTGAACAATATGTTGCACTTGCAGGTCAACTCTTATAATGAAGTTCTTGCGTTTCAGAGTGGAGTGAGCACTGCCAAAGCTAGGCATGTGTGCCTGGTAGTGATTCAATAGCTCTCATGCATTTAACATGCACGCACACTCTTCTGCCACTTCAGCCATCTCCAACAGAATTGCTGTATTAAGAGGAAGCCCTTGTCTACAATCTGGCCACAGTAAGCGACGGGGAAATGGGCTCGAGTGAAATATAAAGGCCTGTCTTCCAAAGCTGTATAGACTAGAAGCCCTTCTTGCAGCCTGAGCACTGGGAGCACTAGCGCTATAAAAAGGTAGCATTACAGGGAAAGTAAAAAAAACAGTGGGAATATATACGACATCCATATGGACCCAATGAACAGTTCATGATTAATACACACTAACCTAATGCCATCTTGTGTGCAACACATTTGGTGAACCTGAGGGCTGGAACATAAGAGTTACCAATGCACGGTCTCCTTGTCTGGCCCAAAGAAAGGGAGAAAAGTATCAGAACAAAGGGCATTAGGGAACATCTGTGTGAATTAATTCACATGTAGGGGCAAAGCTGTACCATGCATAAGCTGCTCTGTGGTAATGTTCCTGTCCACATTCATAGCCATCAGAAGAGTAAACTGCCATGGCTCAGCTTTAAATCAGATTGCCCCAAGTCCTGTAGACAGGAGGGAAGGGTACCCCAGCTAGAAGATACCAGTGGCTACCAGTCCTATTCAAGTAGCTGCTTCTGCTGAAGGTAGAATATAAAAGTTTAATTTTGGACAATCCTCCTGGCAAGCCACGGACAATCATCCTCAAAGAGCTACGTCAGGGCATAAACAGGGAAGTTGTAGTTGCATATAATGTTATATATTATACCTAACCTAAGTCTCTCTTGTTGCTATTATATCCAACCTAAGTACTCTTGTTGTTCCTAATACAACAATACTTCTTGTCCTTACCCCTGCAGACACAGGGAACAATTGGTTGGATTCCTCTTTCTAACAATCCTATTTGAAGATAATTATCAAATCTCCTCTCAGTCTTCTCTTCTCTAGAGTAAATGCTCCAAATTCTTACATTTCCTTGTATATTTTCTAGACCTATAATCAATTTTGTTGCTCTCCTCTGAGCTAAGTACAGACAGTCAAAAAGCCCAAGGCTGACTTGATTCAGTCTTTGCAGGGTAGTCTCAGCTACAAAGATTGCACCGATAAGCAATAAACAGATGCTCACTTTTGATTCAGGAAATGCAGCCACATGCCTGCAGTGGCTCAGGCCAGAAGCCGGGGAGTGCTAGAACACAGCTATCTAGCACATAGCCAGCCTGGGCTGTGTGCCCGCTTCCTCTTCGTGCTGTCCGCAAGTTCTCTGGGATTTGCAGTCCAGAATCACAGCAGCGGAACTCTGCAGCATTGATCATCACTTCCTCTTCTTGCCTCCAGGTGCCTCTGGGATTTGTAGTCCACAGTTGCAGCCAGCACTAAGTAAGCAGGGCAGGGCAGGTCCATACTTGGGGGAAGGGAAGTTTAACACCCTCCCCCACCCAGCCCCGGGGGTGGGGGAGAGGCAGTGAGCCAGCCCTTTAGCTAGGGAGCAGAGAAGCGGGGCCAGCCCTGCTCCGTGGCACAGACAGCACAGCACAGCCCAGTCCAGGGCTGCAAAATGCTGGGATGTGGCAGGACTGTGATTTAACTTGAACCAGAAAGGGGTCTGGGACAGAAGTTTAACCTAAATCATTTAATCATTAATAAACCAGTTTGACCTAAATCGTTTAAGTCTGATACACTACATTCAACCAGGTTTATCTTAAACCAATTTCAAAATGGCTGAAACTGGTTTATGTTCGTGGGTCTTCTATTCCGTTACAGATTTAAACCAGCTTCTGATCACTTAAACCAGTTTATCTGTAACTTTTGTCCCTAGCTCTGGACTCTTCCCAACTTGCCCAGATCGTTCTTGAAATTCAGTACCCAAAACTGGATATTGGTCTCCGCAGGTGACCTCACCAGTGCTGAGCAGAACTAGAAGTATTACTATCCATGACTCGCATAAAGCATTGCTGTTAATATAGCCCAGTATACTACCAGCTATTTTCGTAACAATATTATACTGTTGACTTCTGTTCACCTTGCTATCACCATAGCACCCAGAATCTGTCCTGTAACATATTTACAATGTGCACCATAAATGTCTCTTTGGAAAAGAAATTTTTACAGTACTCCTGGAAGTTAACAGAGAACTGCTAACGTCTACTTCATAAGGTTTGTTATATCACTGCTCTTTCATTTGATTCTTCAATATTCTCTTTAAAAGGTCTGAAAGACCATATTCTGAGTTAAGCATCCACAGAAATTAAGCTGAGGTGCAGGAAGGAGAAGAGAGTACACGCGCTTAATATTGTCTCGGCATATATTCACTACACTTGCAAAGGCCTTACGGGCGTAGAATTTTTCATCCACCGTCTCAGAATTAACTCTTAAACCTGACAAATCTGATTTACACACGCACGCGCACACACACATTTAAAGCTAGTACAGATAATTGGAAACAGAAGAAAGCCTGTTAAGATGGCTTAACAGATTGCAGTTCTTAAAAAATAGAAACAGCAAAGAGCGCTTGAGTACCTATGTGCCAAATTTAATCCCCTTGTTAATTAAAATGGCTGAATTATAGCCCCCTTCAAAGATCGGGTTTACAATAGAAATGCCAACTGAACAGACCCTTCACTGTAACAGCACTGCTGGCTCCTCCAGAACACAAGCGCAAAATGGCAAAACATATTGGCACCTCCTGTGCATGCAATTGAAATATTCACTTGGTGCTGTCTCTTCCTGTTAATTGCTGTGTGGAAAGTGGTCCCCTTACAACCTCTTTATCTATCTGCTTCAGGAGCATTACCTACCTCCACGATCACTCAAGGGGCACAGTTGGCTTAGCTGCAAGACGCCAAAGCCAAGCGCTGAGAAGTAGCCGGGGTTTTTTCCCCAACAGTGACATCTGGATCTTTGTTTGGCTTCCTGTCTGATGCATTGGCTGGCTCTACTCTTGGCTGTTGCAGGGCTGCAGAACAGCTTGTGCACATCGTCTTGGAGAACGCTTGCTGCTCGACTTGTTCAGACCCCCCCTCCCAACCCTCTCATTTTCATTTCACTAACACTTGCTTGTCAGAAATATGATTACTGGTCATTTTTTCAAAAAGTCTCCATTCGAGTAGCCTTTCTTACTACTGGAGACAGGAGAATATGGTACATAGAGTGCCAGGCTAAAAACCAGGTTTACCAGGTTTCTCGTTAACAATTAACCTGCTGTGCGAATTCCTGCAGACTGTGCCTCTAGATCTGCCAACACCTTCTCTCTTCCTTCCCTCTTCAGATCGTGGGGCTTCGAGAGCAAATTCTGTCTTACTCCAAATCTCTGCTGCAGTGACCTGTATGTCACTAGTATCTAGACATCATTAGATCCTAAAGAACTACAGATAATAAAATGCAGGCACAGCCGTCAAGACTGTAAAAAACAGCTGCTTCTTCTCCAGCTCTAATCCTCAGATCAACTTGGAACCAGCTGAGGATTTGCCCAAAAGTTTTAGAGTTACGGTATTAAACTGCTATCATTGCGGCTACAAAAGATGGGGTCATACTGTTTCACGATAGCTGCTCATCAGCACTGTCAGCTAATCCCAGGATATTTACTGGTAGCGGCCATGCGAGAGAGAGGAAGAACATCTTCATCTAAGTTCTGCCAAGTTGGCAGTTAGGAAAAGTCATATTTTGTTTTCCTAAATTGATCAGGTTTGCATGGAAACCTCAAACAAGTCTCTTCCGTGGAATTTGGTTTGGTTTCATTTTATTAAAGGGTTGGGGAGACTTACTGCTAAAACTGATCAACTCTTTTTGCCTCATGCTGTTCGTCTCTCCAACGAAAGGCAACTCCAAGTCAGTTGTCTATGCAACGCTTAAGCAAGCATCAAACTTCAGGGCTGCTCTGGTATTTAAAGTATTTAACGTTTCCATGGGCTGCGGGCTTTAGTTTTTAAGAAATTATTTAACACGTGGCATTTATACGACACCTATCATCAAAAGATTACAAACACACTGATTGACTAACCTCAATGCTTTTTTGTGGTAGCTGCACACTGATGTCCCCCAGGTACAAATAGACAAAGAAGAAACACAAAGTTAATGGCCAAATACCACCCCCACACACGCACACAAAGGATGTAGGCACCTAAGGTGCCTGTAAATATGCAGGATGCCTGCTCCAACATGCTGTAATTACAGCTCGATTAATCAGCTCGATTAAAACTCAATTAATCAGTGGCAAACGGCCCGGGCAGTAGGGCTCCTCCACCAATCAGGGGGGCGAGTTAGAGCAAGCAGTAAAATGAAAGACATTAAAGAAGCCACTTCCTCCATGATTTATAGAAATCCCTACCCATGGGACATACGGCCCCCAGCTGCTTGGAAGGTGGATAGGCCTGCAGTAGATGATTTTAGGGCACAACCGATACACACATGCACAGGCACAGGATGCATCTCCTCACAAAAGGCAATGGC
Source organism: Crocodylus porosus (assembly GCF_001723895.1). Classification (NCBI taxonomy): domain Eukaryota; kingdom Metazoa; phylum Chordata; order Crocodylia; family Crocodylidae; genus Crocodylus; species Crocodylus porosus. Next base: position 135,011,840 of record NW_017728931.1, on the reverse strand, counting down.
ATTTGCCTTCTCTTAAATCACAAGAAGGAAATGGTGATGGTCCCCCTTTAGGAAATAATCTTGTAACTAAAGCACTTGCCCAGAACATGGGAGGCAGTTCTCTCCCATAGGTATCTCCCAAACCTTCCTTCTCACAAGGGAACAGCCAAATCATCAGGCTATCAGCTCTTGCAGGAGAGGGAATATCCACCTTTCCCACTCCAGCTTTATCAGGGAGAGAAACCATTCCTCAGCTGAGAAAGAGGAATCAAGAGAAAGCTGGTGGTTATGTGCATTGTCTAATGACTACTTCATAGAGCATGCATAAACTGCATTTGAAGCAGTAACTGGAAGCCAGACTTCCTCTTGCCCCCCAGTCCCCAACCAAGGTGAGTGCCCAAACCACAAGAATACAGAATCATGAAAGCCCTCTGGCAACAGGTAAAATTGATACTGGGTCTCCAAGTTCTGGGGCAGGTGCGCTCATGGCTAAACCAGCAATTCTCAGCTAGGTGTCCAGGCACCCTGGGGAGTCTTGAAATCCTTTCAAAGGAGTCGTGGGGTGCTACACAATGTTGGCACGGCTAGATGTGCAAGTACTGTTAGGTGGGCAAACCGTTCACAAAATAAACCCAGAGTTTTCATGTAGAAATCCATAGCATTAAAACACTATGACCCATTCTGGCTTTTCGGAGTGCTGTGCACCAAAAGAATTGCTCTATTTTTCTGTAGTCAAAGAAAATGAGTAAAAAATAAGAGCTAGAATTTTTTGAGGGGTGCCGTTAGTCTAAAAAGGTGAAGAAACACTGGGCTAGATATTATTCAAGGAAGTTGCCAATGACATCATCATCACCACCACCTATGGCTGTGTTTTAAAAGAACAGACAAACCACCCCCTAACATGGGCGATTGGTGCCACCTTGGGGGGGGGCACTTGCCCCCTGCAACCAGTCTCACTGACCGGGGGGAGCGGGAGTCCCCCATGGCCAATCCTGCTGACCAGGGGAGTTCCCCCCCCCACGGTCAATCCCGCGATGGCCGATCATTGCAGCTGCTTCTGGGAGTGGCTGCAGTGATTGGCTGGCACTTGCAGGGGGAACACCAGCGCTCCCACCTGTCCCCCCGTCCATTGCCTAATTGGCGAGTGCGGCCACTGAGGGGGTACACCTGCACTCTCAGGGAGTGTCCGTGCACCCCTGTGCATCCCCTGCATACTGCCACTTCCCCTCTAATTCTGTGCTTGAAAGAAAGCTCATAAACACCTGCCTTCAGCCGACTGCTGCAAGTTCTGGTACTCAGTAAACGAAGAAGCCTCCTGTGGCCCCGAGTAAAACACCAAAGCTGTTGAGAGGGATGGATGGAAGTTGAAACACATAGTTGTCCTCAGCATTTTCCTGTCAGCTAGCTCTAGGTAACTTCCCATTAAGCATGCTGACCCTGCTCACATTTTGATTCTTATAGATCCTATTTTGATTCCCCTCAGATGTTGCAAAGGGCCCAGAGGAACTTAATGCAGTGTTGTGGATTCCACTCCATCAGGCAGGGGCCTAAAGCCCTAAGCGACTTATCCAAGGTCACATAACAAGTTGGCATCAATGCAAGGAACAGAATTCCCATTTCTCCCAACCTCTGGTCTGGAGGCTCCAGCTACAAGAATATCCTTGACCACGAGGCATAATTTAGAAAACTAAACCATCTCTTTGGAAAATGAACTACTGAACTGAATGTTTTAGCTGTAAGATACTAAAGCAAATTAAATCTCAGGGTGAGAGAGAAAGAGAAAGCTTTAAACTTGCCATATGATATTCTCATGATTGACGTGACTAAAAATACAATAGGAAGAGTAATTAAGCAAGGCTCTCTATTGTTGCTATTCAAATTAATTTTTATTTGTATTAAAAAAAGGGTTGAGGGAGAGACAGATAGATAGACAAGGCTTGATATATTGTAACAATTGCCTGGTTGTTCATCAAGAAGGACTGGAAATGTAAGTCTATGACAGAGGTGGGCAATTTTTTTGGCTAGAGGGCCACTTAATAAGTTTGGTGACGTTTCAAGGGCCACAAAAGTAGCCCCCATCCATTGATCACCATCTTGAGACTGCCCCCTAAAGTCCCTCTCCTTGCCCCCAGAAGGGAGTGGGTTGTCATCTTGAAACCAGAAAAAAAATCAGATATCTACAATAACTTATTTTAATTTTCTTTTTAAAATATTTTGTCCTAATTTGTGTGCATTTGTATAGTGTATCCAGAGGTGATTTCATAATAGCCCAACATACAGTCTCACTCTTGCATATTGTGTGGGGGGGGAGTAAGAGGGATGTATGGTGGATGGAATGTGTGGGGCTATAGTGAGTATTGGGGTGGGAGGTTGTAGGTGTGTTTGGGGGTATGGTGGGGAGCAGGGTGTAAGGGAGGGTGTGAGTGTGGGTATGGTGGGAGTGGGGTTGAGTGTGTGTGGACATTGTTGGAGGGTGTGGGTGTGTTTGGGGGTATGGTGGGGGTGGGGGTTGAGTGTGTGTGGACATTGTTGGAGGGTGTGGGTGTGTTTGGGGGTATGGTCGGGGTGGGGGATGTAGGAGGGTGTGGAGAGTGTTTGGGGGGTGAGTCCTCAGAGTCCCTGGAGCGTGCGAGTCCCTGGAACTGCATGTGGTGGCAGCAAGTGGGGCCAGCCCACCCAGCCCTATAGTATGCAGCTCCCCGCACTCCCACCAGTCCCTGACACGGGTAGCAGCAGCATGGGGGCCAGCCCCACCCAACCCTATAGGGCACAGCTCCAGCAGCATGTGGGGCCCACCCAGACCCATAGCATGCAGCTCCCCATGCTCCCTGCCCCCTTGCCCCCAGCAGGAATCCCTGGCCCTGGCCCAAGGGGACCATACCTGCATTCCCACTCTTGCAGGCAGCAGGGCTGAGAACAGCCTTAGGGTGACCAGGCAAAAGCTTCTGCCAGGCACAGGCTTCTCATTTCTAGTGGCCCCTTGTTCAGCCTGGGGTGGGGGTGGCTGCTTAGCAACCAGGGCGGCACTTTTTGCATGAAGGCACCAGCTTTCAAAGGGGCAGTGAGGGCCAGGGTTTACAAAGGGGCCCCACGGGCTGGATGGAATTGCCTGGTGGGCCGGATCCAGCCCATGGGCTGTATTTTACCCATCCCTGGTTTATGGCATGGCACAACATGGTCAAGCAAATTCATAGTTTAATAGTTGTTAGGGGCTGGAAGGGACCTTACAGATCATTAGGTCCAGACCCCTGCACGTGGGCAGGAAAGACTTCTGGGATCAAATGATCCTGGCAAGATGGGTGTCAAGACATCTTTTGAAGATCGCCAGGGTGGGTGACTGTACCACTTCTGGGGGCATGGGCTGTTCCAAACCCTCGGCACTCCTTATGTCTAGCCTGCAGCGATCTTCAATCAGCTTGTGCCCATTATTTCTGGTTCTCCTTTAAAGACGTTGCCTTTCTAACTGCATTAAGGTCACAGCCCTGTCAGCTGATATTACGACACCCAAGCAGGAAGAGCAATAGGGAACTTTAGCAAAACCAGCAGGGGCTGCTGAACATTGCAAAGAACTTTCTTGGGTTGTTACTTTGGGCTTCCTCTCCTACTCGGCACCATCCTTTAAGTTACAAAGAAGCTTTTTCTAAAAATATTCATCAGTTCATTAAATACAACTGTCAGTAGGAGTAACAAACAAGACCAAAGCCCAGGAGAAACCTGTCAAAAATTCTGGTCAAATCTAGTCATAGAACATTATGGAAAGCAAACCAGAGCCAACAAAACGCTTGCCACTCCTGAATCCTGTGGCCAGAGTTGTCAAGGGAGCACAGACCTCATTGCCTTATTTTTTTAGTAAAGAGCTTGCAGTGAGACTGGGCGAACTATAGCACGAAGCACTGGACAGATGCATAACAAGACACAAATCTCCACCTTAATAGCTGCCAACCTAAATAGACCAAGGAAAACAGAGAGGCGGGTGGAAGGGGCAGAGTGGAAAATGAGTCCTCCAAGCTCACTGCAGATTAGTGGCCAAAAGAGAGTTAGAATCCAGATCTCACCAGACTTGTTCTGGTGCCATTTCTACTCCATCATGTTGGCCAAGTTTTTAGTTACTGATCGACTGAAACTTTCCCCTTAGGTGTGTATACAGGAACAAATCTGCAGAAAAAAAAAAATCGAGCTTACTAGAGTTTCTGTAGAAGGCCACTTAGGAGGGCATTGACATTTCTAAGTGGATTGCTAATGGAGCCCTGAGCCTTTCCTGTCCGTGTTGATTCAAGCAGTTCTGTAAGCAGTAAATGAACAGGATTCCTGCTCTGTGGTCCTGTTGAAGCCTCTATAAAATGCATTAATAGTCTCAGGTTACTATCAATATTGTACAGACATGACCACCTTAACATTTTTGCCCCTGTACAATGAGTCTGAATGGTTCGGTCTGAGAATTACCCACAACATTAAAGTTTTCCCCCATTTCTTTGTAGAAGTTTGAATCAGATAAGGCTGAAACACTTTAATTGTTAAAATTGTTCGAGTTGACTTGTAAGGGAATAAAGTTAAATTTGTTTTTCTTGCTGCTTCTCTCTGGATCTACATGAAAATCCTGAAAGTTTTTACCTTTATTTCTGTACCAGAAAGATCATTTAAATTCTGGTCTCTTCCTGTTTTGCTGAAGGACTCTCTTAAAAACCCTAGATGCGTAGATAGAAATGCTCTTAGCTGATAGTCTAGAGATGTCAAATATTGAACTTGAGAACTTTTCCTCCAAAACTTGCGTTTCAAGGCAGAGTATGAAAGCAAGACAGACTTTTAAGTCTGACTAAAAAAACACCACCTTTTTTGGGCACAATTTACCTATCATAACTGTTAATCCACTCCACCAGTTTCTTTCAGGGGAAACATGGCAGGCAGGACTTGAATGCTAATACCACCCACCTCAGCCTGGTATATTGAACCAAGCTTCTCAGAGGTAGGTAAGTGCCTAACTTTCCTTTAAATCAATGCAACTTAGGTGCCTAAGTTCTTAGTGCCAAATAATAAAGGGCCTTGGCATCTAAAAGGAAGGTGCTGCAATGGCAGAATTTAAGACACATTACCTCTAGAGTGGAGTAACACTGTGTTAGGCATGTAATCTCTCTTTGCACTATGTGAGTTGCCTCAAAAGGGTGAAGCAACCCCCCCACACACACACACGCACTAACCCAAGACAAAGTCCTACGGGCAGCAATGCCTCCTTCCTGATGCCTGTAGCAAGGCGCTAACATTATCTCAGGATCGACATCCCAGAGCCCTTCAAATATTCTTCTGACATGAGACTGTCATCTAATATAACACAGACATAGCACTTGGAGCAAGGACTGAACCTCAGAGCACCCATGCCCGGTTGAGACTGACTGACTCTCGAACACCCTAGACTGATACTCTGCCTCCCTCTCCCTCTCTCTCCCCAAATCTTGCCCTGAAGGGCAAGGTATTCTTAGGAGCCCCTAGGTGTTGACACAAGCCACCGTGGCAGATAATCCTTCTTAGATAAAAAAAATAAATAAATAAATAAAAAATGCCCAGTGTCTGGATACCCCTGGGCCTTAGACATGAGAGAGGTGCCGAGCTGTTCGGACAATAGAAACAGAATTCCTGATGCATCCAGGTTCAGTCTGCAGCTGAGTGGGCAGTGGGAGGGTCCCTCCATCATGATTTTTGATTTATATGTCCCAGGGCCCCTCTACACGTGCAGGTAAAGGTGCAATGGGATCTCACACATGTAAGGCAGGAGGCAGGGATGGGGGATTGTGGCTGTTGTGTCCTCCCAGCCTTGGAGGGAGGGGGGGTGCATGAAGGAAGGGACAAGAGTTTCATGCACTCCCAAGGCAGCTGCACTCGCTAGCTGCTGGGACCCAGCTGGGTGTCAGCACCCAGTGTCTGCACCTGTGGGACTCTGGGTCCTCATGCTGCTGGGCCTAAAGAATCCCTTTACCTGCAGGGCTGCCAGCCCCGCCTGGGCGTGATGCGCTCCTGTGGCTAGGTGCCCTTTCAGCGGATGGGGCTCCTAGCCACAGGGGAGACCTTGCTATACATGCAAAATTAAGGCTTAATAGCAACCAGCTATAAAGTTAGTACATGTTGTTGAGGTCTAACTTGTAGCTGGTTGCAGCTTTTGACAGTATGATAGGTACTTTGAATGTCTCTGGTCTCAGGGTACTTGTGCAATCAACTGGCTACTTACACAATACCTTCTAGTGTGAAGAGGGGCCACAGTGTCACTTCTGCCCTGCTATAGATGGCATAGGATACTGCTATAGGTGGTACAAGATGCTGCTATAGGTATTACCTGCACTTGATTAGTTCGAGCCTTTACCTAGCGTGCATTAAACAAGGTACTTAACATTTGTCATGGTTACTTCTTACTTTCTCTCACTGTTCCTCATGTTTTAAAAACAAACACATTGTTCTCCATTTTGTTCTGGGATGAATACCATAAACTCTGGGCCATCATAAAAGGGGGGCACGTGACTATGCTCTGTGGACTCAGTGCTGTGCGTGCCAGGTACAACACATACTGTTCTGTGAGTTCATGTTAGCAGAAGAAAGGTTGCAGAAGACAGCCTTGCATTTGGAATAAGAGGTAGTGAGGCCTGCAGGCAGTTTTTAGATCCTGCAGCAATTTTATACAACTGTGTTGAACCAGCTCCTTGAAAAAAAAACAAAAAAAACCTATCCTCTGAATAAACAAACTCCATTGTGCCCAAGGAGCAGATATGTTAAACCTAGTCTTTCTCCTGGAGCATTCCCTTTTCTTCTTTAGGTAATAAATAGAAATAAAACTTTAAAAAAAAAAAAAAAAAAAAAAGCAGCCTGACCTTTGAGTCTCTATAGAGCCTAAATCCAGAACAAGCAGAAGCCTAATTGTATTCCCTTGCTAGGCACTTTAATTTCAGACACAGCCGCTGCCTCTGTTCTTGGGTTTCCTCAGTTGTCCGCCCTAAGCCTTGAATTTCTTCTGATTCTTTTTAGCTAGCCCATCACCAATACTAAAACACAGTCAATTTACTACCAAAGCAGAACAGGTCAGTGGACTGAGCAGTCATGATCATTTATTCTCAGCCCAAAATTATTCAGAGCATGCAACCATTTAAAATCTACACAGAGACAGAACATAATGCTTCCGGGGAGAAAGGAAATGTAGTTTTCCCTCGAGTTGTCTCACATTCCCTCTATCTTCCATCAGTCTGACACAAAGCTGTTTGCAAGAACCTCTTGAAATGAAAAATCTAATATTCAATCACAGAACGATTAGCCTGTGACTGTACTGCACTCTGTACAATACTGGTACAATCAGCATGAGAAATGTTATACAACAGGAGGTTATAAGGAGGACAGAGGACCAGGTGGCGCCGTAGAGACCTAGATTGGACAGGCTTGCTTTTGGAAGCTACAGTTGTTGATCAAACTGTTTGTCCATTTTAAAAGCATGAAAATGAAATACAGCAGGTGCTGCTCAGCCTTCACTCCAGAGCATGCTGCTGAGCTCCATGGACTCTGTTACACAAGCTTGGGCTGACCTGTCAAAATGGTTAAAGAAAACTGGGATTATTTCAGATAATAATCAATAAAGCAGCCCACGTAGGACATTTGTACACACCACGAGATTTCCCGTTTACGCCACCACAACTGCATTTGTTTGCATGACTGGGATTTCCTGCTGCTTTAAAAGCCTTTTCAGCATGTTAAATTAAAGCTGCTTGGACACGTTTTAGTTTGCGTTGCTGCTGCTTATGTCACCGTATCTATGGATTCACCATGTGCAAATGTTGCAGTGACAGTGAGTCAGATCCACAAAAGGACGTGAGCACATAAAGTGGGATTTAAGCCACTGACACCCTAACTGCCCTCTTAGATGCCTATGGGCTTTCAGATATCTATACTTTTCATCTTAAGCACTTCACAGCTCTGTGATGCCGTAGACCCATGACTGCCACCATCTTAACAGGGCTGAGCAGCTCTGCATCTCACATGCCTGAGCCTATTTGGGATCCACAATTTAGACTCTAAAATCTCCTGGGGACCAGCTCCTTCAGATGTGGTGCGAGGCATGCCTCACACAAGTGTGCACAGCATTGGGTCCCCCCCCCACAAAATCATAGAGTTCACAGTTTTCACCCAAAGATGTGGGAACCCAGGATCTAGGTTCACCTCAGCCTGAGGAGGTTCAAACCCACTTCTCCCGCCTGCCTGGAGAGAGAATACCTTCTAGCTTAAGACTCTTTAGGCAAAGGAGAATTTTGATCTCTTGCTTCCCTGGGTAAGTCTCTAAGCCATTACATAAAAGATTTTGTCATACAAAAATAAATTATATACAATGGTACAAGTAGCAGCTTAAAGGAGTCAGTGCTTAAATTCACCCTTCTCTTTGGCATTTCCAAGTGTCTGGTTTAGGCACAATCCCGTCAGCATTTTGTCATCTTCAGGCCCCAGCTCTAAGTGCCAAACTCTCTCCACATATTGGATAGGGAACTTCTGCACCTAACTCAGGGTTAGGAATTCAACTTCAGAAGTCAAGCCCCTAACAGCTGAGTGCAGTGACATTTACCATTGCTACACCAAAGTCTATTTGTGGATTTTTGTAAAGAAGCGTGGAAGCAGCTAATAGTTGGGGAACAAAGCAGATGCACTTTATAAATTAATTTAAACTGAAAAGACATTAACAAATGAAGGAAAGACAGTCATGGGGCCAAGGCACCACTTTAGGAATCTGGGTTAAATCCCAATTTACACCTGACACCTTGTGCACCTTTGGACCATTTATTTATTCCCTGTGCCTCTCTGATCCCTTATCAGTAGAACAGGTTTAATTACCTACCATGTAGTACTGAGGATACATTTCTGCAAAATGTTTGGATACCCCAGTACAGCTGCCAGATGCACGCATGGACAGACAGACATCCCTGAATTAGAACCATAGGTTCAGCAGCTTGATTACCTCTCCGTTTTTATTTTTGATGGAATAACAATGGATAGTTGGAGAAGAAACTTACTTGTGACCTGGAATATAGTGAGAAGATCATCTTAAATCAAGAGGGAAATGTTCCAATACAGCTTGGAGGTTTGGCTGGCTACAATAGCATGTGGTACCTAGTGTACTTGAATCAGTGGACTCGATGATCTCCCGAGGTCCCTTCCAGCCCTAATGTCTATGAAATCTATGAAATAGTCCACAATGCTTTGCTACCATGTCTTGTGATCAAAGACAAGGGGCATATATAACAAATTTAGCCGTGTCTAACAAGGCTGTCTACGTAGATTCACATACTCAAAACGGATGAAGATATGTCTACCACCCAAAGATGAGTGGTAGGGCAACTGATCAGGGGTGACCATCCATGATAGCTGGCAAGGGCAGTGAGGCTTTGTGACAAGTCCAAAAATGTATGTACAGGGCTCATCTTCATTTAGTGATGCTACCCTAATTCAGTACTTGCTTGCAACCATTATTTCATTCTGAGAACACAGTGGGATTGACACACTAGCCTGGACTGGGGTCACAAATGAAGTGAATTAAGAGCTTTATCTTCTCCCCAGTGTAAAGTCTCTATTCACCAAGCATCCTCATTATTTTGTATACCTGTCAGACTCCTTCCAATGCTATTTATAACACTAGTAAAGGAAAATGTCCATTATTTACTAAACCTGATAACTACTGTATTAAATCAGGATAACCTGAAACCAAACACTGCATAAGCCGATGGAGTGCAAAAGTCAGCCCTTTAACACAAAAATTCAACTCTCTGAAATATGTTTTTCCCTAATGTTTACTTTGTAGCACAGCTTTTAATGTAAGAAATAACATTTCTTTTTTACATAGAGATAACTGAACATCAAAAAACAGCGTGGATTAAGCTCAAGTCTTTCTTAAACAGGAGGCATTTATTTAATGAAACAACTAAAGCTACAGGTAGAGATTCCCACAGAGCTCAGGTCCCAGCTTTTTCTCCTTCGTCTACCATGCTGGGTAGCATTTTATGCAGCACAGAGACATCTAGAGGCTAGATAAAAAAAACCTTCAAATACACATGACTGGAGACTCCACAATGTATTAAATTAAATGTAAGAAATTACAGAGGCCTAAAACTCAGCCAGAAACACACATCACATCACAAATCCATGGGGCAGGATGGGATGCACCCAAGGGTGCTGAGGGAGTTGGCTGATGTGATTGCAGAGCCACTGGCCAACATCTTTGAAAACTCATGATCAGGAGAGGTCCCAGATAATTGGTAAAGGGCAAATAAAGTGCTCATTTTTAAGAAAGGGAAGAAGGAGGATCCAGGGAACTACAGACTAGTCAACCTCACCTCAGTCCCTGGAAAAATCATGGAGCAGAGCCTGAAGGAATCCATTTCTAGGATCTTGGAGGAAAAAAATGTGATTAGGAACAGTCAGCATGGATTCCCCAAGGGCAAGTCGTGCCTGACCAGCCTGATCGCCTTGGATGACTAGGTGACTGGCTCTATGGATGTGGGGAGACAGGGGAAGGTGTGTACCTTGATTTTAGCAAGGCTTTTGATATGGTCTCCCAGGTCTTTAAAACCTACCCTGGGGGTCTTTAAGAGGAGGCTAGATGTGCACCTTGCTGCGGTTGTTTGACCCCAGTACTCTTTCCTGCCATGGCAGGGGGTCGGACTTGATGATCTGCTCAGGTCCCTTCCGACCCTAGAAACTATGAAACATTCTTGCAGACAAACTAAGGAAGTACGAGCTGGACGAATGGACTGTAAGGTAGATAAAAAGAACTGGCAGCAGCATCAGGCTCAGAGGATAGTAATCAATGGCTCAATCTCTAGTCGGCAGCTAGTATCAACTGGAGTCCCCAGGGGTCAGTCCTGGGGCCAGTTTTATTCAATGTCTTCATCAATGGCCTGGAAGATGGCACAGAGAGCATCCTCAGCAAGTCTGCAGATGACACCAAGCTAGGAGGAGGAGTAGATATGCTGGAGAGTAGTGTTAGGATTCAGAGTGACCTAGACAAATTGGAGGTTGGGCCAAAAGGAATCTCATGAGGTTCATCAAGGACAAGTGCAAAGTCCTGCACTTAGGATGGAGCAATCCCATGCACCAGGACAGGCTGGGGCTGGCTGGCTGGGCAGCAGCTCTGCAGAAAAGAGCCTGGGGTTACAGTGGACAATAAGCTGAATATGAGCCAGCGGTGTGCCCATGGTTCCAAGAAAACTAACAGCATCCTGAGCTGCATTAGTAGGTATATTGCCAGCAGATGAAGGGGAGTGATTATTCCCCTCTACTCAGCACTAGTGAGGCCCACATCTGGAGTTCTGTGTTCAGTTCTGGGCCCCCCACTACAGAACAGATGTGGACAAACTGGAGACAGTCCAGTGGAGGGCAATAAAAATGGTGATGGGACTGGGGCATATGACTTACGAAGAGAGGCTGAAGAAACTGGGCCTATTTAGCCTAGAGAAGAGAAGACTGAGGGATGATTTAATAGCAGCCTTCAACTCCCTGCAGGGGGGTTGCAAAGAGGATGGAGCTGGACTGTTCTCAGAGGTGGCAAATGACAGAACAAGGAGCGATGGGATCGAGTTGCAGCAAGGGAAGTTTAGGTTAGATATTAGGAAGAATTTTCCCACTAGGAGGGTAATAAAACACTGGAACAGGTTACCCAGAGCAGTGGTGGAAGCTCCATCCTTGGAGGTTTTCAAGACCTTGCTAGACAAATCTTCTTGGGATGGTCTAGTTGTGGATGGTCCTGCTTTGAGCAGGGAGTTGGACTAGATGACCTCCTGAGGCCCCTTCCAACCGTGATTTTCTACAATTTCTGTGATTACTGCCAAAACCTTCTTTGCACATTCTTTGTGAGTAAACAGCAGTCCAGCAAAGATACTCAAAGATATTCTCAGTGGTTTCTCCTCCTACCCCGAATGACTGACAAGACCCTGAATTTTTGGGTAGCCGTTTGGGTCAAAAAGCAGTCACAACAGACTTTTCCGTATTCCCACAGGAAGTGACCTCTGATTTCTGTTTGGGACCAAAGCATGGAACCACCTGCTTTCTATCGAGCACGTGGAGCGCCAACCACACTGTCACAAGTGATTTGGCCAGCCAAGGTGGATGGGACTACTTTGGGTCTCACCAGTTTAGACACTAAAATTCATGGTGAATCTGCTTGCAGCTGAATCCAGGGTTCTCCCCAACCACCACTGCCACCACCTAGAATTTATCAGACATCAGACTCTCAGAATAGCCCAGGTCCAGACAGTGAGAGAAAGTGGCGCTGGAAAGATGGAGTGGATCTGTTCAAGGGCGTGGAACTAGAGGCATACTAGGCAGAGAGAGGGGAGACAGCAGGAGGAAGACTATGAGCAGGAGAAGGTGAGAAAGCTGAAGGCAGCTGGCAGAAAACAAGCAAGCCATGCATTGGAAGAGAGGGAGCAGGCAAAAGGGGGAAGGAGAGGGAGAGGCACGCAGGTGGCAGGGAACAGGCGCTGGATGTATGAAAATGCCAAGAAGGGAAGCAGGCCAAGGTTAGGCAAATGAAGGAAAGGGGATAGGGAGGTCCAGCCTTGATATTCATAGAAATATGCATAAGGCTGCCATGGCCAGGACACGCATGCAAATTGTATACAAACTGGGGATTTCTCCCATCCACAGCATTAAGAGTTGATTAAAACATGGATTAATATGGACAATTTACCCTGACTTTTGTTGTACTCTAGCTTGTTCTGTAATCACTGCAAAATGGAATTTGGCTTTCAACCTGCAATGCTTCATTCCAGGGACACGGCCTATTTTACCTTGCACTCCAACCAGTTCTGGGAGATTAAAACTGTATCTCACAAGATTGTCAGAAGCTGCCTCAGAGACTCTCTCTTTTGTCCTTTCCAGAGGCAGGGATGCCAGCCTGCAGTGTGTATGGGTAATTTTCAAAAGGCTTAAAAAAAAAAAAAAAAAAACTTTAAAGCCAGAAACCATTTTTGGAAGGGATTTGGGGAAGAGAAAGAAACAGCTTTTTAATGCTATAGGTAACAAATACTGACCTGTGCTCACCTGGGCACTTCACACTGTGCGACGCATGTGCTGGAGTCGGCGGTTCCAAATTTCAATCATTTGACACGCGAATCCCCAGGAGACAGCAGGGACTGACCCAGCAGATCGTCTGCATCTCTGACCATGAGAGAGAGGAGCTGTCTTGGAGAACCGTACATGGAGTAACAGCATGTTAGCCCGTGCCAAGGTTTCCCAGGAGGTGACAATTATATCAATCGTGTGGAGCATAAGAGGAGTTCTGAATTGAGTTCAACTGAGAGGGAAACCTACACTATACACAAGCCAGAGTGTGGCATGGGTGCATCTACACCTGTCGTGGGTGTGTCTACACCTTTTTAGACTTGGGGCACCCCCTGAAAAATGCCGCTCTTCATAGATTTCATAGACATCAGGGCTGGAAGGGACCTCGGGAGATCGAGTCCAGCCCCCTGCCCAAAGGGCAGGAAGTCAGCTGGGGTCATAGGATCCCAGCAAGATAAGCATCCAATTTGCTCTTGAAGGTGT
>NW_017728931.1:134995928-134998296 GCF_001723895.1 Crocodylus porosus | reverse complement strand
AGTCCCCCCATCCCCCAGCGGGCTTAGTTTAAAGCCCGGTGGAGCAGGTCAGCCAGCCTGGCTGAGAAGAGCCTCCTCCCCAGGGGGGAGAGGTGGAGGCCATCTCTTCCCAGCAGCTCAGCAGTTTGGCCTACGGGGGGAAGAAAACAGAATAATTCTTCTGTCCCAAAGAACACAGACGAATGCTGCAACGTCCTGATTGAAAACCGTCGGTCTACACCACGGTAGCAATACATCCCAAGGTAGGAACACCCTTGCTGACACTACTTATCTGTACCCGAGGCACGCTCCAAACCCAGATGTATGCCAGTAAGGACACTCGGAGGGGCATGCGCCTGACCTCAGAGCAGCCTCACTGGCAGACCTCTGGTTCAGATAAGACGACACAGATGAGTGGAGCAGGTGTGGGCAAGAATGGCCTAGTGAGAAAGTGCTGCCATTAGATGCAGACAAGCCCTGTACTATTCAGGACTCAGAGCAGGGCACAAATAGTGCAGAAACCTTTGTGCTGGCCCTCTGTATAGGAAAAATTCCATTTTTATTAGAACAAACTCCATCTGAAGAGCCGTTATCATGACCTGCAATTTTACCTAATACAAAGAAGGGTTAAAAATATTTTTTGTAGACATAATATTTAATGAAAGAGTTCATAGATTTAAAGAAAGAAGAACACCCTCCTCCCACCCATCTCCAGGGATTATTCCAATTCTGGAGTTTAAACAGCCACAGGATGACAGTTCATGCTGTAGTAATTCATGTTCATGACATTACAATGATTGGCTTTTAATATGCTCTCCAATAAATTACCCCTATTCAATGAACAGCTCTGGGGGAAAAAAACAGAAAAGGAACATTTGAGGTTCTGGATTATTTATCAGTCAGTTGAAATGCTCAGAAGCTGCTGGAGCATTATACAGTCTGGCCAGTAATCACAGTAAAATGAACAATCTTAGGTTTTCAAAAAGAGGAAGATGACATTTTCACTGAAATAATGATAGGAAAAGGTATACACCCATAGACACCTCATTTAACCAAGACAGCGCAATGTAGCAGCAAGAGAAAATGATTAGGTAGCAAGGACTCTTAAGGTTACCTCCACCATACTGGACTCTAGGTCTCTCTCCAGCCAAATCTAATAGATAGCCAACATGGCTTCATTCTGGGCCGTTCATGCATGACCAACCTCATTTCCTTCTATGAGCAGGTAACGTGCCACCTGAATGAGGGAGATGAGGTTGACAGCATTTACTTGGATTTCAAAAAAGTCTTTGAATTGGTCTCCCACAATGTGCTCATGTTAAAATTGGGGTAATGTGGCCTTGCTTACCCAATGGTCTGGCAGCCGGGAAACTGGCTCCAAGGCAGGACCCAGGGAGTAATAATAGATGGAACTGAGTCAACAAGGCACTCAGTGACTCAGGGTCGGGTACTCAGACCAGTGCTTTTTAACATATCTATTAATAATTTGGTTCGGGTGTTAAAAGCAGACTGGCAAAGTTTGCAGATGACACCAAATTACAAGGGACTCTGGTCATGCTGGAGGATAGGCTGGGGGTACAGGCTGACCTGGACAGGCTCATAAGGTAGGCAGATCAAAACCTGATGATGTTCAACACCAAGAAGTGTAAGGTGCTCCATCTGGGGAGAAACAACCTGCAACATGCTTTCAGGCTCGGCAATGTTACATCGGCTACCACCACAACCGAAAGAGACCTGGGGGTCTTGACAGACCATAGAATGAACATGAGCCAGCAACGCGATGCCATAGCTGGCAAAGCAAACAAAACATTGGCATGCATCTACCAATGCATCTCAAACAAGACTAAGGATGTCCTCCTCCCGCTTTACTTGGACTTGGTGATACTGCAGCTGGAGTACTGCATCCAGTTCTAGACATCACACTTCAGGAAGGTTGAGGAGAGGATTGAGAGTCTCCAAAGGAGGGCTACATGTATGGTTAGAGGTATGGAGAGTAGGCCATACAATGAGAGGCTGAGAGAATTGGGTCTGTTCAGCCTGGAGAAGAGAAGACTCAGAGGGGACTTGGTGGAAGCCTATAAGTATATAAGGGGCCCATATCAGGTACTGGGAGAACATCTTCACCAGGGCTCCCCAGGGGAAGACTAAGACTAATGGTCATAAATTGCTAGAAGACTGCTTTAGATTAGACATAAAGAAAAGCTTCTTTACAACTCAAGTGTCCAGGGTCTGGAATAGGACTTGCCCCAAAGGTGTCGTCTCAGGGTGTGCGCAGCAGCAGGAGCCACTCCTCCTAAATGAGCCACTTGTGGCTTTGTCCTATGCTGCACTGAGCCCTCCCATGGCCGAGCCTGTCTGAGCACCACCTGCCCCTGCCCCAAGCCCTCCT
>NW_017728931.1:134994373-134995828 GCF_001723895.1 Crocodylus porosus | reverse complement strand
ACCCTGGCTGAGCACCACCTGCCCCTGCCCCAAGCCCTCCTTCACCATGGGGGCCTCAATCTGCACCCCCCACTGCCCTTTTCCCCACAACAGACTGAGCAGCCAATGCTGCTCTCCAAACCACCAGGCTGTGCTCCTGGCTGTGTGCATGCTGCGGCTGCCCGCATGCACGAGGCATTTATCAGCCACATTATCAGCTACATCAGGCAAAAAAAAAAAGCCAATTTCTGATGCGGTCCATTTTCCTTTCGGTGTTGATCATCTTCTCTGTACCGTAAGGTACAACATAGGTATCTGAGTCCAGGAAGAATTTCAAACTGTGCATCCCTCTCTCTCAGCAGTACATAACTCAGGGCTGCCAGTAGACACTCAAGTCTAGGAGAGGTAGGACTTCAGACACACCTTACTCTTGCCTCCTGTTGGCCGTTCAGTAGGCAAGAGGAGGAACCAATCTGCCTGCCATCAATTCTATTCCTAGATGCCCAAATCTCCCCAGGAGTTGTGTAGGGAATTTTGGTATAACAGTAAAAAAATTGTCACCTGATAGCCAAACTTATCCTACTTTGCTGCAACTCCAAGCCATTGGTCCATGTCCTACTCTCTGCAGCAAAAGAGAAAAGGTGTTTCCCTCTTCTTTACAGCAGCCCTTCAGGTATTTGAAGACTGCTATCATGTCCCCTCTTAAGCACCTTTTCCACAAGCTGAATGTGCCTAACTCCTTCAGCACCTTCTCACACGATTTGCTTTCCATTATCATGTTTGCTGCCCACCTCTGCACCTTCTCTAACTTTTCTACATGATTTTTAACATATTGAGCCTAGAACTGCACACAGTAGTCTAGATGAGGCCTCACCAGTGCAGAGTAGAGGCACTAACACCTCCCATGTCTTGCACCTAATCTTCTGTTGATGCACCCCAAAACTGCATTCACCTTTTGTGTGGCTGTGCAGCCTCCTGTTGAATTTGTGATCTACCAAGACTCCCAGATCCTTCTTCGTCATACTGCCATCCAGGCAGGTATCAGCAATTTTATATTTGTGTTTTTGATTATTCTTCCTAAAGTATAGGGCCTTGCATTTGTCTGCATTGAAATACTACCTGTTACATGCTCAAATCAGCAGGTCCAGATGCTCTCCACCCCAGGGTGTTGAGGGAGCTAGCAGGGGTTATTGCAGGGCCCTTGGCACAGCTTTACGAATGCTCATGGTGCTTGGGCCAGGTGCCAGATGATTGGAAGATACCCAATGTGGTCCCCATCTTTAAAAAAGGGGGGAGGGAGGACCCGGGCAACTATAGGCCCATCAGTCTTACCTCAATCCTAGGGAAACTCTTTGAAAAGATCATCATGGAGCACATCTGCGATGGGCCGGCCTCAGGGATGATGCTCAAGGGCAACCAGCACGGTTTCATTAGGGGCAGGTCATGTCAGACCAACCTGATTGCCTTTTATGATCA
>NW_017728931.1:134986587-134994345 GCF_001723895.1 Crocodylus porosus | reverse complement strand
ATTGTTTGTTTGCGTTTCAAAACTGTAACTGAAGACCTTTCTGCCTACGCCTGAAGCGTAAGTCAAATAAATTCACCTGTTTTTCTCAACCCGCTCCGAGTCCCTAACTCCAGACTCTACGCCGCTAATCCCACCCGTCCGTATCTAATTGCCACCCCGGCCCACCGTGACCTTGGGGCCCGATCCCTCGGTTTTCCCCGACAGAGAGGAGGTTTAGATTAGACGTCTGTAAGAACTACTTCACGGTCAGGGCGGCTAGGAGCTGGAACCAGCTTCCAAGGGAAGTGGTGCTGGCTTCTACCCTGGGGGGTCTTTAAGAAGAGGCTTGATTCCTACCTGGCTGGGATCATTTGAGCCCAGTTTTTCTCCTGCCCAGGCAGGGGGTCGGACTTGAAGATCTACAAGGTCCCTTCCGACCCGACTTCTACGATTCTATGATAGGTCCAGCCCAGCTTTCCAAACTGTCAAAAACATGCCGAAATGCAACCCTGTCCTCCACCATGTGTTGCAATCTTTCCCAGTTTCTGCAAATTTGCCCTAGCTCTCAATCCCAAGATGCAAATCATCAAGGATGTTGAACACCATTGGGTTCAGTACAGAGCTCTGTGGAATTCCACTAGACCTCCTGCCATTCTGACAAGGACCGATGTATAATTACCCTTTGCTTACAGCTATTGAGCCAGCTGGCCACTTATCTTACAGCAGTTTTGTCTAGTTCACATTCCACCAATTTGTTTATGAAAAGGTCACATGGGACCTTGTCAAAAGGCTTGCTGATATCCAAATACACTATATCCACAGGCAATAGACTATATCCCTTCACCCACCCAAGTAATTACTTTGTCAAAGAAGGAAATCAAGTTAGTTTGATATGACACATTCTTGGTAAATCCGTATGGGGTGCTTGTGATCAATCTTTCCTCCTCCAAATAATTGCAAATGGACTTCCTTAGAATATGCTCCAGTAACATCCTGTGTATTGAGGTAAGGTTAACTGGTCTGTAGTTCCCCAGGTCCTCCGTTTTGCCTTTAAGGAGGAGCACTGTGTAGGCCCTGTTCCAGTGTGCTGGTACCTGGCCTGTTTCTCACAACTTCATGAAGATCATTCCCATAGCTTCTGAGACCACCTTTGGCAATGCCTTTAGGACCCTGGGATTAGTTCATCAGACCTGGCTGACTTGAATTCATTCAGACCCATCAAAAGCTCTCTGCTCATCTCTTTTGTTATCTCATCCCTCAGCTTGTCCCTTTATCCAAATAATCCTTATTAGGTGTCTGATTGCAGCCTAATTTTTTTGTGAAGAATGAGGCAAAATAGCTGCTGAGTACCTCCACCTTCTTTGCATCTTGTTAAAGAGTCCCCTTGACTATTTAACAGTGGACCCACAGCTTCCTTTGTCTGTCTTTTCTGGCCAAAATACTTCTAGAATACCTTTTCATTGTCTTTAACCTCCCTTTCCAGGCACAGTGCATTTTTTACCTTTGCCTTCCTGGTTTTGTCCCCAGTTTTGTCATATAATTTCTTAGTGACCTACTCAGTTTTCCATTGCCTCTATGCTTTTGTTTTGCATTTGAGGCATCTAAGATGCTCCTTGAGCAGCCAATTAATGTCTTGCCATTCTTCTTGTGTTTCCACCATGTTAGAACAATTTTTTGTTGGGTTTCCAATACTGTGCCCTTTAGAGGCTTCTAGCCCGCCTGGACACCTCCATCTTTCTGTGATTCTTCCCATAGCACCATACCAACTAACTGCTTGAGTTGGTTAAAATCCACCTTTTTGAAATCTAGCATGCTAGTTCTGCGGACTTCATACTTTTCCTGTCTCAAGATCTGGAATTCTATCATATCATGACTGTTTCCTTCACCTTCACATCCTCCACCAGTTCTTCCCTATTCATCAGGACAAGATCCAAGAGAGATGATCCCCTAGTTGTATCCTCAACCTTCTGGAACAGAAAACTGTGCTCCATGTGTTAGGAATTGGCTCAATGTTTTCAGTTTGGCTATAGTGTCTTTCCAGCAGAAGTCCAGAAAATTGAAGTCTCCCATTAGTACCATCTCGTAACTTTTGGATGATTCTGTCACCTCCTTGAAGAGTGCTTCACCCACCATTTTTTCCTGACTTGGCGGCCTATAATAAGCCCTCATCATTATATCGATGTTGTATCTTTTACCTTTTACCTTCACCTAAATCTATTCATCTGCTATCTTCTTCCTCCTAAACCAGGGAACAAATGTATGTGTAACCCTAAAGATTGACATTCCAGTCATAAGAGTTGTCCTACTAAGTCTGTGTGATACCAATCAGACTACAGTTCTTTCCATAGGTGGTGACTTCCCACTTACCTTGCTTATTTCCCATACCTTTTGCATTTGTGTACATACATTGGATGTATTTTGCATTTTGACCTACTCATTTCCCTTTTGCATCATTTTTTTTTGCCATCCTACATCTCTCTGGCAATATCACAGACTTGAGAAGCTTCTTCTGGACCTTTCCCTTCTGGATTGTTTGCAGTGGTGGTAGAAAGATGGCTGGATCCCATGTCTTGATAGCAGTCCTCCTTTCCAGAACATCCATTCATTGTCAAGGTGTCCAAAGCCTTCACGGATCAACACCACCATCTCAGTCACACAATGATTTCCATAATACACTGGTCCCTAGATAGGCCCTTGCCTTTCACTGCTGGTCTTCTTTGGTCTCCTCTGATCTGTTCAGTGTCATTCCTGGCAGTAGCATTGGTGCCTACAAAGACAAGCAGGAAAGGTTAGTGGTCTGAGGGATGGGTGAGCTCTGGCAGTCTCTCTGTGATGTCCTGAATCTGGGATCCAGGGAGACAGCCTACCTCTTGGACCCCAAACACAGATGACAAATTAGTGCTTCTGTTCCCTGCAGAAGGAAGACATCAACTACTACCATTCTCCTCTTCCTTCTTGGTGCAATGGTCTTAGGGCCTCCATCCCCAGGGCTCTGCACTTCCTGCTTTCTAGACTGGCAAGAGCTCTAGTTCCTTGAAGGGAAGCTGTCAGGCAAAAGATTTTTTAAATATCTGTGTTAATACAGCTGGTCAAACTTAAAAGCAGTTTAAAATCTAATTTAGTCTTTATTCTGTCCTGCAGTTTATTCCACTTGGACAATGAAACTACCAAAGTAACTTAAAAACTTCTCTCGCAAGTCAATTTCACTTTATTATTCTCGTGCTGTAGTTCAAATGCTGCAATATCTTGGTTGCAAACATAGTACAGAAGAAAATTCAAGTCTTAACAAAAATTCTGTTCATTGACATTTCAAAAATATTTCTTGGAAACACTTGGCTGTTAGGTTTGTCAGTACCCTTAAAACCAAAATCCAAGTGCCAGGCCTAAACGACTTGAGTGTCCAACTTTTATCTATTAGGAAACTGGGCATATGGGGTGCCTGTAGAAATGCAGGGAGGCTGCTCTGATGCACTGTAATTCCAGCATGTCAGAGCAGACTCAGTTAATTGTTTCTCATAACTCAATTCATTGAATCTGCCACAACGTGGTAATTCCTGTGCTCCAGCCAGCCTCCATATTTTGTGCATCAGCATCCCCGCACTTCAAAATGGTGCTGGGGGGCACTTGAATTAAAGCTCGTTGAATGAGCTTTAGTCCAAGTACTCCCACTGCCATTTTGAAGCACGGGAGCACTGATACATGAGACATTGTTGCTCTTTAAATTAGAGCAGCTCTCAGGAGCCACTATAATTAAAGCGCCACCCCAACCCAACCGCATGTGTAAAAGTGCTCATAAATGACCTTCTAAGTGTCACAAGGCCATATTAGTATAAGTAAATAGCAACCCCATAAAAGGAATTCAATGAACGGTGAAACTCACATTCTATACACATAGAAAGGGGTTAGTCTGTCTGCGTCTGTCTGTCTGTAATGCTCTTGGAGGGCATGGCTCCTGGCAGGGCGTGGCTTCAGCCAGTGCGAATTACCCATCAAGAATGACAGCGGGGCCGGCAGGGAATAATGGCAGGGATGAAGCACTGCCACATCAGTGGGAACAGAACAGGGGTCTAGGCCAGCCCCTTGCCCTGCTCTTTGGAAGCAGTGGTGGGATGGGGTGGTGGCAGCGCAGCACTGGCCTTGTCCTCCCCTCCTATCCCCACCATGATTCTTGATGTGCAATTCACTAGTTACTTCTAAACTGCCCCTTCGATCAGGGGTTCTCAATCTTTTTGGTTTTGAGGCACCCCCCCCCATTCTTTTTGTGAATTGAGTGGCACCCAATTTTAAAAACTAGTTTACATATTACAGTGCTTACACCTCCTTGCAGAGGGGCTAGGCAGTCGGGGGGAGGGGGAGGCTTGGCCAGGCAGGGACAAGCCTTAGCCTAGGCTTATCTACTTACCTCCTCATACAACTTTCAAAGGACTGGGGGACATCTCAGGGTTTCAGGGAACCCGGGTTGAATATCAGTGCCTTACAGGTGTGAAAATTTAGTCTCTTTTCCTACTAATTTTTTCCTCTATTGCATACCCACACTGGCTTGCATACACACAAGGTTGATATTAATGAATACTGAAGTTCTGGCATTGCTTTGTTTTTAAAAAAAAAAAAAAAAAAAAAAAAAGAAGTCTTAAAAATATTTCACTGAAGGTGAAAAAAGCCATAAAAACCCTAGGACTTCTCAAACATTATGCCATCCAGCCCCGATACCATCCTTCTAACTGACATTTGGAGCACAATATCTATTCTGAATTTGGTCTGTTCTTGACGATGATATATGCAATAATTTCTACATGAGCAACAGGAGATAAGGACCCCTGGTGTTCTGAATTGCAACCATGCTGGACTGAATGCTGGTGATAATTTAGCACTAACATTTTGTGACAGAAAATTACCGCGTATGCTAATCTCTAAAAACTTCCCTTCATCTCAAAATGTCTTTCACATGATAATTTGTAATATTTATCCTAGACCTTTATAGCTTTAAAAATGAGACAAGTAAAGCACAGAATGTCCTGCGAGCCCAGTAAATGTTTTGCCAAAGACATTTTTAAACACACATCTTATTCAAGGATTCCCAGTTTGCAATGTAAAAGCAGTGTGCGCTGATGTAATTCTTAATGCTCATATGTAAATGTACCGATACCTCACTGATGTAGTTGTGTCACGTAATGTTCCTATTTGTGATTTATAGACGGGATAATTTGAGACAGAGAAAGCTTAAGTAACTTGCCTCCAGCAGTATGCACAGTTAGCTAACCCCAGGGTGGGGAATTAGAACTCATCTGATTTCTGATATTCAAGCCTCTGTATAATTCAGCAGGCCGCAGTAGCCCGATTTAAATACGTAACTAATTAACTGTTGATATCTGGAATGCTATTCTTGCTTGGCCCCAAACACTGCTTGGCCCCAAACACTGCAGTATCAGAGAAGCGAGTAAGAACTGAAAGTCCCTGGAGGAAGATCAAGAAGGAAAAATTTTAGGCAAGTAGCCAGCAGAGAAGGCTGAACTTCTTTGTTAACTCAGTGGGATGTTAATTTTGGAGGACAAGCTAAATGTCAAATGCTATTAGTTTATTTCCCAGGGGAGAGCAAACCATTAGCCTCCTCCTTCCAGTCTCTGGGGTCACGAGACCAGGAAACACCTGGGAGTCAAATCAGTCTCTATAAAGGGACTCACCATGCGCTGACACCGGCTATTATCTTGCAGAGCTGGAACGGCTGCCTTTCGCTACAGGCCCACTGGGTGCTACAGCCCGTCCAGAAGAGGCAAGCCACTGAAGAGATTCCTGCCTCCAATACCACAGGGAAGTTTTTTCTTTGTACGTGCAGTCCAATGAATAATTAAGTCTGAATAACAAGTGCGATGCGATTGAATCGCTGCATATGCCGACAGGGCAAGCTCTTTCATTCCTCAGACAAAAGTCTTTGTCCAGATCTGGGACAGGTACACCTGGCTTACCAGCAAACTCTAACTCTCTAAGTCCCTTTGTCAGTGTTTAGTTAGGTCTGTTTTCAGGCTTCCTGGTTCTCTTTCACTTGTCACCTGTTTCTATTGCTGCCTGTTTCTGCTGTCAGGCAGGTTTGGATGGGACTTCTGAGTCTGCTCCTTTGCTTGGTATCTGGCTACTTGCTCTGAACGATGCATGTGATTAAGGACAGGGGGGTAGGCAATCATTTGGGCCCACAGGCCACATAGGAAGTTTTGGGGGTGGAAAAAACAACACTTGACTTTCAGCTTAGCGCGCCCCCACACCAAGTGCAGCACATGCCCAGAAAAGGAATTACACCACGTTTGACCCAGCTCGCCCAGCATCTGTACAACTCATGTGCTTCAGCAGGGCTTTTTGGAGCTTTTATCTAATAGTTGCTTGAATCAGCTATTAGATAAAAGTGCCAAAAAAACCCTTTGAAGTGCATGAGCTATACAGACACTGGGGAGCCAGGTCAAACTGACATGATTCCTCGTTCAATGAAGTACTGTTTTGTTTGGTTTCCCCCCGCGTCTGGCAGCACCCTTTGAGTTTGGCTGCATTGTTCTTCCAGCAGATGTCCAGAAAACTGAAGTCTCCCATTGGCGCCATCCCATAGCTTTTAGATACACTTGTAAGCTGTTTGAAGAGCGTCTCATCTGGCTCCTCGTCCTGACCCGGTGGCCTTTCATAAAGCCCCAGAATTAAATCAGTGATGCAGCTTTCACCTCTCATTCTCACCCAAATGCGTTCGGCTTTGCCGTCTTCCTCCTGAACCCAGGAACAAGCGTATGTGTTTTTTGACATATACCCATCACCTTTTCTCCCAACCTTGTCCTTCCAAAATGGAGCATAGCCCTCACTGTTGCTGTCACCCTGGCACATGTGGCCAATGCCGACGGGAGGGATCCCAGGGTGCCCGGTAGCCGGCGACCTCGCCCAGCCCTTCTAGCAGCTGCAACGGGTTCCCCGAGAAGAGGCTCTCCCTTTACAGAGGACGAGCCTTGCAAGTATATGTTTAACTATATGCAAGATTTAATTAAATACAATATAAATTACAAATCACCAAGCAGGTTTAACTCATAAAGAGAACATGCAATACACACCCAGCAACCCCGGTAAGGACAGTCACAACATAAAACCTTGTCTTTGAATGCCCCTAACCCAAAAGGAGAATAATAATCAGATAGATATTAAGACAACCAACTCCAAGCCAACTGAGTTAGAGGCTTATAGGCTTGCCTGTACTTATTTATACATCTAATCCATCACTTCTACGCACAAGGATAAGTACGACGGCTCTCCGCACACGTAGCAGCCTGGGGCGATGTCTTGAGAGGAAGGACCACTTCTCTGCCATGCAGGTGGGCCGAGCCCATCTCCCTCCGGTCCCGGCGGCTCCATGCACACTTGGCCCACTCGGGGGTTACGGGGTCCTTCTAGGCTCGACTCACAGTGCGGCTTTCCCCTTTGTCCCAGAGAGGAGTCCTGGGCTAGGACACTTCCCTGAGCCTACAGCAACTCCCTCAGCGGCTCTGCAGACTCTGCTGGGGTGCCCATATGTCCAGGTTTTCCCAGAAACAGCCTCTTTTTTGGGCCCCTGTGCTCCATAGTTTCATAGTTAGTAGGGTCAGAAGAGACCTGAGCAGATCATTGAGTCCGACCCCCTGCCACGGCAGGAAAGAGTACTGGGGCCAAACGACCCCAGCAAGGTGTTCATCCAACCTCCTCTTAAACACCCCCAGGGTAGGAGCCTGCACCACTTCTCTTGGAAGTTGGTCCCAGATCCTAGCCGCCCTGACCGTG
>NW_017728931.1:134938855-134986072 GCF_001723895.1 Crocodylus porosus | reverse complement strand
TCCCCCCACATCTTAGTGTCATCAGCAAATTTGAACAGGGTGCTTTTTACTCCCTCGTCCAAGTCACAGATGAAGATGTTGAACAGCGCAGGCCCGAGGACCGAGCCCTGGGGGACCCCACTGCCCACATCCCTCCAGGTTGAAAATGACCTGTCCACCACCACTCTCTGGGTGCGGCCCTCCAGCCAGTTGGCGACCCATTTGACTGTGTGGGTGTCTACGCCACAGTCCCCCAGTTTCTTAATGAGAACGGGGTGAGAGACTGTTGAAAGCCTTCCAAAAGTCCAGAAAGACTATGTCCACTGCTACCCCTGCATCTAAGGATTTGGTGACCTGGTCATAGAAGGCCACCAAGTTGGTCTGACAGGACCTGCTGCTAATGAACCCATGTTGGTTGCCCCTGAGCATAATCTCCCCAGCTGGCCCCTCATGGACATGTGCCAGAATAATTCTCTCAAACAGCTTCCCCAGGATCAAGGTAAGACTAACTGGCCTATAGTTCCCCGGGTCCTCCTTCCTCCCCTTTTGAAGATGGGAACCACATTGGCCCTCTTCCAGTCCTCTGCCACCACATCAGAGCACCACAAGTGCTCGTACAGCCGTGCAAAGTGTCCCGCAATGACCTCCGCTAATTCACTCAGCACCCTGGGGTGGAGATCGTCTGGACCAACTGATTTGAATACATCCAGTCCCTCCAGACATTCCCTGACTAGATCCTCACTAATTCTTGGCCCAGGTGCGTCTCCCCTGGGGTTTAAGGGAGGCCCAGAGGAGGGGTGGCTGAGATCTGGTCCCTGCTCAGGAAAATGGAGGCAAAGAAGTCGTTAAATATGTTAGCTTTGTCATCTGGTGTGATGACCAAATTTCCTAACATGTCCTGCGGGGGGGGGGGGCCCACATTACCCATTACCTTCTTTTTGCCCCCTATATAGTTAAAAAAGGACTTCTTGTTGTCCTTGATCTGGGAAGCTAGTCCCAGTCCCATCTCCGCCTTGGCCTTCCTGACCACTCCCCTGCAGCCCCGAGTAACCGCAGTCTAGTCCTCCGTCCAGGACCTCAGTGCCTCCCTGACTATTCTCCTTAGCTCACGGAAGTCCACCCTCCTGAAATCTAGGGCTGCTGCCTTGCTGCAGGCCTTTGCCACCTTGCTCTGGATGGTGAATCCCAGCAGGCGATGATCACTGTCACCCAGGTGGTCAAGCACCCACAGCCCCCTCACCAGGTTGTCGCCGGTGGCCAGCACCAGGTCCCTCCTGGTGGGGCTGTGCACCTCCAGGGTTAGATGGAGGTCCTGCACTCTGGCCAAGAACCTACGTGAGCGGTCAGACCATTGCTCTTCCCAGCGGATGTCTGGAAAGTTCAGATCACCCATGATGACCACGTCCTTTGACCTAACTACCTCCATGAGCTGACTTAAGAATTCCTGGTCTAGCTCTTCCCTATGGTTGGGTGGTCTGTAGTAGACCCCCACCATTACGTCTCTTTCCCCTCGACTGCCTTGTATCCTAACCCAGAGCACTTCCATCCAGGAGGCTTTTTTAAAATGCAAGCAAATGTCTGAGTTCTCACTTTGTCTTTGCTTTTGCTCAGGGCTGGGGGCAGTGAAGAAGCTGATTGGCTGTTGGGAGATCACACGCTTACTGCGCAGGCCCCAGCAGCTGCTGCAAGGTGCATCTGTGCGGGAGCAAGCTGCTTGGGCAGTAGGGCTAGGAGGGAGCAGGGGCTGCAGGTTGGGAGTGAGGGGAACCCAGCAGGGCTGGGGGGGCAGGGGGCATCTCACTGCCCCCCCCCACAATCATATACTCCTTCTCCCCCCTTCCCCCCACAGGTGTCCTTTGGGAAATATCACTGCAACCAGGCTCCCTCCTGCCTTCAGCCTGTGGCACGCACCTTTTCTCTCTCCCCCTGGGGGCATGGGGAAACCCTGTTATCAAACAACTTCTTTAGCTAACCCCTCACAAGAATTTTTTTCTCCAGGCTTCCCTGATGGCTGCTGTCTTCCCTCTCTCTCTTTCCCAAAATGGGTCTCTCCCAGCAGGCTTCATCTGCCCACACTATAGTGCCTTGTCTGCCACAAACATCCCCCTTTCTCATCACATTGTCTCTAGAGGAGCAGTCTTCCCATGCTGCTGCCCAGCCGCACTCCTCGTCAGACACTCCCCCTCACAGGTAATCGCAATCATACTGCTTCTTGCATCGACATCCCAGTCATAAGAGCTGTCGCACCAGGTCTCCATGTTGCCAATCAGATCATAGTTTCCTAGTTCCTACCGCAGGCTGCAGCTTCCAGCTCATCTGGTTTATCCCCCACCCTGCTTACATCTGTATACTTGCATCAAATTTTGCATTTTGACTTACTCACTTCCTGTTTGTGCCACTTGTTGCAGTCTTGTAGCTCTCTGGCCTTTTGCCAGAGCTCAGTTGCTTTTTCAAGTTCTTTCCCCTCTGGATGGTGTGGTCTGTTGCTGGAGGGCTTTGACCACCATCCCCTGTGGAAACTAGTTTAAAACCCTCCTTAGGTTGGCCACATGATGCCCAAAGATGCTTTCCCCCATTTTCATCAGATGGATTTCACCTTGTGATAGCAAGGTAATTCTCCTCCTAAGAACATCTGCCCTTTGTCAAAGAAACCAAAGCCTTTCTGTCGACACCAGTCTCAGCCATGCATTCACTTCCAGGGTACGATGGTCCTGCCTGGACTCTTGCCTCCGCAGGAAGAACTGATGAAAACACTACTGGTGAGGCAAGCTCCTTAATCCTCCAGCCAAGAGCCTCATAGCCACCTCTGATCTGCCCAATGCCCATCCTGACAGTGTTCCTGGTCCATGAAACCATTTGAGAGAGAAATGGATGATTAAATCCAGTAAGTTACATTACAATTACACAAAAGAGGAGCTTCCTCTGTCCACCACAGAGGTGCCTTTTAGATTAGCAAGTACAGCCTGCCTTTGTACAGTGGCCATAAGGTTCCAAAACACATTGATCATTTAAAAAAACAACCCAAAACAGTTAGACCTCTTGTGGCAGAGGTGATATCTTTTATTAGACCAACTAGATAGTGCAAAAAAAGTCTTTATTTGCAAGCTTTCAGGCTCTCACACCCTTCCTCAGGCAAAGGAGAATGCAAAGATTGGGAAATTTCTCCCAGGTAGAAATGAAATTTCATATTGCACAGGAGGACTGGAGGATGGCATAAGTCTTCTGGGTGGAAAAGTTCATTTTATGCAAATAAGGTTCAGGGAAAAGTTAGAGCAGTCTATTTACCTCAAAAATGTCTGATGGCAAGCAGGATGTTGAATTTTGCTTCTTTCTTGTTAAGTTGTTTCATATGGCACAGGAGAACTGGTGAGGGAACGTTTCTCCTGGGTAAGGAAGTTCTGTTGTGGTTAAGCCACTCTGCAAGGATGCAAATTTGGCTCGAACAAAGGGCAGGCGCAGGGGCATTTGCTTCCAGGTCTCAGGGTGTTGAATTTTGCTCAGTTCAGTGTACCATATTCCAGTCTCCTGTGAAATATGAAGTTTCATTTCTACCCGGAGAAATTTTACAAGCTTTACATTCTCCTTTGCCTGAGGAAGGGTGCATGAACCCAAAAGCTTGCAAATAAAGACTTTTTTTTTTGCAACTATCTAGTGGGTCTAATAAAAGGTATCCCCTCTATCACAAGAATTCTGACTGTTTTTGCCTTTAGACCAATGTGGCTACAACCTGTATCCCCAGAACAGTCATTAGTTTCACAATAAATCTTCCATGCCATTACTAAGAATTACTCCTCTTTCAATAACAAGCTAGAAACTGCAAATATTTGTAATAAATGCAGAAAAGATCACAAATCTTTTGGTATTAATATGAGGGTTTGAGTCGGGGGGGAAACCCCTGCTACCATTATTATGAAATCTATAAAACTATTGAAAAGGAAAATACACAGTTCTGTTTAATAAATGCTGCACGGACCGTGGGGTTTGCAGAAAGAGAAGGTAGCAGAAAAGAATGCAGAGCATTTTATAACAAAATGCGGAGCAGATTGCTCGCAGAAGTACTGAAAGAAGAAAGACAGCAGTCTACATCACAATACAAAATCAATATTGTTTACAGGGAACCAAAGTAATAAGAACAGCAATGAATTAACTTTAAGTGCTTCTAGCGATATATGCCTAGGAAAAAAAATGTAAGTATTTAGAGACACAGCTGGACAATACATTGATGGCTACATTGAAACACTGATCAAAGCAGTTAGGGTTAAAGGTCGCCCACCCTCCCCCCTTCCAAAAAATACTGAAACAGATGGTGCTTCCTGCAGGGATACTACAGCCACCACGGTTTATAAAAATACTTTTGCAACTTTAGAGAAAAATTAATAATGTCCCACACTTGTAGTAAGACTTTTAATAAATATTAGTTCAGGCACCCTCTGTAAGGAAAGGAACTACTGTATTGTCTCACATACTACAAGCCCCCCCGACTACAACATATACTTTGTGTTTGGCAGGAAAATGTAGGGTGAAGGAAAAAAAAAAAAAAAGATTTTTTTTCCAGAGTTGTGGCCGACTATGCAACAGAGTAACTCATAGTCATCCTGGAAATATACAGCATCCAGGACGCGTGGCATCCCAGGAGACAGTCTGACGGAGGCAGCAGGAATTTCCTGGCATGGCAGGACAGGATAAGGCAAAGCTCCCAACCCCTGCAAGGGCAGCTGTTACTTACAGGTTCTTATATAAAGAACTATTTACAATAAAGAAGTAAAAGTGTTGCTGCACACCACAGGCCTCATCAAGATGCTACAGACTGCATGCTGCAGCTCACTCATCCTCAATTGTGGCTGTGAAAGGGTTAACCCCTCAACCTCCCCCTGCCCCCATATGCTCTTTGCAGCACCAGCCAGCTTGGCAGCTATGAGTCCCAGTGCCTCCTTGCCCTGTCCTACCTCGCCTCTTTTCCAGCAAAGAAAACTCATCTCCTCTTGCGAGATGCACCCCAATTTTGGAGGAATGATTTTAAGGGGCAAAGGTATATGAGAAAATACAGTATTCCCCCCCCATAATTCAGCTTTGGGAAGCTTCACAACACTAAACTACGATACTGTGCTCTCTCTCCTGCCCATGAACTTTCTAGTCAAATTGAGGATCTTGACTAGTCAGAAACCATTGGCGTTGTTTATATGTGAAAGTAATTGTAAAAAACCTTAGCACAGCCTCCAGTGGGCAGGGACCTCCCAAATTGTTCTGTTCAGTATTACTGGTAGGTGCCATCTCCTGTGTGAACCATCCAACAAAATGTATATTAATGCAGTCAGAGCAAAGAAACGCATCTCCTCTTCTCCATTTCTGGGGCACAGTCTAATTTTTAAGGCTATCTTTTGTAGCTAATCGAATATATCTGGTTGAAAGTGCATGGAGTCAGGCTAGATGATTTAATGGTTCCTTCCAGCTTAAGCTCTATGGAACCAGATGGAGTTCTCTGAACCTCTAAAAGTTAATTTTTAACACATCCTGGAAAATTGGGTAAATTTTAAACGAGTCAAAGACTGCCACGGTCTTTAAAAATGGGCCATTAGAGACCAGTTAGCCGGACATTAACTTCTGGTAAAATAATGGAACAGGACACTAAAACAACAAAGAATTAAAAGGTGATTTATTCCCTACTACTATTTGGGTCTGACATATCTGCGGCCTCTCTGCTTCTCCTGCCCTTTGTGGCACACAATAATTTAGCCTCCTAGGGCCTGAAATGTTTCAAGTTAACTAAAATTATAAGACACGATATAGGTAGGGACAGCTGGGTAAAAATGAATGGTCTATGACATGCAGGAAGTCAGAGGTGATGATCTACTGGTCCCTTCTTGAC
The DNA here is from genome assembly GCF_001723895.1 of Crocodylus porosus. Taxonomy (NCBI): domain Eukaryota; kingdom Metazoa; phylum Chordata; order Crocodylia; family Crocodylidae; genus Crocodylus; species Crocodylus porosus. The sequence continues at coordinate 134,980,227 of NW_017728931.1, read as the reverse complement.
TTGATCTCTATACAGTTATGAAGATGCAACAACTAAGGCAGGAGAAGAAATGGGCCTGAATAAGGGCTTGTCAATCATGCAGTGGTTTTCAATCGTTTTTCATTTGTGCACCATTAAAATGAAGGTGTAGACTCCTTTGGAAATTTCAAAAGGAGATGTGGACCCCTTGGAAGTGTAAGTGTGGGTTTTCACAAACTTTTCGTTGATCATAGTTAGATTCATTGATTCATAGATGTCAGAAGGGACTTCAGCAGGTCGAGTCCAACCCCCTGCCCTGGGCAGGAAAGAGCGCTGGGGTCAGATGCCCCAGCCAGGTGCTTGTCCAGTCTCCTCTTAAAGACCCCCAGGTAGGGGCGAGCACCACCTCCCTTGGGAGCCCGTTCCAGATTCTGGCCACCCTGACCGTAAGGAAGTTCTTCCTAATGCCCAACCTAAATCTGCCCTCTGTCAATTTGTGGCCATTGTTCCTAGTTACTCCAGGCGGTGCCCTGGTAAATAGAGCATCTCCTATTCCCTGCTGCCCTGCCCTGACGAATTTATAGGCAGTCACAAGACCCCCTCTCAGCCTTCTCTTGTGAAAGCTGAAGAGATCCAGGTCCCTCAGTGTCTCCTCGTAGGGCCTTGCCCACAGGCCTCTGACCATACAAATAGCCCTCCTCTGAACCCTCCCAAGATTTCCAGCAGGCCCCCGGGAGCTGCATATGGTGGCAGAGAGCAGGGCCCACAGCTTCCCCCCGGCAAGTGTGCAAGTCCCGGAGCTACTTGTGAACCGTGGGGAGCCCCCCATGACGGGACCTGGCAGACCTGAGCTCTGCATTCGCACTGCCCCGGTGCGCGCGGGCCCCAGGATCCCACCAGCCCCATGCTCCAGCCCAGCTGCAGCTTCCCCTTGCCCCCCACCACCACTTCCTTCCCTGCTGCCTTGTGCAAATGCTGCAGCAGGGAAACAAGGAGGGAGCGCTGGGGGCCAGGCAAGCTGAGCAGGTCCCCCAGCGGCTGACCCATCCAGAAGCCGTGCGTGCTGACTAGGGCCAGCGCCCTCCCGCACATCAGGGTGAGAGTGAAGTGCGCAGCTCGGGCTGGTACAATTCCTTGGTGGATGCCTGTAGGCTGGATGAAAATCGCCTGGCGGGCCAAATCCTGCCTGCGGGCAGTATTTTGCCTGCCCCCGCCTTAAGAGTTTTAGGTGTAAACATTGAGAGAAACCAGCGGAACAAGGAAATATTAATGTCACAGAATGGAAGATTTCCAAGTTTCACCAATTTCTCTCTCTCTCTCTAAAGCTAAATTAGAAATCTTTATTTCTATTGACGGATATTCCTTTACTCTCTCTCACCCGCGGCAATAATACTGAATGCTGCTTAGAAAAACGCCTTCCTCCAAGTCATTTCTTCACGGTAACTAAGGTGAGTCCTGAAAGGTAAAGCCATTAGCCCATGCAGTTGGTAGCCTGACGCAGTCACGTTTAAAGAGTGGAGCAGGTGTCACAACTGTCCGCCACTCCATGCAATTATCAATGAAGAATCTATTCAGTCTCAGAGGCCAAACACAGTGTCATCTGTTAGCCTTTGTGTTCAGAGCTGTTGCTGGAAGGTTTTTTTATTCTAAAAGAAGCCCGTAGGAAAGAGTACAGATTTTACAAGAGTTTTGGCCCTCCGTATTGCTTCAAGTCTTTGTCTGTCTCTTTGTCCTTGATTTCAACACTTCTTTATACCAAAGACCTCTGAACCAAAGCTGTAAAGAACTTTCTGAGCTGCAGTAAGTTTCTTGAAGTCTGTTAGAATTAATACAATTCATTTCCCTTCTGCTACATCTTAAGCATTGTATTGCCACTTCAAATGCAGAGCCCACTTAACTTGTTCTGGAAGACTTCAGATGTCAAGGCAATGAGGTTTTTGAGCCTCCTGTAGCATTTACAATGCAATTTCATTTCAAACACATCCTTTTAAACAATAGCTGTAAAAAAGAAAAAGTCACTGGAAAAAAAAATAGAAAATGCTTTCCAGGATGAATTAATAATGCGCACACAGAGCAAGAGGTTTGTCTGACAACTAGAAGAGACCAAAATATTTGGTACCACATAAAGAATTCTCAGAGTGAACCAGAGCTCACATCCAGCACTTTTGAACAGACATAAAAGCTTCATTTCACATAGCAAAATTTAAAAAAAAACAAACAAATGAAATGGAAGATGAAAGGAAAATGGGGAGACAGAAGCGAGGACAGTTATTTGTGTGGTGCCAACACTACATGAGATACTTCACAAAGAAGTGTGAAGTTCTCCCAGAAGTTTATAATGCGAGGCTGCTAAACCTGAACGTCTTGATGTCAATGCATCTCTCAGAGCAGAGGTTCTCAGCCTCGTTAGACTCAAGGCACCCCTCGGATAATACCAGCTCTTAGCTTGCAATTGTTTTTTGACTACAGAAAAAGAATAGAGCAATTCTTCTGTTGCAAACAATTCAGGAAGACCATGATAGGTCCAAATGTTTTTAACACTATGGATACCTATTTGAAGTCGCTGGACTTATCTTGTTAATTGTCTAAGATCAGGGCTGCCCAACTAGCAGCTCATGGGCCACATGCGGTCTACAAGGGGTTGATGTGAGGCCTCCAGGCTCCTCTCTGTTCTCCCTATAGCTCCAGTTGCTGCAGCAGGATCTCAAGGCTCCCATTCCCCCAGCTTGTGATTCCTGCTCCCACACCACAGCCCACAGCACTGGGGGAGTCCACAAGGGTCATGCATGCATGTGGTGCAGCAGTGGGCAGAGAAGGAAAGCCTGGGGGCCCACAGCTTGCCCCAGTGTGGAGCGACCCATGCAGCATATGATAGCTTAGAAGTTGGACAGCCCTGGTGTAGGTGTTTGCACACCAGTAGTTTTCAGCTGCTGTGAATAAATGTACATATCTTGGCTCTGTTGTGACCAACAACTTGAGGCTGAACTGAATACTCATACTAGCAAAGCCGCGGGTATCCTAAGCACGCTGAGCAAACAAGTGGGGAACAACAACGAACCAATTGTCCAACTGTCCGCGTATATCATCACGCTCACGTCAACACTCTTGCACAGCAGCAAATCCTGGACCGCGTGCTCTAGTCAAGAAAAATTTCTCAAAAGCTTTCTCTTACGCTGCCATTCAAAACGCATCTAATATTCGAAGCCAGATTTGAGCTGGCAGAGAAACGTGGCAGCCGGTAACAACAACAGAACGTACCTGAGGCAGGTAATAGAGGCAGACAGAAGATATGAATTGGCTTATCAAAAGCACTGAAATGAAAAATATTTGGAGAAATTCTGCTTGACAGAAAGTCCTGCCACAAGGATATTTTAGAAATGAAACATTAAGTACTTTTTGGAGGAAGCTGGCTACTTTTCTTGAGAGCCCCTTTAAGCTGAGAAATATTAATCACTTTTCCAACAAAGGGGAAAATTTCACTACGGGGTTGTCACTTAAAGCTCTTGCTATTAATTTATGACGTTACTAAATTATAGAATGCCAGCTGATTTTCAGCACAGACAGCACTGCCACAGGAGCAGGGCGTAGACAAGCTGAGATTAAAAAGCTTTGCATACTGGTTAAGTAAAGTTATTCTAAAGCAGCGATTTCTCCACCACGGTGCTGTGGGGTGCTGCACAACATTAGCATTGTTAGGTGGGCAAACACATGCATGATTCGCAAGGTAACCCCAGGGATTTCAAGCAGGAATCCAAAGCATCAGCATCACTCTGACCTGTTGTGAACTGAGCTCCTTGCAACAGAAGAACTGCTCTGTTCTTCTTCCAGAGTCAAAAAAAAAAAAACCAAGTGAAAGTTATTTGGTCGAACAAGAGGTGCCTTCAGTCTAAAACAGCTGAAGACCACTGTTTAAAATAGAACTAGGACCTTATCATGAAATGGATACACTTGATCCTGATCTCCAGAAGTGCCTCTCTAGCTCTGGAGTCAACAGGGTATGCCTAGACTTCCTCCCCAGGGCCTCTGGGAGCACTGGTCTGGAGCACACAGTGACTGTCCCCTCCTGCCGTACACTCACCACCCCTGGAAACAAACCAGTGAAGCTGCTTCAGGAGCAGTCTCGCCACCTCCCTCGAGGTCTCTGCCTCCGGGGTGCTCTAGAGGGGGTATACCTGCACTCACGTCACTACCTCGTTCCCAACTTTGCTGCAGGAGAAGCGTGCATCTGCCTGTGAAGGCAGATCTCCGGAGCCATCAGTGCTTATCCCTTTGAAAACCGGACATCTTTGACCTACTTTAGTCATCAGTTAGACAGAAGATGGGGGTCATCATGCATTCCTCCCATACAGAAGGGTAGCGTGAGATTTAACACGGGTTAGGTGCTAAGTAAATACAACACATCGGGTCTATGGGTTGGAAGTCATTATAACCCCATGACAACTAATGGTTACTGTCCTGTTCAGAGATAGGTGCAAAGAGGAATGGCAAGACTGTAGCGTAGGACCTAAACACAATGTTCCCTGAAATTCCTGGGAAGACGGCTGACACGTCAGTCCTCGCTGGGTCCGGCTGCCTGCAGGAGGACCTGGCTAGATCCATTCCTCCCGACACTAATCTCCAGCTCCCAAGCCCCGTGCAGCAAAACCGTCAGGGATCCAGGTCCTGCTGCAAAATCAAACCCTGACAACTCAATGCTGTTTGAGGCTCGTACAGACTAACAGAGCTTCAAAACACAAGTAGATCCAGCGAGGTGCATTACTTACATCATGCTATCTGTACTGTATGGCCAATTATCCATCAACTAGTCGGTAAGTAATTTTTCTTCATTAACCCAACTCAAAGATGATTAGGAATTTTGGAAGTTTTTCACTTCCCTCCTACAAGACGCATTAACCCAAATTGCCGGGAAATTACAAAGCCTTTATTTAGAGCCATTCTAAATACCAGAACATGATTCACTCCTAACGAGGAGGTAAAGCGAGGGAGTCTACCTTTAGAGTTCGTATTAAAGTAATTACCAGAGCCACACAAGTGTTATTTCGGAGGCTGAAGGCCTCTGCAAGAAACCACTTAGACAAACAGGGAAAAGTACTGTATGACCAATTCTATGAAGGATAAGAAAAGCAATAGATTAAAAGCAATCTGCTTATGCCCTCCCTGGGCTGCACCTTTTGTGTGCCCAGAGAGTCAGGACTTTGGAAAGCATTTCAAAGCCGTTCAGACAGGATTTTTAAGACGTTAAACACGAATTCCTGTTCCCTGAATACGTGCTCCCTTAGGAAGACATTTAAGGGCCTAAGCTGTTGTCTTCCTCACCTGAAGATGCTCCGGCAGAATTTTCCCTGCGGGAAGTCCAGGCAAACGCAAGAAGCTGCACAACTTGCAGCAATGCCAGATTCCCTGGCAGTGCAAATGAGGGACGGCTCACGTGGCATTCAACAGCATCCTTATCCTTCTTATCAATGCCTTGGCAAAACTTCAACTGTCCGCAAAAAGGGCTAATAAGGAGGAATAACATGTTGCAGAAGTGAAGGTCTCATAAAAAAGCGTCCTGAGCAGACACAAATTCTTCAGGAACGAGAAGCCCTTGTGAATTAGTTTATGGAAACAGGAACACCCAGCAGAAGCCAGACACTGGTAAAACATTTCTTGGAGGCAGAGCTTACGGCAGCACTTGAACTGCTCCTCAGCAAGAGAAACAGAGCACATCGTGCTGCTGTCTCCATGTTTTGCAATGGTTGTTAGGCAACAACATGGTGACTTACCCCGACAAAAGCTCTCGGCACAGCTACGGACTGAACGGAGTCCATCTGTTGCGAGCGTCTGACTTGTTATAGTAACAGGGTCAACACGTCTACGGATGCAACTCATCTCCTGCTGCTCTTGCTATTAAATACTTACGCCAGGGAAGCGAACCCAGATCCTGCAAGAAATGGTTTCTGCCTGGGACTTTGGAACTGGGTAGTGTATAAGCACAAAAAGGTGGTCCCAGTTCCCAATGAATTTACCAGCTCAGGCCTTGATTATAAAAAATATACATAGCAGCAGCCCTACTCTCAGTACATGAAGTTGAGCAGGTACATGTCTTTGCAGGATACAGATGACAAGCAGCAGATGAAAGTATGAGAGGGTGGCGGGCACTGCGTATGTGCGGTTTGATAGTTTGATACCTACATACACATTTCGTAGGAATTAAACAGCTGGAAGGGACCTCAAGGATCATCTAGTTCAGGGGGTGGCAACCTACAGCCAGGGGGCCGGATCTGGCCCACAGAGCTGGGACATCAGCAGCTAGGGCTAGCGGCCTATTTTCCAACCTAGCTCCATTAAAGCAGACCCCCGTTTCTAAAAAGTTGCCAATCCTTGATCCTAGTCAGACTTGACTCAAAAGCAGGATGTGCAATTCCAAAACTATCCCTATCAAGCTGCTTATCCAGCCTCTTAAAAATCTCAAAAGAAGATTTGGCTTCTTTGGAGTCACATAGATTTACATTTTCCAACAGTCCCTCAGGCCATCCCGCACAGATGGGCTGATTTCTTGTAGGTAGCACAGAAGCGGGGCTTGAGAAAAAGCCTTCGAGGTGGAAAAGACCATGGTATAAAATCAGTGCAAGGATAAGAGACAGAGAGTAGCAAACCAGTGGTCAGGACGGGACTGGCAACTCAGCCCAGAGCAGGTAGGGAGGGAGAGCAGTCAGAGGGGCAGAGCCGCAAAGGGCACCAAGGCTCAGGCCAAGGAGCTTGACCATGAAAAGAAGCTGCAACCCTAACGCTGTTTGCCTAATTAGCTAGCATGAGGTTAATATATTGTAACATCGTCAATTTTGTTGTGGGGTTATATTGTTACTGCTGAGAAGCTTGGAGCCAAGGCTAATGTCTTTTTCTAAATCCATGCTTTGATACAGGAACCTCTTACTTCACGCATAATAAGAAAGAAGTTCAATTTACACCATCACATCGAACCCACTACCCAGTATAAGCTACTCTAGCATTTCCCATCTGAGAAGAGCCTTGAATGTGCTGGACTTTCAGAGGGTAAATGCTTAATATGATCTTTTAAAAAAAATGGATCCCTTTACAATGGCCCAAGTAGGACTCCAAAAATTATGACACCCAGAAAAAAATTAAGCCCACTTCAAGGTTTCATTTGTTTTACAATCCAAGTATTACAAATAGGTGGGCATACATTTCAGACCTTTGCCCACAATCCCCGCTAGGCTTGTGCAAGAGCCACCACAGTTGCCTGGTTTCTGTAGCAGGGTGGTTAATGGCATTAAAAACCTGCTGCTGCTAGTGGGCAGCGAGGAGGCTGGAAAACACTAAATGGGCATTTGTGCACATGCTTGTGCCTTAGCGCCGAGCGCTTGGAACTGGCGCTGAGGCGCGTTTGTATAAATGGCGAAACGCGCATCAGCACTGAGAAAATGGCAGCAGTACACTTTTGAACTAACAAAGGTGTTTCAATTCAAAAGCACACTACCCCTATTTTCTCAGCCCTGACACATTTCGCTGTTTATACAAATGCAGCGCCTGGCACGTCAGCCCGCACGTGGAGAGACTTGATTAACTGAATCCGCTCCAACGCGCTGGATCTCTGGTGTGTCAGAGCAGACAAATGTACGTGTATAAAGTGCTCAATGCGTTTTTCTGACCCAGACCCTGCAGGTTGGTCTTGCAGTAAAGGCCCCGGGCTACAGGACTTGGGATGAAAACCCAGGAACGAAGCAGCCAAAAGAGAAGGCCTGGATTGGATTTTCACACAGCTTGAAGCTTCCCTTGAAAATAAAGCCGTGAGTTGACTATGACTGGAACCAAGTAGGGAAGGCCCGTGCTTATCCCAAAACACACAAACACGACAAGATCGACATTCCTCCTAGTTGGTGCAAACCACTAAGGTGTACGTGGGCTCCTGCACTTGGAAGGAGAGAACCAGATAGTAATCTTGAAAAGTTTCCATAACCCCCTCTAGCCTTTAACATGTCATTTGGGATCAGAGCAATGTTCTCAAAGCAGATAGCCGCTCTCTCCCGTGGGACGGCCATCACTGGCAAACTGAATGTTTAGGAGAGGGATACAAAACATGAGACAAAGCAGAACAGGGAAAGGAAACGTTCATGCATTTCCAGGGAAAGTACTTCCCCTTACCTCTTCTGTATTCTTAAAGATGTAGCCTTGTGGTGAAAAAGCAACTCCAAATATAATAGTCCTTCCCCCCCGCCCCCCACCAACTCTTCAGAAAACTTTTAAAGCCCTTTAGAAAGAAGTTTCCAGGACAAAAAAAACCCTCGCAATATGTATAATACTCTCAAAATATACCTTTGCTATACCCTTACCAAGGTCTATGGATAGTAGGGCTGTGCGAAGCTTCAGTTGCTGATTTGATTCGGTGGAGATGCGACCGGATTTGGCAGCTGAATCTGAATTGAATCAGGAGACCCTTTAATCTCTCTGAATTGAATCGAAACCCTCTGAACTGATTTGGAGAGATTCGATGATTCAGACAGGCACAGCTTTAAATGTTTTTTCTACATACCTCAAGGTACCCGGTGGCTCGTGAATGCTGAGATGCTGGGGCAGATGGAGCATCCCACAGGAGCACAAGGGGGTCCCCAGCATAATCAGCAACGGACACAGAAGTGGAGTGGAAGTACTTCTGGGTCAGCCAGGAAGCACGCTGAGCCCCCGGCTCAGCAACTGGTGCCTCTTAGGTCTGGGAGAGGGCACTACTCAGGGTCCCCCTGGGGCTGATTGCTGAGCCGGGGGGACACGAGAGGGTCCCCAACTCGCTCAGTGGCAGACCATGAAGTATTTCCAGTCCACTTCTAGGTTCACCACCAAGCACATGGGGGGGCCCCCCTCCCACGCTCCCGTAGGACGCTCCATCCGCCTCGCCATTGCACCGTTCGTGAGCTGCGCCTGGTACCACGAGGTTTGTAGAAAAAATGTTTAAACCTGTGTCTATCGCCCAATCGCTGATTCTCCGAATCAGGAAGGAAACTTCAGATTGGGCCAAATCGAATTGGGACAGTAATCCAAATCAATGAATCAAATCACTGTCCCCGATACAGGCCAAATCCAAATCGAATACAGCCCATTTTGAACGCCCCCAATGGATAGTGTTAATAGGGTCAGTTAGAATCTGAAATGCCTGTGTTGCAGGAAATTTTAGCTTTTAAAAAAAATGTATTTTCTGCATTAGTAGGAAACCACTATGTTTCTCCCCCCCAGAAAAGAAATTCCAAGGATTTTATACAGAAACATCCCAGTGCCATTTTGTTTGGACTTCCAGGCTGCTTGCAGACTTCACGCCACGGAGCGGGATGGGTACAAGGCCTCAGAACTGCGGCTCAAGCCAAGGCTCCTGGGTCTTTCAGACCTGTAGCTCTGCAGAAGCTAGAGAGCCCAACCAGCACAAAACCCTGGAAAATGCACCTGGTTTCTAAAAGATCTGACATCAGTCAACCCGGTCCAATGGGACATTCAGATGGTCAACGTGGCATTTTCCTGAGAATACAATTTTGCCAAAAAAATTCTGACCAGCTGAGTAAGCAAACCAGTTTTCTCTGAACACTGTCAGAAGAAAAGCCTGACGAGGTGCAGGATGACCTCTGTGTTCTTAACTGCTTTGATTGCGTTACCAGCAAATAGCAGGCAATGAGCAAAAACACGGCTATTCAAGGAAACTCCAGAGAAGAGCTCTAGAAATCCGGCCAAAATGAAGGGGGAAGAAAAGAAGGAAGTACGGGTTGATTTTCCCTCGCCTACCACAACAGAATAAACAAAAGAAACCTATACAATCAGGGGCAGGAGGGAGAACGTGATATTCTGATTCTCTGACTATTTTAACCCCCCAGGTATTCTGCACCTGTGGATGGATTACTCTGTGGGTACAAATAAAAACTACAAGACAATGCCACGGGCAAGCATCAAACTCAGGAAAGAACTTGCATTTTTTTTTTTGCTCCAGCTAAGTACTTACTTTGGTACAGAGAAACCAGAACACGGTTCTTTTCCTCAAGCTTGATAGATTTGGCAACCATTTTAAAAGCCATGTTCAAATCACTGCAATCGTTTTTGCAATTGTTGTTATTGGCCTGTCTCTGCATCACAGCAGTGCATCTGAAAGCATTTGGGTTTCCTTAACATCCCAAAAGGGAAAGAAAAAAACCCCCCCTCTGGCATGTTATGCAAGAAGAGAAATCTATGCTTTTTTAACATTTAAAGACAGGAGGCTATTTTTTGCTTAAAATGTTGTTAAGCTGTAACTATGCAGCATTCACAGATCTTCATAAAGCATGCCATGTTTACAGAACTATAAAAAGGATTTTTTCCTCCCCAAAGTACTGGAAGCTGAATGCACACTGCTGGAAAATAAAAAGGTAGGCGTTTGATGGCATATTTTGAATAGTACTCCCCCTTTGTGCAAGCAGGGTAATGGGACCCACGGGGGAGATAAAAAAAAAAAAAAAAATCTGTAATTTGCAAGTCAATTTCAAAGTCAAATCTCGGGTGATGTGAAACTCAGGGTAGGGTTCTTCAGAAAAATCTCCTTGGAAAAGGTACACAAGTCCCTCAGGAAACCTGGGGATTCGCCTCTCAACATTGCTAGGCTGTGCTGCCTTTTGACATTTTGATGTTGTTTACTCTTCAGAACTAATTTTGGAATTAAGAGACATCTCAAGCTATGTCCAAGGGTTCCCAGCAAACATTGCTTTGGTTGGTTTGGGGGTTTTTTGTGGGGGGGCAGGGAGTGCAAGGTAGAAAGGATGCAGTGCTAGACTGTTACTTTATAACAAGGTTTCGATTCTTCTCTGGGTTATGAGACTTCTTTTGTATAAAAACAGGGTCCATATCTTTAGCTTTGTTCGCTTTGGCGTTTTTGTCGATTTGGGGGCTCTTGGCCATCAGAAACCTTAACGAGGGATCACTATGTGGAAGTGGCTCTCACCGATCCCCAATTATAAGGGTGTAAATCCTACTAAAACACCCATTTACCTCCTTCCTTCATACTACTTCAGAAAGGTTGGGATGGCCTGCTTTCAATACTCCCAAAACTTTTACCTCTGCATTATGACAATGCTTATAATCAAACCTCATGCTTCAGGCTTTCAGGTAAGTTGGTAGCAGGGGTCAGGAAGGATATACAATTGGCTACTTTGTTTCTCCCTTCCCCCCCACAATACACATCATCTTCTAAACCATTACAGATTGACCAGAGATAGAGATGGGACATCAGACAAGCTGAATCAATGCTCTTCAGTAGTATCAAATTCTCTCTCCTGGCTGTTTAACTGGAGCGTTCACATATCCCAGTTCAGACTGACCATCAGATTGGGAGCTAAGAAGGAATTTTATGGCCAGATTAGAGACCGGAAGAGGTTTTTCGGCTTCTTCTACAGCATCCATGGCCTGCTGGGATCATCTGGACCCGCCACTGCTGGGTAGTGTTGACACCTCTTACCTGTTCTCTGTGCTGCAGTAATTTAGTCCAGCCAAAGTCCTTATACTGAATATAGGCACCTGGATGAAAACGCCATGTATTACAATATTTTGGACTATAGAATCTAGCAGTCCGTCCTCACCTTAAACTCTCTTGAAATTCTGGGAGGACTTAGCCAAGAGTATTTATGTATCTATATTTACTGTTTGCACACTTTAGAATAAGAAAATCAAGAAATTGTGAGGACATCTCATTTGTCAGGACCCCTGTACCAAAGTAGGATTTCTGGTGCAAAAGATAATGCTACTTGTGTTTTGCCATGTTTTGTAACCCTGAGTATTTTGTTAACTAACAGGAATGACATCCTGGGTGTTGAGAATGCCTTTAATTACTACTAAATAACTGGATTTTATAAGCAAGAATATGCTTCTCTCTATATATAACAGTACAGGGGGCTCTGCCACATTAAATCCATAGAAAAAAAGATTTGCTCTGTCATTAATACAACTGTAAGGGCTTCATGGGCCAGCGAGTCCACTTTTTTTGACTCATAGTAGGTGACAATATTGGGAGAGGGCAGGAAAATTAGGATGACAGTTCAAATTCCTGGTTTCCAAAAATACTGCGAACACTGCTTAACAATGAAGAAGACTACAATCAATACCTGTCTGCTGCTGGAATGCTGAAGAGGCTTTCTAAGGACTATATTGATATTGCTGAGTCAAAAAGTAAAACACAGAGACAAAGTAAAAAGGGCCTACGTTATCAAACCATGTGTATCATTCATCCTGGGAAGAACAGAAGTATACCGCAACTATGAGCATAATCAAACATGGTAAAAAAGGCACAAAAACAACAAAGACTTAATTATTATTATTTAACATGTTAAAAATATGGTCACATCAAAATAGGATACACAGTTATAAAACTGTTGCAGATGACGTAAGAAAATAGTGTGTATATATTTTATATATAAAAAAAATCTACAGTATTTACTAGTGTTGATACATATTTTGGAGCAGCCTTGTGCCGTTTGCACAAAGTAAATTGTACAGCTTTATTTATAATGTATCACAGAACCATGGTTAAACTTTGGGATTATTATGCTTAGCCATATTAATATATACAGACATTTCTAAGCTGCTATAAGCAATCAGAACTAAGGTAAGCCCAAATAATATTTAGCATCACGATTTCAATTTTAGAGTTTCAGTGTAGTGCTTTGCTACTGTTATTTCTCTGCAATTATTTTTTAAATATAAAATTGCCCAGTTTATTAAAAATTACATCAGGCTCCTTATATACACAAAAAAGTTTGTGAAATATCCTAACTAAAGATTACTTCCATTAAAAAAAATTACTTCTGTACCTTACAACTTAGAGAGCCAACCTGCAGCAAGAATAGGCACTAAAGCTCAATCTTTAAAGAAAAAAAAAGTTATGTTTTCTAGTGTTCAACGTTGCATTCAGTGTATACTGCTAACAAACCCTTCAAAACACCTCCCCAACACCCAGCCTGATTTTGATGCTGCTGTTTTGGTATTTAAGAGTTAGAAATCTCTTCTGTTAAGAGCCTGCAAGGGCTCAAACTCGCCAGGCTCTTACAACGTTCACTCCCATTAGCTTCAATGAGCGCTCAGCACCCTCCACGTGGTGTCCAGCAGCTCAGAGGACTGCACCCTAAGAATGCCGCTTTTTCATTTCACAGTGGATGAAAACAAAAGGAAAGGTAGTTACAAAAGGCTGCAAGCACTAACCAGTGACATGTAAATGACAAGAAATCTAGGAAACTTCCTATTAACAGTCTGGGTCACTTTAGTATAAGACATTACACAAATTTTTCTCAACAGCCTAACGGTGCAGAAGCATTTGCCCAGCCATGGACATGAGCCTACTGGCTCTTTGGAAAAAGGAGGGCAAAACATAATAAGGTACTGACATGACAGAGCTTAAGAGGGCTGCATGTCTTACTCCTAACACGTCAAGGGGCTGGCAATTTTTTGTACCTATAAGAGGACTATTTGGCAATCCAGTAGTGTACCCTACAACTGACTTCCTAAGTCTGGCTCCTTGGCATGAGCATCATGCCAAGAATGCAGAATTACTTCTGTATCTGGCACTTTGCATGTTGTGCTCAAACACTTTGGAGGACTTCAACAGGGACACAAAGGATCACATTGTGGAACTGGATTTGGGTGCAAAGGTAGAAAATCTGTGCCAAAAGTTCACCCATACTCTAGAGACATGCTGTCCTTATAGACTGCCCTGATTTTAAAGCACCATTGTTGGCCAGATCAGACACCGTTTTTGGCTTCATGGTTTTCATGTGCCATTTTCTGATAGAAAAGGCAATTCAATAGCCAAAAAGGAGAGGAGATTACCTGGGCAATATCATCCCAGGTAAGAATACATTAATAATCCCAAAGCATCTCTCCAACTCAGATCAGATTCTGGGTTACTGAGGCAGTTGATACCTGAATAACAGGAAGAGCCCATTCAAAATGAATGGGTTCATTTATCAAATAAATTACACATAAAATAATTAAACTGAAAAAATACTTCAAATTTAGCCCAAGAGTAAATGCATCTACATTTTAAACTCTTCAGTTCTTCTCCATATATATATATATATCTCTATATGGAGAACTCTTTAGGTCTTCTCCACATATGTATGTGTGTGTGTGTATATATATATACACACATACACACATATATATACACACACACACACACACACAAAGTTTATGCATACAAGCGCACACACAATTATACAGTGCATTGTAACGTCAAACTACAGCTTGAAAATGTGTTACATGTGTTAGGCAGATAGTTCATTTCTCTACACAAGTTACTTCAATTTAAGAAACAATGGTAGTATCAGCCACGTTATGCATATGACACTATTGCTATTGCTATGCTTATCTGCATTAGATCCCTTTCAATGGGCTCAATGCAGGTGTAAGCGCTCAACTAGTCTCCATCAAACTGTGAAACTGCTCTGAAATAGATTTCTTATTTCTCAGAGACTTGCATGAACTGTCCAAATTCTGTATAAAATACTGATCTGGATAATTATAAACACAGCAATATCTCTTTAGTGTTTTTGGTTCCTGTCTTTTTCAGTTAGCATAGATTAGTTTTCACAGAAGTATTGATTCATGCATAGACAACCCATCACTTCGGCTTCTGTGGGGCTGGACATGGGATGATGGGCTTGAATATTGATATTGTGGTGAACCATATTCTTCCAAGGTTGGTGAAGTTCTGTATCTTATTGAACCATCCACGGAAACAGTTGGAAGATTATGGTCGTGAAGAGGTGCTGTCTGAAAGGATGGATATTTCTGTAAGTTATCCACGTGGCTTCGGTTAGCATCTTGGTTCCAAGGTTGCCCATATCTTTCAGGTCTGTGCACATAGGGAGCATCTGGCCACACTCTGCTGGAATAATCCACTGGAGGAATTATGAATTTTACGCTGGTAGGTGATCTAGAGTTACTGGGATAGGCATCAAAAGGCAGAACTTCTATTCTATTAGGAGTTGGAGACAGAGGATTTTGGTGATTGGCAGAATAAGAGTTCATGTGTGATTTATCAGGAAAAAACTCTGTTGAAGAGACAGAACCATACGGTCTACTAGAAGGGCTGGTTCGATTCCCATGATTATACTGAGGAGGTATAAAACCAGAATTCATTATATTGGAGGCATGCTTTGGAGAGTTTCCATGGTAAGTAGGTGGGTTATTATAAGATGGCAGCGGTGGTTTTACATTCAATCCATGACTTGATCCATCAGATTGAGATGAATACCGTGGGGTTCTCAGTTGTGAATTGAAGGCATAATTGCTGGATAATTTTAGTGGACTAGGGATTTTTTCCACTTGCTTTCTAGGAGAATTAGAGTACATTACATTCCTGGGACTGTGCACGTGAGCTCTCTCGAGCTCTTCCTCAACAAGATGCTCATTCTCATGGTCAACATCTAGAACGTTGTCATACTGTGATGCATTAGACTCTCGCTTACCTTCATCAACATCCAAAACCCTCATCTTTTGCTTTACATTCAATGGCTGTGGTTCTCCGGGACTCGGTAGCATGCCTGAAACAGAATGGATTATTGTTCTACCTTTGACCTCAGTATTAAATCCGGTGGTCTTTTCAATAACTTTGATATCTGATGGTTTATTCCACTTAGGTACAAATTCCCTTCTTGGGTTTGAAGTAGCGTTCGAATTTTGGTTAGCAGCTGCATTATTGTATTGCCTGGAAGTGTCTTGTGCTGTTGGCTGAGGCTTTTTTCTGATATCTATATCATTCTTGGAGTTCCCACTCCGTGTATCCAGGGGCCCAGACTTCTGTTGTTTGAATGAAGGCCTCTTTTCCAAGGAATTCATTCTTCTCCTGTTATTTGGTGAATTTGCTTGAACTTCTTCAGAAGACGGTTTTCTCTCCGTCCTCTGTGCTGCCTGTGTACCAGTATTGTTCTGTCCATTGAGCATGTGAGTAAGGTTAAGCACACCAGGCTGTGGGTCTGGTGGAATTTGTCCCAATGGCTTCTTGGGAAATTCATCATCTTTACCTAAAAAGAAGACAAAGAACAGTAACATTAGAGTGCATTAATTGTTTTTGTATACATACCCACCCACTGAAATCATTACTTTAAGTAATCTTTAATTCATATCTCACTCTAGAGCCTTGCAGCCAGATTCTGTTTAAATCTTGCTGATTCATGCTGCTTAATGGCTCAAAGATCCAGCTTTCTGTATGTATCCACACAGCTGAAATTCTCGTTTAGGATGTCAGCATCTCACATCTCCATTACCGCAACATCTCTCCCCCTCTGACCTTGAGAAATGGAGCCTTGCTCTGCTCATATGCATCTAGAAGGCTGCAGCAAAGACCATTTTCCTAGCCTGTCACTTTTTCCATGTCACTGTTCTTTTTCTTTGCATCCCTCCAATGGCTCTGCTTTCTCTCCTCCATCATATATAAGCTGCTTCTCTTCACTTTCAAGGCCTTTCAGGCCCTAGCCCTGCCCTGTACCTTCGCTCTCATTTAGGAAATTAAGTCCAACTTCTAGCCAATCCATGTATTTATCATGGCTTTTGTTGCACTTGCCAACAAGACTTCCTATCATGGGTTTGTTAGACTTGCCAACAAAAACCTTCATGTTGATTTCCCCCACATCTGGGGAGAAGTCCCCATTGTTATTTGTGGTGACACTTCGCTGATTTCTTTAACTCTTTGTTAAAAATCTTCTTTGCTGTAGTAATAAAAGACAACATCACTTGTAGATTCTTCCCAAGTGCTTTATTTATTTATTTATTTATTTATTAAGTTCTCTGCTGTTCTGCTTATAAGAGAATACCAAAGGACTTATAGCCCCCATCATTATAGTATTCAAATATGAACACTAAGGGTAAAAAATAGATGTCGCATTTTGATTCTGATTGATCAAAACCTGTGAGCAGCAAAGTCCTCTGCGCACACGCAGCTTATCCCTGGAACGGATGGTAATTAACTCAAATTAGCTGCGATTGTCCTAGGAAAAATGTGTTCTTTTGGACACATGAAGTGAGATGATGGGCTTTACTGTAAGATCCATGGTGCTGGGGGATATCAGAGGTCTGCTTTTACCATAACGTTTTTGTTCTGACTGAGATGCCATTAAATGAATAGCATTTGCAAGGGAAAGATATACCTGGAAGACGCTCTCTTTTGGTTACGAGCACATATCAGACCATATGCCATGCTTAATTGCCAGTCTCTTAAGAGTCAGTGCTAGTCCAGACTGCACCCATGAAAAAGAATTCTAAATAATGAACTGATGGCTCTGCAGTCTGTCTGATGATGCTTATATTACAATTCACACAAACCTTTCTGCCTAAGGCCAAGCACAGATAGACTGATTTAAAAATGGCAGAACCCAGTGTAAGATTTGTACCCCGCTGTTTATAGAAAAATCACGCAACTTAAACTGACTCTGGCTCAGGCTTTGTGAATGTCTGTACCTAGCCTAAGTCATCCTCTCCTTCCCCAAGGGAGGTATGGGTGACCCTTGCCATTTGCAGGGGGATACGTTCTCATATCTCCCATGAAGGGCAAAATCTGCGACTAAGGCACTGTGCTCATGAATGGCATCTGCGTTCATGAACTCGGTGCCCCTGGCAGCTGGGGCGGGGGCAGGCTGCTCTGGCAATGGCGTGAGCCCAGCAGCAGCAAGCACAGAGCTCCTGAGGAGCTCCTTTAAGTGTACTACAACGTGTGTTTGGCATTCGTAAATATTTGAAACCGCGACTGCTGAGGCTGCAAATAACGAGGGTTTCCTGTATTTTCTCCTTGTAAATTAACCCACTGGCAAATAAATAAGCCTTTACTCATATGTTCAGTAATTTCATGTTATAAGTAGAAAAAAGTCAAGTATGTTATTTTTAACCGTATTGCTCAAACAAAATGATTAAAACTTTTAGCCCACAATCATTAAAGAATCAGACAGCGCAGCCCAACTACTGCCTTCTGTATCAGGAAGATAATAAATTGTTATGTAAAACAACTACAATACCTTGGAAAGGAAAACAAGTTTGGTTTTGCTGATGTATTTTGTAATAAGTTATAGAAAATTGTTAAAAGTGGAATAATTAGCGTTTTGATCCTTACTGCTTTGCTGGAGACAGGACTGCGTGACTCTCCTTCATCACTCAGAGTCTGAGGTTAAAAGTTAATAGCTCACCATTACCAGTTATATGTATGACCAATTTGTTCTGTGCGTCTATACGGGTGCATGTGAGCGAACACTCACACATGCTCCTCTCTCAAATTAATGCAGTGCTTAGAACTATTAAGAGAGTCACAGTAATTGCACAATCAATAATATGAGTTACATCCTTGACAGCTGGTTCTTGTTAGAGGCACACCAATGGATATTTGTTATGACAGCACCTAAGAATTACCAACGGAGATCAGGGCCATGCCATGCTAGTCAGTATGTAGCCAAAGAGAGAGACAGCCTATGTCTGAGTTGTTCAAGAGAAAGGAACGAGATGAAGGCAGGTGGAATGACAAAGTAACAAAAGAGTCCTCACCAGAAATCAGAAGTCTATTTGCCACACTCCTAAATAATGCCAATGTCATCACTTATAATGATTTTCACTCTGCTCCAAACAACTTCTATACATGCTGTGTTAGTTCAGAGACTTACCACCTTCCTGAGGTATGGCTTCCTGTCGATTCACAGCGGAACATAAACTTCAACCTAAGCTTTCCAAACACAGCTTGACCAGGTTTCTTTCCATGCTACCCTGAATAGATGGTCATCTACACCTCTTGTACAAAGTTTCTAAGCTATTCACACCACAAAATGGCAGTGTAATTTCTCAGCCTATTTTTGTAGGCAGGTCAGTCGATCTTGCTAATTGCTTACAGATCCGTTTCAGGAGAGGCCAGGGGGAGTTTTCAAGTAGAAGATTAAATTTTACATTGTTCGCCCTCAGACCTCTGAGAGAAGATGACAAAAAAAAAAGAAAGGCTTGAAGAACCGGTTGGCAGAAAGCCCAAAAACATTTTGGAGGGCTTGATCCCACGGATGTCATGAGCAGCAGGACAGAAAATTCACCGGCTCATTTCTACAGTTCTTACCGTTTCTCAACCTGTTTATGGACCAGAAGGTACGGCAATAAGTGCTGAGAAATTGGCTGACAAAGTAGCCTTCCTAAGATAATACACTTCACACTGCATCAACCATGATGAGACTCGTCCTTTATTCTTTTAGTGTGGAATTCACCTTTTGCTGATTGTGGGGTTTTTGCTGCACCTGAGTCCCATTTACACTCCCACACAAGGAGGAATTGAGATCTTGGCCTGTTCTTCTGCACAGGGTTGTTTTTTGCCTTGACTAAATATTCCCAACACTAAAACCATACACAATTAGTGCTTCCAATCTTATTTGAATAATTAAAAGACATCAAATGCGGACTATCATAAACAAAAAGTACTTCCGTTTAATCCTGAATGCTCTATTTTAATGATCAGAATTAAGTCTGATGTGAGAAGCAATGCATACAAAACACCTTCCAAAAAACTGTTCAGACAAATTATGCAGAAGAGCTTAGTTTTATAACTCAGTTTATAACTTCCAGATGATTCATGAGGAGCTAAATGGTGATTTTAAGAAAATGACCTGTTATCAACTATAAAATGTTTTAATTTTCACCAAGAACATTTAATGTGTTTGTACGTAATAAATGTCTTCTTTAGGAAAAAACAGAATTCCCCTGCCAGTTCTGTCTTCCTTGTTTGAAATGCAGCTAAAAAGAAATTAAATACCTATTATTCCACTATCTGCAATTTTTTTTTGTATTTGCATGTACACATTTAAAAGCATCCACCACTCTCTCCAATCCTTTGCAGTCTTGAACAAATGTATAAGGAGCAGTCTGAACCTTTGGTTGAACAATAAGTGGGTTTGTTTCTTTTTAAAGGTAACATATTTAAGGTCTCTTAATTACCACTAAGCTTCCATGGAACCCAAATGAGAATATTTTAGACATTTTTATTGAATTCTCCATTACTTTAAAGATTACTTTCTGTCATCTTCCCCTCACATTTCAGAACAACTAAGGCATTAGCATTGGTATGTGCAGTTTGCTCGGTTTAGCTGAAATGGGCAATAACCTGAATTACTGCTGTAAAAAGGATGTCAGAACAAACCTCAGCCGTCTATTTTGAAGCTGTTATATTTAGAATTCATTTGTGTACCAAACAGTAGCCAAAATATTTCAAAATAACAACTATTCATTAGCAAAAAACTTTTGCATTTTAATATTAGGATACCCGGCTTTTTTTTTAGCTTTGTATACACATGTGATACTGGGACTTAAGAGTCAGTACCGAAGAAGACAAAAGATAACACATGGGATGAAAACAGACAGATTTATCTCTCAGTCATAATAAGGCTTTCACAGAACTGATAATCAAGTTGGCCTCGCAGTCAAGACACCAGAAGTCTTGCATAGAAGCAGCGTTTCAATCTTGTCTGGAGTAGCCAAGATCATTTACACTCCCAATATTTAGGTGCAGCTACTTTAGGCTCCATTATATACTTAAGTCAGTCAAAGCCACCTTGCACCTGAGTCCCAAGCTCAGCCATGCTTGAAATAACATGCACTCAGACTTGCTCATCTCCTGCCATAACCCAACAAGAACTAACAGCCCCATGCAAAACAATGGGGTTGCAGCATGAACCCCTAAAAGAACATGCTACCTCAAAGACATGTTATAAACTACTGTCATCTCCTAAAAGGAAAATGCATTTGTTTTAAACTAGAAAATGCATATTTAATAACCACTAAAAAAAAAAAAAAAAAAATGGAGTATTTAGAGCTGGCCACTCCCAGTGAGTCCACATGAAATAAAACAGAATAATTTGCATACGATTCCCATGCATATTTAATACAAACACACAGCTCAAATTCACAAAAAAGCATGCAAATCATGTACATGAATGTTATGAACAAGCCAGAGATAAAATACCAGGTGAGACTTGGGGGGTAGTAGCGAACAGGAAGACCACGATGTCGGGTGCTGGTGGGAACAGAGGAAAAAGAAAAAAGATTGGTTCATCCTCACCTCCATTTAAAACACAAGCAAAATGAGAAAAAATCATAAAGAAAAGCAGGGTGAAAGAGCAGGTGAGTAACAGCAGAAACAGACAGGCAGCAAGCATCTCCACTGAGGAAAGTATGCAAGAAAAACGCCTTTTTGCGACTTGTCGCTGAAGCATGCCAGAGTACTGAATTCCCTTGCAAGTTGCACATCACGTCTCATTCCATCTCCCATCACAAATCAGCTTCTGCCTCACCTGCAGCTCTCGGGCATGCCTGTGTCTTCAGCTGAGATTTACGTTACAGAGGCCCCAGATTCAAACATCTGGAAATTATCAGCAGGGTGCTTGGAATGGTGTCGTCAAATCTGGAATATGTCTCTAATATTGGCCCAAGGATGAATTTTACTAGCCTTTTGGGCACGCCTACCCCGTTTCACTGCAAGGATGAGAATGGGGTAGAATGGGCTTTATTTTTTACTATGCGAGCAGCTATTCCTGGATGGAGCATCTTTGCATGTGGACAAACAATCAGCTGGTGCAAGTTAAAAGGGACCAGAGGATGCATTGTAGAGGAGCTGACACGTGGTAACTGTCTGCTCTGACCCCATGAGACATGACAATAAAACTGAGACAGCTTATCCTTGAATGAAAGAGCTGCCCCTGTTTAGCTTTCACTTACCCTGGGGCGAGAGTAGACAGGTGGACATTTCCCACAAAGCAGTTTTGCCAAGGAAGCCCCTGCCCTATTTTAATTTACTGCAATTTGATCATCTGTCCACTCCCTTGATTTAGTTGGCGCGGGTTAACCAACTTTTTCTAAGATGTATATTAGCAATGGGACATCTTAAAAACTGGAAAATGAAATAGAAGCTGTCAGATTCAGGTGATGGTTGCCTTGGCAACAAAGACTAGCATTATTCACTGTTCAAATGTCGCATTTTTGTTTTCTGGAACTTTCTGGGCAATAAGATCCTTCCCAACCTGCCACGCTTGGTGTCCAGTACCAGAAGGTCAAGCATGGATTTAGATTAATTTTCCCCTCTTTCAGTACACCAAGGCACTGGACAAAAGGTCTAAATCCCCCACAAGGGGTCTATACTAGCATTTTCAGAGCTGCCACTTAACTGTAGGACTTTTGGGGGAAAGAAGAATGTAATTATTTATCCACCCTGTACCTAAGTAGTAGTAGTTTATTTACAGCTTTTGCTAAAACAATACAATACAAATGACAATAAAATTATGTAAATCATAGTACTAAAACCCCATCGTTTACAGTTTTTGGTAAAAGCATATAATAAGATTATGCATTTTACCAGTTTAAATGAAATTAAAAGAAAACCTAATGCATAAGGATATAAACAAAGAGAGAAGATGAAGCACAGAGTAAATTAAAAAAATACGAACCAGGGAATTCGATTAGATTTTGACCCTTATTCTTTGCACAAATAATCCAAATACACCTGGTGAGTGCAGGACTGAATGCAGGTTGTTAGAAAGGAGCCAAGTTGTTTTTTCCTCATTAATCTGGTATTTAAAATTTTCCACTAATGGAAAGTACCATTTTCCTCTTATTTCTTTGAAGAACGAGCAAGACCACAAAGAGGGATTTAAATGTCATCTAGCTCATTCTTCCCACGAGAACATATCCCATCTGTACCCAGGGCCCAACACTCACCTGCCTATAACGACTGCCGATCTCATTAGAGTGAATTGCAGTCTAGTACTGGCCTCTCGCTGTTTGTAGCTTTGTACTTCAGATAGGCAGGTTTCGAGGCCAAAAGAGCGCTTTATTGTCAGAAAAGGGAAGCTGGAGAAAGTCTCACTGCTTACATACCTGTCTGAAGGCTGGCACATCTTTCTTTTTAAATTTATATCTTGCTTTAAATACAAGGATAATTTTGGGTCGGTGACTGCCAGCATATTTCCTAACCCTGGTGCACTGGTTGTTCCCTCTCCCCCCGCTCCACCCATACTGGGCATAGGGCCGTGATTCTGGCACCCGCTCATAGTCGGTGCCAACGCCCTCTTCCCCTTGCCCTAGCTGCACTACTGGCAGTCACTATTTTCCTCAGCAGCTGCAAGTTGGTTGTTAAACTTATTTCTACAAAACAAAACCCATGTTTCTTCAGGAATATACATGCGAGGGATTAAGCTAATTTTTTGGTCCCTATGGCTGCCAAAAAATGTCAATTATCTTTACTTTGCCCTGCAGCTGCCAGTTCCTCCCATACCCTCATTTGATACTGATTTTTCATTCCATTACTGTAACATAAATTTATTTTAACCTTCTTGCTTTGTTCGAAGCTGGCACAATCATTTTTTCACTTAATATTAACACCTAAAGCCTAGAAACAGCATCAAAAACAGGGTAAATCCAAGGGGGGAAAAATCAATAATGTACTTGCTTATGGGTGGTGCATACGTTGAAATATGAGTGTAGCAAGGATAGGGGTCCATACAAATATTCTTATGAAGATCTGAAATTAAAGTTGTATCAGAAAGGGTTGATCTAACAAGTCTTTGTCACCACCCTGTGGAAATCAATCTCAACTACAAGACTTCAGAGATTAATTGCTTCAGTGGGTACTAACAGCGTCTTGTATTGAATAACAGACATATAATTGGAGTAAAGTGCTTTAAGTGCTCTCTCTGGTGAATAATAGTCTTGGCCTTAATTTCAGGTTAGAATATATGCACTTTGACTGTTCTAACAGTTTTCAAGGATGGAAATGGCCAGAAAAACTACTCTTAAAATGACATCTTGGTATTTTGTGTTTCTTTTCCATCAGTGGCCTCCTGTTTTTCCTGTTCAGTTTACCAGTCAAAAAGGGGTTGTTTTTCTTGTTGCTGGGTTTTTTTTGTGTGTTTTTTTTAATTTAACTTCTTGCACTGTAAGATCAAGCTACCGTCTGAAAGTCAAGCTGTCTTTTTGCTCATTAATATGTCATTGTCAGCAAAAAGGATTCCAGAATCAAAATCTGGCCGGCAGATTTGCTGCACCACATACAATGAAGCAGAATACACACTGCTTTACTCTGGCTATGCTATGTTTGCAGTGCAGGTGACAGTACAAGGTTCATCTGATAAACATCTGTATTTAGATTAAAAAACAATGCAGTTAAGGAACCAAATTAACAGACGTGACTGCCAATCAATCAGAAGCTAGTCACACAGTATCAGTGTGTCAGCAAGGTGCTTTTTTTTCAGTCACTTTGCTCCATGTCCCAAAAAAGGGAACTTGGGTATCTAACTGGAATTTAAAACCCATTTGCTACCTCATGTCTCATGGCAAGAGGAGGAATCAAAACAGCTAGTACACTGAGTGAGATGAGGACAAGATGACAACGGCAAACGCTGAATACAAAGTATGTCTGATATCCTATCTTTGCATCTCCCTGCAGCCCTGAATTTAGGACCTATGTAAGACTGGGAATCAGAGCCTGAAATCTGCTGGAGTTAGGCAGTCATTCCTGATGGGAATGGAGACCTGGCTCACTGCTCTTTTAAATCAATGGCCAAAGAAAAAGAAGGTAACAATGGTGATCTTGCTACTGGTCTTTTATACAATAACTCAGCATCCAAGTACCCAAACTGGAAACCGAGGCAACTCAAAACCCCAGCCACTTCTCAAAAGAGTGCCCTAGACACAGGGATCAGCCACACTCCACTCCTCCTGTGCAAGCCATCCCACTGCACAGAGAGGAGAGGAAGACCCAGAGAGATCCACCAAGAGCAGGACTCTAGTCCCTAGCAGAAGGCGCCTGGGACAAGGAGTTCCAGCCCGGTGTATATATTTTCCAATAGGAAGTAGTACAGAAATGGTCCTGGAAGCAGAGGACTTCTCCCATTCTCTTTTCTAGCTCCATGTAATACCCTTCTGCTTTCACAGGAGAGGTGAAAAGAGTACCCCATACCCCAGTCTAACCTCTAGTCTCGATTTGAAGACCTTCAACCTGAAGGGGGCACCAGCACAGGTCTCCAACTTGCTGACACCAAATTCTGAACTACAGAGCCCAGATGGGCACACGTTAGCAGTGATGGGAGGACAAGGGATGGCTATGATCATCCCTGTGCCACTGCTTACCCTGCTGCCTGAATGGCCAGAAGCTCCTAAAGGGTTAGGTATGTATCATATGGCTTGCACTTCTTGTTTTTGACTGTCTAACTCCCAATTTAGTCACTAATTGCTTTTTTCTTTTTTTTTTTGTCTGAACGAGCCTTTCTGATTATAACTACAATGCGTTTTGTACCACTAATTCTATACTTCTTCAGAACATTCTAAATGAGATTAAGAACAATAGCCAACACAGCCGGCTGGATCATAGCTTCATTTATAGAGGAAAAAATATGCAAACTCAAGACCTTCAAGCAATAAATAAAGATGATTAAATCATGCAGAACCAATACCTAGAACTGCTAAAAACAACACCATTCCATACACTTACATCCTTTAATTAAGCACTAAGAAACAGTCACATCACACAAGAAAAAAAAAAAAAAGACAGGAAAAGTATTTTGGTTTAGCTGGTTAACAACTGAAGTGCAGTTCAAGGGGGGAAAAAAAAGATAAAAGATAGCTACGTGTTTTTTCTCCAAACATATAAGTGAAAAATCCCAAATTCCTCTGAAAGAAAACACAGCAGAAAAGTACACATATAAAATCAGAAATAAGAAAGTAGCTGCTGAGTGACATAATTTTGTTGGTTTATCTGTCGGCATCATAAGCCCTACTTCCCTGGCTACCATTTACAGCAGGCATCAGACATTCTTTGACAGATGATCAGTAAAGTTATATTGCATCCACTGCCACACATTTCATTGAAAAAAATATTAAATTGAAGACTAAAATCTAGGGAAAAAAATCGCTCTCGATTAGTTTTGCTGCACACAGCAGAAACTGATATGTGGATTCAACTAAAGTGGATGAGCGTCAAAGCTGGGGTTATTGAATATATAGTAAAATGACTGAAATATCTAAGTGGACAAAGAAAAATTCTGAATCACGTCAACATTTTTTTTGTATTACCATCAATGTAGATGTAAAAAATTCTCAGCTACTTTAAACTAGCGTAAACATTGCAAGGGATTCACAGGTGTAAGGAACTGGAAGATTTAATAAATGTCCGAGAGCTATTTTTTGGTCACTTTGTGCTTTTTGGATCAAAATGGAGTGGGAGTATGCTGTAGGAGTGGACTGCAGAATTCTCCACTTTGAATTTTGCCCTGGCTGTTCAGTTTAGGACCGTAGGTTCAGGATCCCTTTTTCTGCCCCTACGGTTGTGTTTTAAGCAGCAGCAGGTCCTCTGGAAGAACACTTATTTTATTATTGGTTCTATGACTTCCCTTGGTAAGTGAGAAATGACTCTCATCAGCTGTAGGCATTTCAAAGGATTTTTTTGACACTAACCAAAGAAGGAATCTGTGTTAAGACTTTTTTTTGGAACTCATAGCATTCCGCAGTGCTATCCCTGCCATCACCCACTGATCTAAGACGACCCATAGTTCAACTGCAGGGGTCCGGGATTTTAAGGAGTTTGGAGACAGGCATCATGCAGATGTTGAGAGACAGGGAACACTGGCAGATTTGACAAGCTGTTTGACAAGAGGGTCTTGCTTTTCTGGTCAGGGTCATATCAATCACCACATATGTTGCCAGAAAGGAATTTTTTCCTTAAATTAGATTGGCACAGACTGTGAAGGTGGTTTACCTCGCTCTGTAGCATGGAGCAAGGCACTTTTCCTAGTAACTTTGGAATAGGTATTAACAAACTACTTCCCAAGCATTGCAGAAGCATGACACTGCTCTTATCTCCCCTGGTTTCATCTATGGCATGTCGTGAAGCAGGGGCAGCAGGCTGAAATAACATGGCTCAGTACAAGGTGAGCTGGTGCTTCCAACCCAGCCACCACTATGCCTGCTTCTCCCCACCACACTATTGCCACCGCATGAGTGACTTAGCTGTCACCAACAGACACAAAACTGCCCTGCTGCTGAAATGGCCTGGGCTTTGCAACCCAGATGAAATCACTTAGGTGGGCCAGATCCAGTTTGTGGGCTGCTGGATGCCAATCCCTTCTGTAGGTTGTTCTTGATGTTCCAGGTATTGTGCCCCATGCCTTGTAGTTGTGTGAAGGCTTGAAATGGTCATTTGGGAGATTCCTTGGGTAAATGATTGCTTGCAAGTACAGGGACTAGACTGAATGACCCAGGAGGGCCTGAGTACTATAGTCCTCAAATATTCCTAATTTGGACAAGAGTATCCTGACAAATGTTCTGTATTACCTGGGTAGGGTCATGGTACTGCAAATGGAATGATATGGTTAGCTTCTGGAATATAGCTGTTCAGGTAAAAAAAATTAAGTGTTTCATCTGATTACATGAAGCAAAATATTCAACAAAGAGGGCGGGAAATCAAATACTTACGTCATTCCTCCCTGCCCCGCTCCCAATTCTGTGTTGGATTCCCCACAAGAAACAGGCCAGAGAAAGCTCTACCAGGAAGACTTTTGCATTACTTTAATGCTGTGCAAAGTTAATACCTCTTTTGATATTCTACCAGTCTGTCCAACTAGTACAAGAAAATCTAAACACCCGAACAGAGATTGCCAGATGGAGAATTCCACCAAGCTTAATTAGCTCTCCGCTATTCTCAGATGCCTGATACAACCCTCTGATGGCATCTTCTATGTTTTTATGTTCTTTAGAAATGATTTTTACGTCACAGTAATTAAAGGTGTTATGACTGCTCAGTACAAGAACCTAAAGGAAGCAGCACTCCCTTCCAATTTCAGTTGAAAAACTGCGATTTTTCCCAGATTGCAGTGTGCATGCATGTGTTTTGCTACATGGCATATAATGGTATGACAAGTTTATATAAAAAGAAGGAACAAAAAAAGAGCTAGAGATCATGTGGGAAGCAAAACCCAACAGGCAGGCGTGTAAGCAAGGTTAAATGTCTAGGGAACGCTGAGAGCCTGTAGAAAAATATTACTGCCTGAAGATAACAATTAGAAAAACTAAAATGAGCAGAGTGAAAAAAAAATAAAGGCTTGTGAAATTCATACGAAGAACAAATGAGGAATCAGACTCACTCAACTAAAGATAACAGCAGATAAATAGATAAATCTACCAACTTTCCCAAGATTATGATAAAGGTATTTTATATACATTTTGTGAAAAGTTGAGCAGCAGTCCAACTTCCCCCAGCAAAAATATACCATATGCACAGAGACTCTCTCAGGCTACTGAGAAATATATATATTGAAAAGAAAGGTCTTCTCCCCCAATCTAGCACTAAGATATATTTTGGGTTGTTCTTGGTAATCCTCCTGAATGCAGCAGTGGAATGCATGCCAAAAATAATCATTTTATTCACATCAGTGTTGATTTAGATATCTAAATACACAAGTCTCAAACCACATTAAAGATTTTGGCTCAGAGTCATACCATGAAGTACAGCTCTCCAAAATGTCTCCTGACAGAGATGCATGACTAGAAACAATTCCTTTTAAATACCAAGCCCACTATGTATTCCTTCTTCTCTTTTTTGCGGCAGCCCTCCTCCACATCTCAACCGCTTACAGAACAGACTTGCTCCATCCCAAGTGAGTCTCCAATTTGATACTTCACTTCCGTTTCTCTACTAAAGGGCAAACCTGGGTCTACCCTCGCAAACCCCAGTCTGCTTTTTAAAGTGATGCCCTGGAAGGTTTGGATCAAGTGATGTTCGAATTAAGTACATTTGGATCTAAAAAGCAAGAGCTCCTACTACCCGAATTAAAAATCCCAGGGTGCATAGTTAATAGTGGATTGAGTCAGCTAGGTTTGTGTGCGCTAACAACTTGCAAAGAGTTGGAGCCACAATGGATTAAGAAGCAGAAAGATTACCCATTTTGTATTATCACAAGGAAATACAGCCTAGGCAGACATCTTTCCATTAGCATCATTCCTTCTAAAGAAGAAAATAATCCAGGGGAAAAGTGCCCCCTACTGGGACACACATCTGATGGAAAATCACCCTTAGCTCCCTACTGCTCCCCTGCAGCAGGAGGAAACTGGTATCGAGGAGAAAAGATCTGTCAAAAGCTAGTTCTTGTTTTCCTGAGCTGCAAGACAGACACAAACCACTGTCACTACAGGCCTACGATACTCACTGAAACTGCGAGAGAAAAAAATAACAAGTGTGCACACAAATTACTGCTGTGCTGTGAACCTGGGCTTCAAGGTGTGGAGGAGGTTAAGGGGGCTCCCAAAAAGGAGTTGTTAGCTTCTCAGTACTGGGCGCTCTTCTGGTTCTGCCAGTGCTCAGTGGCTGGGCAAGCAGAGAGGGCCCTTAATTAAACCCGGAAATGTGAATAGTGATGGGCTAGGATTACAGTGTAAGAGTACACTGTGATATGCCTGCCTCCAGTAACCCAATGAGAGCAGAGTCTCCCAATATCTTGAGGAGGGGTGTTGTGCCAGAAAGCTTGCAAAGAACTTTTTCTAACTATTTAGTTGGTCTAATAAAAGATATTGCAGAGAACCTGGCTTGCCTATGTCCTTAGACCAACACAGCTATAACCAACAACCCAGTAACCCACTAACTTCCCCATCTAACCTACAGCTGCCTCCATCACCCTATCATTAAATGAGTTACAGCAGAGGTATCTAACTTACCTGGCCCTGTGAGCTAGATGAGGGGTGCGGGGCTCACCTGCACCAGAGCCAGCACATGGGGCTGATCTAGCACAGACACCCCCTGCAGTACAAACCCCAGACCAGCCCTGTGTGTCATGTGCTGGCTCTGGTCACACACGAAGCCAGCACAGGGTACACGCTGCATGAAATGTCCATGCCAGACCGGGCCTACACGCTGGTTCTGGTGCATGGAGCCAATCTGTGGGCCTGAGCTGGTCTGGCCTTGAAGCCAGTGCACAGAGCCAGTCCAGCATGGGGACTGCATGCAGCACATGCCCCAGACCACCATCATGTGCTGCATTCATCACCCACAGCACCACAGGTCCAGCCCCACACACATGCAGTACACACGAGACCTAGTTCCTTGCGTCACATGCAAGATGTGGCACATGCAGGCCACAGCCCCACATGGTGGAATTCAGGAGTGGCCCCGAACTATTGGAAGAGGGCTAACGTGGCTTCCATCTTTAACAAAGGAAAGAGGAACAACCCTGCTAACTATAGACCAGTCAGCCTGACTTCCGTCCTGGGAAAAAATCTTCCAAAACGTTGCCAAAGCGGCCATAACCACAAGCCCGCAACTGGTTGGGTACTGAGAAACAACCAGCATGGCTTTGTCGAGGAAAAGTCATACCTAACAAACCTGGTGTCCTTTTATGACTAGGTAACTAACCAGCTGGACATGGGACAGGAGGTGGATGTCATCTACCTAGAACTCAGCAAGGCCTTTGATACTGTTTCCCATGAAATCCTCTCAGTTAAGTTGAAGAGTATTGGCCTAGAACAGGCTACAGTGAGGTGGGTTGGGAACTGGCTCACCAGCTGATCCCAACGAGTGACAGGGTGGCCTCATCCTGGATGGCTGTCCCCAGTGGTGTCCCCCAGGGATCAGTGCTTGGGCCCGTGCTCTTTAACATCCTTATCAATGACATGGATGAGGAAGTGAAAAGAGCAAGGATTAAGTTTGCGGATGATACCAAACTGTGAGGACAAGTGGACATGTCCAAGGATATGACAAAGATCCAGGATGACCTTGACAAGCTGGTCCTATGAGCTGAACGCAAGCAGATGAGGTTCAATAGGAACGAGTGCCAGGTCCTTCATCTGGGTAGGAAGACCCCTCACCATATCTATACAATGGGTGGTGGGGTCCACTGGCTGGCACTGAAAGGGATGTGGGGGTGACAACTGACCAGAGGATGAATATGAGCCACCAGTGATGAAATCGCCAATAGAGCAAACAGAACTCTGGTGTACATCTGGTGTACACCAACAGATCCAGAGAGGTGCGCCTCCCCCTCTATGCGGCACTGGTCAGGCCGCAGCTGGAGTACTGCGTCCAGTTCTGGGCACCGCACTTCAAGAAGGATGTGGACAAGCTCAAAAGGGTGCAGAGAAGGGTCACCCACATGATAAATGGCCTGGGAGGTAGGCCTTATGAGGGACTTCGGGATCTGGGTTTGTTCAGCCCCCTACAAATATGTCAAGGGAGAACACTAGGATCTGGGAGAGCAACTTTTTCAGAAAAGCATCCCCTGGGAGGATGAGGACCAATGGGCACAAGCTAGTCAAGGAAAAGTTTAGGATAGACATATGGAAAAACATATTTTCCGTATGGGTAACTAGAATCTGGAACCTACTTCCAGAAGAGGTGGGGCAGTCGCCATCCCTGGAGGTGTTCAAGAGGAGGATGAACAAACACCTCATTGAGCTTCTTTGAGCCCAGCTACCTCTCCTGCCCATGGTAAGAGACAGACTTGATGATCTTACAGGTCCCTTTCGGTCCTTCTATGATTCTATGATTAAGGTGCATGGAGTCAGCGCAAGACCCACAGGCTGGATCATAGGGCTCCATAGGCTATATCTTTTGACACCCATGAGTCACAGAAATATAAGATCCTTATTCTCCACCAGCACCTTTGTAGGAACGTCCCATTCACACTTCTCAGAACACCCTATTTCTAGCAGGGTTTCTCCCTTGCCTTATTATACCAGAGATACCAATGCAGTGGCACTGAAGAACAGATGGTGGTAAGACAAGATGAAGGAGATTCAACATCTTGCTGACATCCACAATATGCATGGTTTTTCCAATGCCAAAGCCATCTACAGTCTGAGCACTCAGGGACAAACACCCCTTGAGACCTAAGGATGGAGGATACTCGACGTTTCAGTTCCTGATTCAATCTGGAGATTTGGTGGCCAAATCTCCGAATCGAATTGGGAAACCAATAAAAAGGTCTGAATCGATTTGAAGCCTCCAAATTGATTCAGAAAAGGTTCAGAGAGATTCAAAGATTTGTGCAGTCCCCACTTGCCACCTTAGGGAGCTGGATCCAGACTCCATGCCGGTAAGCAGGGGGTGGGGAGGAGGGGCTGGAGGGGACCACAGGGGACCCTTGCCAGGCCCCATCTCCTGCTTGCTCCCCCAGCCCCCACTTGTTCCCCCAACCTCGTCAATGGCTACCCCGAGGGGTAGACAGAAGACAAGTTCAACTGTGGAAATTACAGAGGGATCACCTTAGTATCCACCACAGGAAAGATCACTGCAGGAACCCTCCTGAACTGTTTACTTCCACTTGCTGAAGAGCTCCTCCTGGAATCTCAATGTGGGTATAGGGCATCCAGAGGCACAACTGACATGATCTTCACAACTCACCAACTGCATGAAAAATGCCAGCAACAGCACATACCTCTTTATATAGCCTTCTCTGACCTCACAATAGCCTTTGACCGTCAACTGAGAAAAGCTGCGGAAGATCGTTTTGAAGTACAGATGCCCACCAAAATTCATCACCATTCTTTGCCTGTTCCATGACAGAATGCGACCAGTGGTCCTCAGTAACAGATCTACCACAGACCCCTTTGAGGTGAAGATGGGAGTTAAGCAAGGCTGCGTCATCGCTCCAACACTCTTCTTGATATTCCTTCCCACAGTGCTACATCTGACCACCAACAAGCTTCCAGTCAGAGTGGAGTTAAACTACTGAATGGATGGTAAACGGTTTAATCTCAGCCAGTTCTGAGCCAAAACCAAGACCACCCCAACCTCAATCACCAAGCTCCAGTATGCGATGATGTTGTAGCCTGTGCTGACTCAGAAGTAGACTTTCAGGCAATCACCAACATCTTTACCAAGACGTACAAGAAAATGGAATTGTTGCTTAACATTTTTTAGAAGACTAAGGTCCTTTCATCAACAAGCTCTTAATGAGCTGTCCCCAACTCTGGTAATTCAGATTCACAGTGAAACTCTGGAGAGTATTTCCTGTACCTTGGAAGCCATCTCTCTCAGAAGGCTGATATTGATGAAGAAATCCAACATCACCTCAGATGTGCAAGTGCTGCCTTCAGATGCCTGAGGAAATGGGTGTTTGAAGATCATGACATCCAATCCAATACCAAGGTCATGGTTTATCACACGGTTGTGATCCCCATCTAACTGTATGGACCCGAGACGTGGACACCTTAGGAGGCACTTCAAGTCACTTGGAGAAGTACCATCAGCGCTGCCTAAGGAAGATCCTTAGAAACCAGCGGGAAGATAGATGCGCCAACATTAGAGCCCTCTTGTAAACAAATGCCACAAGCACTGAAACAATGATCATCCAACATCAACTGTGCTGGGCCAGCCATATCATTCACATGTCCAAATCCAGACTCCCAAAGAAAGTTTTATTCTCCCAGCTC
Organism: Crocodylus porosus; assembly: GCF_001723895.1. Classification (NCBI taxonomy): domain Eukaryota; kingdom Metazoa; phylum Chordata; order Crocodylia; family Crocodylidae; genus Crocodylus; species Crocodylus porosus. The sequence continues at coordinate 134,946,858 of NW_017728931.1, read as the reverse complement.
AGTCAAGGCTTACGCTTAAGAGGAGGGCAGAGAAAGCACTTGAAGGACATCCAAGGCCAACTTGAAAAAAAGCGTTATAAACATTGTGGCAGAATGCCCTCCCAGCATCTCCCCAGACCCTTCTATTAGGTTTTTCCTTGCTATTGTTTTCATACCTGTCTATCACTCCCACTGCTAAGCAACCAGCTCTGCCTACAGGACCTGGACAGGTAAATTCCTGAGGGAGGGGGAACCTGCTCCATTGTTCAATTTCCTGCCTCTGCAGGTCGTGTGACTAGTTCTCCAAGCTGTCTGTCAACCTGGTTGCCTGGGTTACCCTAGCCCCTATCATTTGGGCGCTTACCTCCTGGCAAGGGGGCAGGGGCCGAAACCATCAGGTGACCAGTATTGCTTTTAAACTGATTGGTCAGCATCAGAAACACCTGCCTGATTGGACCTGGAATGTTAGGTCACTTGAAAGCACCAGGCATTAGCCAATGGGGCTGCTTCTGGTGGGAACTTAGTGATGAGGTCATGACAAGGATATATAGGGTCCCCTCTTCCTGGCAGGGGAGAGCCATTTTGGGAAACCATGGAATAAGCTCATGGCTTCTGGGGCTCTGCTGGACTCCAGATGAGCAGAGAGCACCATTTTGGACAGCATGGGAACAACTGACCAGACAGAGAAAAGGAGATCTCTCCCTCTCTCCCTTGAAACTGGGCCCACATTTAACTGCCGGCATCCAGAGGTGGGTGTGGGGAGCTGTGTGTGCGTGGGTATGGGGGCTTGTGGGGACATATGTGTGTGGGTATGGTATTGTGGGTATGGGAACCACGTGATGCAGAGTGGCCAGCAAGCAGGCAGAGAAGTGTGGGGAGCAGAAGCAAGCAGGTGTATGGGAACACAGGGCCTGCACCAATGTCCCAGGGCCAGTGCCGGCAGGACCCAGAGTGGGGCAGTAGGAGCATGGGGCGCAGGCTGCCAGGGGTCTATGGCAGTGGTTCCCAACCTTTTCATACTGTGGACCTGCAAACTATCAGATTTACATCTTTAAATTTAATTTACATGTTTCAATTTAATTTCTGTGGCAGGGCAGGGTTGCGAGGATCAGACTGGGTTGGGCCACAGGGGGACTCTGCAGGGGAGGAGAATGTGCAGGCGATGGCCCAAGGGACCCAGCTAGGGCTGCCTAGAAAAAGGGGCTCTACTGCCTTTCCTAGGAGCAAGTAGCAGAGCTACCTACCCGTACTCTGCCCCAGGCATTTCCTCTGCCCTGCTCGGCTAGGCATGGCCATGGCGGCAGGAGCAGGACAGGGTACAGAGCCAGCTGTCTCCCTCCCAGAGCTGCCCCACCACCCGCACGTGACTGCTGGTGGCAGAAGCCACAAGCTGGCAGCCAACTTACCGGACCACAGCCCTGTGGTTGGGAATCCCTGGTCTATGGAGCTGGGCTGGACTATGCCAGCAGAGAGAGAGAAGGGAGCTGGCCAGGCTCCATAGACCCCCTCTGAGCCAGGACCCCACACTCCTGCCACTCCACTCTGGGCCCCGCAACAAACACTGCCTGGCAGCAGCTAGAGGGACCACTTTCCTCTGCCTCAAGCAGCAGTTTGAGCCCTGTCCACAGGCTGTCCTGCCTGTGCCTGCTCTCTGTTGCCACTGCTGCCCCACAGAGAGGCAGTGATGCGATGGAGCGGCAGAACAGACCCCACATGGGCTCCAGGAAGTTACAACAGGGAGCTCTGGCCATGGGGAGAAGGAGGGCTGATTTTGCCCCATGCTGAGCAGCAGTTTCTGCCCCCACCACCACTGCTCAGCCTAGACAGGCAAGCACAGGACACGCAGGGTCAGGGCTCCTCACACTTGCCCCTGCCTGTACTGTGGGGCTGGGAGTAAGCGGGCACAGAGAAGCCAGTGGCAGCCAGACGGAAGTGCAGGGCCCACGTAGGTGTCCCAGGGCCTGCGCCAGCATGGTCCAGAGCAGGGCGTCAGGAGCACGGGGTCCCAGCCAGCAGGGGCTCTATGGAGCCAAGCTAGCTCCCCTCTCCCCCTACTGGCACAGCCCAGCCCATCTCTATAGACCCTGCTAGCCCGCACCCAGCACTCCTGCCACCCCGCTCTGGGCCCCACCGGCGCTGGCCCTGGGACACTGGTGTGTGCCCTGCACTCCTGCACACCCGGTCGCTTCCACTCCCTCCTGCTCCCACCACTGTTTTCCCCACTTTCCTGCCCACCCCTTCTTACCTGAATTTCCCACTCCAGTGCAGGGAGGCAAGAACTGCCCCACGGTCCCAAGCCAGAAGCCCCTGCTAGGCAGGGGCTTCCAGCCAGCGGGCCTTGCTACTTCCGGAGCCTGCCATGGCTTTCCTTGGGTCCTGCTTCCCCTGGTTCCTGTTATCTTTGATAGGCAGCCAGGGGCAGATAAATATTCATTTTCTAAATTTTTTAAGGGGTCTGTGGGCTGGATAGAACAGCCTGGTGGGCTAGATCCAGCCCACATGCCGTATTTTGCCCACCCCAATGTAGAGGCTATGTAGACCAGCATTAGAAGAGAAGACAACACACTTTGCCAGAGAACACAGTAAGATAGGAATAGCAGAACTCAGGAATTGTGAGTTCACTTGAGACTTGAGAGTACCACAGGCCCTCCTACCTCATCCAATTCAACTTGTTGCTCTACCCACTCCTCTGTGATCAGATGACCAAAAAAATGGAGCTGGAAGTGCCTGGACAAGAAGATTTGGAGCTATCTGTCAAGTGAACGGGATGCAGCACTAAGCATGGACAAGGAGATAGGAGAGAACAGAATGTCTGTTCACGGTAACTGTGACAGTGTGGGAAGAATGAGTACAGGGGAACAGATGTGATGAGAAGCCAGGACTTTGGCAGAAAACTGAAACAAAAGCAAAGGAGAGTGAAGGCTGGGACAAGAAGCTGGGAAGTGCACTGTAGAAGGCAACTAGGTCAGCAACAATCAACCTCCTGAGCAGGAGCAGCTGAGCCTGAACCCGAGCCTGCCGACTAGTTCCAAGGCTACTCTTAAGGAGGTCTTGCAGCAGCTGGCACCTGGTGTCTGCATCAGGCCTCAGCCTGCAAGTAGTTCTCATCCATGTGACTTCCCTGGTGCCTGTTCCTGCATTCTTGTCTGTGCACCCAGCCCCTGAACTTGAAGAACCCAGTTTGGCCTTGGCTTGCTTCCCAACATTCGCTTCTGGTAACCCTCTGGCTTGGCACACGAACCCCAGTTTGATCTCAGCTCATCTCCAGACATCTGCTTCTGGTATCCCCCTGGCTCAGCAAGTGAACCATGGTTTCACCTCTGCTTCCGGTAAACTGTCTGGTGTGGCATGTGAACCCTGGTCTGACCTTAGCTTGCCCCCCAACTATGGATGCTGGTAACAACCTCTGGCTACAACCACTAGGCCTCATGCCTCCATGTATCCCAACACAGAAGCACTAGGATCTGACTAGGAGTCAGGGTGGAAGGAAGAGTGCTCCATAATCCATTTTCTAAATATCTCAGAGAATAATAACTACCTGTCTTGCTACTGCAGAGATTAAAAATTATGGGAAGGAAAGGAAGCAGCGAATTATTCAAGACCAGGAAGGCCTATTGGTTATCAAGTATTCAACAGATGGATTTATTTAAAGAAAGCTAGTTCATAGAGTCTTCTTGCTTATACATATCTCCTTCTAAAAACCTTAAATTAATAAAGAAAGTTGACTCAGTTATCTAAATTTTTAGTGATAAGCATTTTCCCAAAACAGAGAATTAGGACTAACCATTTAAAAAAGAAAAAAGTTAAATCATAGCATAAATTCTATTTTTTAACCCAAAAGTATCTTTAAAATGGTAAGCACTTTACAGCAATGAATAAACAAATATATTAGTGACATACAACTAACACTTAAAATAAAGAGCTATACCATAATTGTAACACAGTTCTTAGTGTACAGATCAACATATCTAGAGGAAGTTTCTTACCAGCAGCTGGTAGGTCTAACTTTGCTCGTTTCAGTTCTGACATCGAATTTTGAAGCTGCTCTATTACAACGTCATCTTCACAGAAGAAGTCCTTGGCTAGCGTGTCCTGAAGAAATTCTACAAGTTCTTCCATTTGTAATTTCATCAGATGTTCTAGATAATAACAAAATATTATGATGAACAAAAAAGTGTTTTAAAGGTATCATTCAAATACAAGTCAAGACCACTACAAGGGTGATTTTTTTTTAGTTTCTTTAACAGTTTCAAAACTGAAACATTTCTATAAATGACAAAGAACACAGGGATGACAGAACATTTTCAAAGTACACAAACTGCACATGCTCATCGACCCTATAAACGTTTTCTCATTTTTACAGTAACTGCCTCCCCAGCACAGTGTCTCCCAAACTTGAAAGGTGATATCTCTTCAGAAAACTGAAAGCAATAGTACCATCCTTCAGTCTCCCTGCTTTTATGTTACAGATCTACAAATTTTCACCTGCATTTATAAATTTTCCAGCTCCTGTCCTTCCCCTGGAACATGAAGATATAGGTCTTCATAACCTACCTCTCAGAAGAGAAATTAAGCTGTTTAAAATTTTGATACTTAAGCTACTGTCATTCATAACTAAGATAACATTCACAGGAAAGAAAGCAAGAGTTTACAAGGATTACTAGAATCTTTTTTAATTTTTATTATTACTTTTTTTAAGAACATGGAAAAAGTTTTCATTAACCTCATTCTAGGAAAAAAAAGAACTGTTTATGACTAACATTTTCCAAAGAATTCAGCCTGAAAAGCATCCCAACATGGAAAATCTCAGTCAAAACTGTTACAGCTTGGAGCCAATAAAAAGGAACGGAATACAGATTTTTGTAATAAAACGTCAGGCAGCTTTAATAACTGGCAGTGCTACCAGTCCTCCCCATAGAAATATTAAGGAAGAAATATTGTTGAACTGAGGTTTAGGGGGCATGAAGACTGATATGGAATCACAGGGACCAACCTTGTACTAATCAAGTCCCAATGTACCAACAGTGACTGCCATCACACTTCAGAAGGCAGACAAAGTTCTTTGGGTGAATATATCAGACCAACTTAAACAGTTGGGGGGAAAAATTTTGGAAAAATGTTTTTCCAACTATTTAAATTGGTCAAATAAAAGATATCATATTCACACGAAGAACCTTGTCTGCCTATGTCCTGAGACCAACATGGCTACAACCTACACCCCTGTAACACTTCAGGAGGTGATGTGATGAACAATTACAGCATAAGTGGCCCATAAGAGAAATTTCTTAGAGACCCTTGGCAGTTAAAAGTAGATTAAGTAACAAACCACCAAGATCTATGTACCTACAGAAGCTGGGAATATATGATTTTGGAGAGTAGGGGGATCTAAAAGAGAAAGCAACAGTCCTAAACAATTGTGTTACTGAAAAATGCCAAGATGCTTTTTCAGGCATTTTACCTCCTTTTCAACAGTAACAAAAACTGAGAATCCTTCAATATTATAAAATCAGGGTCTACACAGGCATAGTGGGGAAAGGGAGAGAAGGGACTGAAAGATACTGTTAATATGAGTTGTTGGTAAGAGGGGAAAAAGCTTTTTGGGAGATGGAATGAGGAGGGGATCCAAGCAGTGTAATGAAGCTTAAAAATGAAGTTACACAACATAAAATTAATGAACCATATTGTAATAACATTAGGCCACTAGGCCGCGTGCACAATAGGTATTGGTGTACTTCTCTGGTGGCTGAAGATGCATGTCATGGTTTTGCTGTTGTCTCTCTTTGTCCCCCAACAGCACATTTATGCAGACCCTGCTGCGGCTAAGTGCCATATTAACCTACAGTGAGAAACTGGATGCTATGAGGAAACTATCATATCGGTTTGCTCAAACGGAAATCAGTTTTATAACTGAATTTCTCTGAAAACTACATGTCACACAGTTGTTTTCCACTGCTTACAGAAAGCGGAGATATTGATTTCTTTTAAAATACAACCAGAACAGGGCAGTTGCATGCAAAGCCTGCCTGCCGTACCACTTTACATGCAGTAAGTGACACTCAGGATGCGTCTAAACTGCAGACAAAGAACTGTTTACACAGCAGTCTAATGCAGACATCCAAGCTAGCTCTAAAGCAGCTAAGTCATGTACCACTAACAATCAAGATGGATCAACAGAATACAACAAGACACAAGATAAATGCGTCTTTGGCCGTCTTAAGCCACTGTGGACATATTTACATTACACTGTACTAACCGAATCTACAAGTGAAGACTCAGAGTTAAAAGGAAAATTACAAAGAAAATGGGTTTCATGGCAGATACAGGGAAAGACCAGCCTAAAGTGCGGATGCTCCTCCAAAAACTAAAATCAAGTACAAGGGGTGTGTACCCTGCTATTAGAGGCATGATTACAAGCGTTGGCAGGCAAACCTATATCGTGATGGCGGCACACACGTCACTGGTACTTCACCTAGCTAACATCTGCTGCAAAGATGAGATGGCACAGACCTACGCATGCACAAGTCCATTGCAAGTGCTTCTGAAAGAATGTAACTAGGAAAAGCAAAGAACACAAAGGGTTCAACCTGAACAAATTAGCCCTTTCATAATCTGTCAGACCACTGTATTTCAGTTATCCAAACCATGAACCTACAGTGCTCCTTTCCTACCATTTCTAGAGGCCAGATTATTTATTAACACCGTTTAAATATTATTATTACTATTCAAATATACGGGGAGCAATTTAGTCTGTTGAACAAGGTGCTGGCTCACTGGTAAGTCACTTAATCTTTTCTGGAGGAACTGCCAAATACATAAAAGTAATCTGCTTTTAAGTTGTGCCATGCAGCTGGAAACACTCATCACCATATCCTCACAGAACCACGATTTCAGCAACAGACGTGCAGCATGATCTACAACAGGGTCGGGCAAAATTAGAGATGCACCAATACATTAGTCCCATATCAGATCAGCACTAAAAAAAGAAAAATTGACTGTATCGGCAATCAGCTTTTTTTGACTGATGTGGCCAATAAATGTCATGTGCATGTATGCAGCCACAGCACAGAACACCGGCGGCCAGGAGCACAGCCCAGCAGCATGGAGAACAGCTGGGTCCAGCTGATAAGCCTGTTGTGGGAAAAGAGGCATGGGGGGGCCGGGGGCCAGACTGAGGCCCCAGCAGTGAGGGAGGGAGTGGGGCAAGGGCAGATGCTGCCCAGCCTGGGGAGGGCATAGGACTGAGCTGCACGCAGGGAGAGGGGGCAGCTCCTGCCACTGCGCACACCCCAGGGGGAGGCATGGGGAGCATGTCCCCCCAAATCTCTGTGTGGGGCAAGGGCAGGCTGCCACTATGGGCTGGGGCCCCTAGATGAGCCTCTCATGGCTGTGTCCTATGCCATGCCCTGCCCCAGTTGGGCAGCACCTGCCCATGCCCCACTCCCCCCTCCCTGCAGCAGCAGCAGGCGGGGTGCTCAGGGAACAGGTGCCCGGCAAGAAGCATCTCCGACCAGCGCTGCACATCACAGCGAGGGGTGCACCCTCTTCCAGGTCATCTGTATCGCCAGCACTCCCTGCCACTCGCACACAGCCACTGTGCTCACCAGACACGGGAGGGAAGCCCCAGGCACTGGAGCCACCTGTCTTCCCACCCAGGGCCGTACAGCAGGGAAGAGAAGCCCCAGGCAAGGGAAGGCAGCTGCTCCGGTGTCTGGGGCTTCCCTCCCGTGCCCAGAGAGTGTGGGGGCTGCGCATGAGTGGCAGGGACCACTGGCAATACAGACAGCCTGGGGAAAGCTGCACCCCTTGTCGCAACATGCAGCACTGGCCAGAGCCTCGCCGGGGCACCTGTCCCTTGAGCACTCCACCTGCTATTGCTGAGCCATGGGGGAAGTGTGGGGGTCCCCATACACCCCCTCACCCTCCCTCATACCCCACAAACCCACCCCCTGCCTCCACAGCCCCCTACATACACACAACCCCCAACATACTGTATGCCCCCCAGACATAGCAACACCCTTTCACAA
>NW_017728931.1:134890397-134938755 GCF_001723895.1 Crocodylus porosus | reverse complement strand
CCCTACATACACACAACCCCCAACATACTGTATGCCCCCCAGACATAGCAACACCCTTTCACAAACCCTCCCACACACACCCCATACACACATACCCCACTCACACCCAAACCCATGCACACACCCCACCATACATGCACAATATACAAAACTAAGAATTAATTTTTGAGTTATTATATAATCACCTCTATATACATTACACAAACATAAATTATGACAAAATATTTTTAGTAATAAAATTAATATATGTTCTAATAGGTGTTTGACTTTTAGTGTATGATTTGGTTTTCTCCTGGTCCTAAGATGGCAACCCCCACTCCCAAAAAGAGTATTCCTGGGGGCAAAGGGAGGGACTTCTGGTGGCAAGTCAAGGGGCAGGGGCAGGATGTCTGGTCCCAAGATGGTGACAAGGGGGCAGGGCAACCATCAAGGGGTGGAGCTACCCATGCAGCCCTCAACAGCTCACCAAAACTCATTAAGCATCCATCCACCTGAAATAATTGCCTGCCTCTGATGGAGAAGGCTGGTTACTTAGACAGCGGGCATGGATGGACATTCATTTCGCAGAAATTCTGAGTGTCAGAAAAAACAGAAAATGGAGCGTACACGACTTCCAGCTACACAGGTGAGCTCTCCAGCCAGGGGATCAGTCCTTTAAGAGGAACCCACTCATCAACAGCCTGCACTCTCCCATACCAGGGAAGCGGGCGGGCTGTCAACAGGTAGTCAGAAGCTGTTGAAAAGCAGCAGCTGCCTCAGACAGGCCTGGAAGAATGCCCCTGCCCCCACCCCACTCCAGTCAGCTGACTGGCAGGACCACAGGGAGGGTGCCATTCTCCTGCATCAGGAACCAGCCCCCCACCCCCAAAAGGTTTGTGGCACAGAAGAGTGGCCCCTGATCCATGCAGATTTCTGAGTCAACAGAAAGTAATGAATGGAGAAAGGGGCAGATGCACTTTCCCAGAGCCCCGGGAGGATTCCAGCCCCTGGAGAATACTGCTGCCCCTCGAACCCCAGCCAATCTTCAGACTGGCAGGAAGGCAGAGAGCTTCCTCCCACAGTGGGAATCCTCCTGGGGCTGCAAGAGAGGGCATCTGCCCAGGTGCACCAGTTCCTTGCCTATATACCCCCCTTGGGGTCACCCAGGAAGGGTACATGGGGTAGGAGGCAGAGGTAGCACAACTATAGACCCATCCCACAGAGGGACAAGTCCAGCTCCAGGAAATGCTCTCTGCCAATTCCCAGGTCTGGGCAGAGAAAGGAGGCAGATGACTGAGGCTTGAACCCCAGGTTCTAGCCTGGGCTAATGCCCCCACCCCCTTGTACCCACAGCGGGTCCCCACAGGTTTCCCTGCATCTGTTTAGCAGCTGGGGGGCCTTAACTCCCACAGCAGGTCCCCACAGGTCTCCCAAACAGCTCAGCCCTGAGCAGGCTATCAAGGGACCAATGCTCTCCCTCCCTCAGCTCTCCTTGGAGGGAGGGAGGGAGGAAGAGCAGAGCAGGACTGTGGGATACTGGGTGTCCTCATTACCTGAGATAAGTATACAGCTATTCATGTTAGGGATGGTCCTGCTTTGAGCAGGGGGTTGGACTAGATAGCCTCCTGGGGTCATGCAACACCTATCCATGTCCTTAACAGATCACAAGGCTCTCCAAAGCAAACCGTGCAGTTATATATCCTAAGATTATGCTGTCACCAAGAAGAGTTCAAAATGGAAGAAAAATATGTCCAATTATTTAAAAATATATTAAGACAAATATTTTCTAAAACAACACTTAAAACCCTGACAAATTCCTATTTAGCATTTAAACGGTGAGAAATCTTACTCTTGTGCAGTTTCAGAATTGTGTAAGACATAGCTGTAAGCACACGCTCTCCTTCCAGTATGTAGATATCCCATATCCTGAGGTTTAATGTAAAAGGAGTCTGTAATAACAGAATCACACAGAAATGTCAGAACAGTTAGCCCCTACGTAAGACTAAAAATGGGAATATAAGGTACAAAGATACTCACACGATCAAGGAAACACTGAAAAAACCACTTAGTTGTGTAGAAGCTTGTGGAGATCTCTTGACCATCCTGTCAAAAGCAAGTGTTTATGAATACTCATATAAGATTAAAACAACAAATTTCCTGGAACATAAAGGCCATTTTGCTTACTCCCTAACTGAATTTTGCTACTACTAATGTCCAGGCCAGTATTTGACCATCTTCAAATTAAATTATTCTACTTTCTTTTAACAGCGTTACTTCAATCTAAAATATGCTTTCACTCGCTTATAATTTTTCTTTATCTACTAGATCTTGAGAGATGTCCTCAAATGTGCATCTTCAGTTTCACTTCCGAGCAGGTACAGAATAAAGCAAAAAATATTGTGTTTCACTGCGTTTCCACAATGAAACACAGTGATACATTCTGGAGGAGCCAGAGATCAGTCTCCACGACAATTCAATCTTTCATTTCTCTGCTGACAAGGCTGCCAACAAATATAATGATTTTGTGACATGGACCCCTATCTACCAGGAAGAAGCTTAAGTCTATCAATTAATTTCACATGGGACCTCATGAAGCAATTAGAAGAATAATGAATTTCACTTTATAGTAACAGGGGTCCATTTGAACTGGGTACATAAAAAATGAAAGGTACTCTATATTCCAACAGCCATACACCTCTCAAGTCATAATGAATGCTATTTGTATCTACATACAGGAACACAGATAAATAGGAAAAAAAAAATCGCTATGAAGATATAATGCTTTTATCAGAAGCATTAGAAGCTGGAGGCAGAGAAACTTGACAAAATTACATTTTTCTCTAACTGCAGTATCATTGCCATTCCTGCCACTTCCTTTTCTCTAGTCTACAATATTAAAAGTCTTGGGAGACCAAGCTGTGCAACATGGTGATAACCAACCAATTAAGTACTACTGAAACCATGACTCAGGGATAGAATAATTCTAAACTAATTTTCCCCACAATTTTCATTTAGCTTCTTCACAAGTCTCAGAAACTAAGTACCAAATTAACAAGGGTGCGACAGTACACAAGTTGAAAATCATCTGGTACATTGTAGCAAGGGCATCGCCAGAGGAGGCCATGAAGCCCCTGGAGTCCCTTTTTTGCCCTTAGCCACTTGCCCTCGCTGAGCAGTTACCCCTTAGTCTCACCTGCCAAGCTTGATGTTTCTTGCTATTTATACAAGGGAGGCTGCCCCAGGGCTTTCCAAGCCGCACACTCTCTCTCTAATCTAATGACCACCAGGTGCCTGTGGTCATTGCCTTAAAGGCTAAGTGCATGGCTCCATTCCATCCCTACATCATGCCCCAAGCCTTGCAGGTGTTATTACCAGGGATCCTGGCTTTCTCTGTTTAAAAATCACAGATTCTCTGATAAAATTCCAAAATTCTCTGATTAAAAACCTCTAAAATCTGCATTTTTCTGCAATTATAATGAAACGCTACTATAGTTATAGCATCAGTTGAATGCAATGTTTTATTGATAATAGTTACAATTTTAGAGTAAATTTGGAAGGCTACAATCATTATAATAAGTACCTATATACTTTGGCATTTGATTTTAGTTTATTATAGAAAATCAGGGCTCCCCCTTCCCCCAGCAGGATGCAGGTCCAGTTATGATTGTCCCCCACACCCCCACCGCTGCTTTGTGGTGCTAAGCAGCCCTGGTCTGCCAGTGCCCCTCACTCCCAACCTGCAGCCCCCTGGACCTGCTGGTGCCCCCACCCCCACCAGTGTCCCTCACACCCTCAGCCTCCTCCAGCCCAGCTGGTGCCCCTCACTCCCAACCCACTTCCCCCTACTGTCAGTGTGTGTGGAGCTGAGGAAGGGGGTGAAGAAATGCGGGGAACATCATATTCTTGCCATATGCTCCACCATAGGCAACACCATAGGCAACACTGGGGGGGGGGAGAGATGGGGAATGTGCCCCCCCCAGATCTGTGTGCCCACAGTGGGGCACAGAGCTGCAGCTTGGCCAGACCAGCAAGCAGCAGGAGGATGTGACAGCACTCCTCCCCAGCACTCCAATCCATTACTCTTCATGCTGCTGGTGGTACAGCATTAGTCCATGGCAGTATGACTGTCATGGGGGTCCTGGTGCAGGCAGCAGCAGTGAGCTTTCCCACCCCGTTCTGCCTGCTCATGACAGGACCTGCCCACTGGGCTGCAGCAACAGCTGCTGCCTGGCACCAGCCTGGTCAGGCTGCAGCCTTTTGCCCCGCTGTGGGTGCAGAAATCTGGGGGGGGGGGCCACATATGCACCCTCATGCCTCCCTGATGTGTTGCTTATGGTGCCTGACCCCTCCCTGGTGAGCACACAGCAGCAAGAAGCTGGCCTCCTTGCCAGCCCCTCCCTCTCCCTAGATGAATCGTCTGTGGCTCTGTCCTGCTCCCCAGCAGCCACACATTCCTGCCCTGGGCATCCGCAGCCCCAGCTGCTAAACCTGCCCCGCTCCCTCCCCCACCACGAGGACTTGCCGCAAGTTGCCGCTGACACCGCAATAAGCCCCTCATCCCCACAGACTTTCCTGCAGGCAGTTGTGGGAGCTACTCTCCACCATGCTGCTTTGCTGTATTGCTGCCCACATGTATGTATGCGCATGCCCCCTGCATCCAATCAGCCTCCTCCCACTCCCCCCAGCCCCAAGCAGCCCTCTGGAGGCTGGGACTCTGGCAGCCTGCAAGAGGAAACCTACCGTTTCCTGCATTTTTCGCCTTTAAAGAGAAAATCCGTCTTTTTCCACAGCAGACAGAAAATCTAGATCCATGGTTATCACTAACTGATGTCCTTCCTCTCCACACACAGCCCCTTCTGGACTATGGGCCCCTGGCCCCTTTCCCCAGGCTTATCACCTCCAAAGCCTGCTTCCACCTGGAACCCCTCGGGTCCCCTCAGGCCTGTGGCTTCCAAGGCCTTGCCTCATCCATGCTCATCTATTCCAGATCCATCCGTGCCAAGGTCCTTCTTCTCCCTGGCTTGCCCTGCTCCCAGGCTCAGGCCTGCCCCATTCCTGGGCTCTATCTTGCTTGTCCCAACTCAGCTGTGCTCCCGAGCTCTGACACAGCCCTCCTGCCAGGAACCCGCTTCCTGCGTCAGTCAGCCCTGACTGTCCAGCTCTGGGTTCGGGTTTACCTCCTGGTTAATCAGCTCTGTGCCACGCCTGCCGGCTGGTTTCCAAGCTGCCTTTCCTCCCATAGTGGCAGGCTCACCAACTAACCTGTCCCATAATTAGTCTCCTGCCACACCTGCAGGGTGCTTTCCAGGCAGCCTCCTTTCAAAGTGACATGATCACCATGCAACCTGTCACACACTTCTACAGATTTTGCCATTCTGCCCCAGGCCGCTGTCACTGTACTAGTTAATCCTGGGCCAATGCACACTAGTGTATAAGAAACATCAGTTTCATGCAACCAGCATTGCAGCTGCTTGCTCATTTTAAGATAATGTACTGAATATACAACCACATTTTACAAGAAGTAGAGCACTGGAAATTTAAAACTATGCATGCTCTTCTCTGGATTCAAGCCTGTAACCCTGTGACAGAACAGTTAAACTCACTGGCATTTGCTCTATTAGGTATTATTTTAATATTTTCATCCATCTTTATAATGGTTCTAGTTTTTATTGTAAGCTGCACTGAGGCTCTTTTGGGGATGGTGACCTATCCAATCCAATGGCGAAATACATAAATACAAAGAAGTGGTGCAAGACAGACAGGAATAACAGCAGGTTAATTTTATACCCATTTTCAGATTATGTGATAAATGAAACTTTATAACCCACAACTTCTATTTGAACATACTTACTTGCAGGTACTATAAGTAACGTGTAGTATATCCATAGTGAGTAATCATAAAAATTAACTTCTAATACATCACATCTGAAGCAGTTTTAGAAGAGATGGGTTTTGTTCAGGGATTTCCTAGTATAACAGATTAAGCAACAATCTAGTAAATCAAGTACAGCAGGACAGACCCTCAGCTGCTGTAACCTTATGTAGAGCCATTAAAATCAAAGGCACTATGCTTGTTTTTCCAAAGACAGGCATCTCTCCTGACACAATTAAAAAAATTCCTTTGTCAAGATTTTAGCTAATCCTGCGTCAAACTGGCCAGAAACTCCATCAGGAAGTCATTGCTCTTTAGGATAATATAGATTAGGTGTCTTATTTACTTAATTAGCCAACTATCTGCAGATCTTTCTCAAGATTAAAAAACCAAGCAGCTATAAGCAGTGTAATTTCCATGAGTAATACCATATCAACAGAACAACAGCTCACCAGGAGTTTTTGTCACCTAGACTTGTCTTACCTGAATGCTGTCTTATTTCAATGTATTTAAAGCATTTATTCATAAACTAAATCCCAAGTGTATGCAAGTGTTCTCCACTGTAACCACTGAATCTATCCCAAAGTATTATAAAATTTGTGCCTGAAAAAATGAAACCCCCCAAAATTTAAAACAAAGCCAACCTGCCCCATAGTCTAACCCAGTGTTCTCAACCCTTTTAGACTTGGGACACCTCTCATTAGACTGAAGACACCCATCAGAAAGTGCTAGCTCTTAGCTTTCACTCATTTTTAACTACAGAGAAATAAGAAAGCAATTCTTCTGCTGCAGACAACTCAGAAAGACCCTCAGTAGGTCAGAATGTTTTTCACACTACAGGTTTATCCTGCAATCTCTGGTTTTATCATGCAAATTACATGTAGGTGACTGCACAACTATAGTACAAATATTATGTGGCACTCTTAAAAGGATCTCAGGGTACCTAAGGGTGCTATAACACCCTGGCTGATAATCACTGATCTAGCCCCTTTACTTGCCAGGTAAATTGAATCCACAACTTCAGTTTCAAGAACTGCAGACCTAAAGAAGCTGTCATCCCTACAAAGAAGTTTATAAAATATACAACATACACCCATGACTTTGGATTGATCTTTTAATGTAATGAAGGAGTTCTGCATTATTATACGTTGTCCACTAGCCTGAATAAGTCTTAGCATGTTTTAAAAAATATAGATCAAACTTTAGTGTGCAGCATTAATATCCAATTGATTCCTGCAGAACCACTGCCCACCACTGTCTGAAGTTACATAATATTTCTATTAAAATATGTAAATGTGCATGTAGTAAATTGCAGGAGACCCTAAGCTGGATGGGGTAAGCAGACACTTATGAGGACAGGATCAATGTTCAAAATAACCTTGATAAATTGGAAAAACAGTCAGAGATGAACTGAATTAAGTTCGGTAAGGACAAAGTGCAAAGTACTACACTTGTGATGGAACAATCAAATCCACAGTGAGCTATGACTACTTATAGACTACAAGCTGAATGAGTCAACAGCATAATATCACTGCAAAAAATCTAATCATTTAGAAGGATGATAGGCAAGTCATCAGAAGTGACTTTTTCACTCTACTTAGCATTAAGAAGGCCTCACTTGGAGTGCTCCGTCCTGTCTTGGACACTGCACTTCAAAGACATGAACAAACTGGAAAGCATCCAGAGGAACACAACAAAAATCATTAGAAATCTAGAAAATATGACATGAGAAAAAGTTGGAAAACCTGGAACTATTTGGTCCAGACAAGAGAAGAATAAGAAGGGACTTAATTACAGTTTCCAAATACAAAAAAGATTTTTATCACAGGAAACAGTAAGCAGTTGTTCTATGCAGATAGGGGACACTGCATATTGATACTGCAACAAGTTTTAGGTTACATACGGAGAACTTTAATTATGAGGGTGAATAAACACTGGAAAAGATTACATCAAGTGGGTCAGAAATACCTATCAGGAACATTTTTTAAGTGCAAGATGGGCTATGGACAGATAGTATGTTTACAGTGCTATATACACACACCCTTGTGTAACAGGACTGGGGCTCTGACCCTGGAGTCTGACTCCCCGAGTGGTCAGATTTGTCTGCTTTGCTCTCTGGTCTCTGGAAAACCTTCAGTGCTAAATGTTATGATAAATCTGGGAGGCTGCATTTAGAAGCCAGAGTAGCCCCTTTAGGTTCTTTCCCCTCCTAGCATAGCCCTCAGGGCTTCTCTGCCCCCAGCACAGCCATCCGGGCATACCTCCTGCTTAGCACTGTTCTTAAGGTGTGCCCCCAACACAGACCTCTGAATTATTCACCCACCCTCGCACAGTTATCTGGGGTACCTCGCACAGTTATCTGGGGTATCCCCCCAGGACAGTTCACAGGGTGTGCCCCCAGCACAGTCCTTTGGGCTGCTTCACCTTCAGCACAGTCATCTGGGGCATGCTTCTCCCTCCCCTACCAGCATTCTGGCCCTCAGCACCATGCACCAGGGCCCTGGTCCTATATCTAGGGTAACCCCTGGGCTCCCACACCTGCCGTCAGCTCCCCTTTATTTTACGTAATGCAACACACACCAGCCAGCACAGTCTTCAGGGCACCCTTAGTAGCCTCCTTTACTAGACACCACGTGCCTCACAGCTGGCATTTCAGTGTTCAGCTGACCTGGGGTATGCCCTTATCAGAGAATCATAGAAAGGTTTGGAAGGGACCTCAGGAAGTCATCTAGTCCAACTCCCTGCTCAAAGCAGGACCATCCTCAACTAGATAATCCCAACCTTTCCCTTGGCTCTTGCCCACTTAACTGCCTTTTCCAGGACCCTTCCCACTTCTGTACCTCTCTCTATGCCAAGGTTTGTCTTTCCCTAGCTTCCCTCCTTTCCACCCAGCTTCATCCCTGCTGGGTGGCACCAGCCCTGCAGACTCAGTCCCATCTGAGCACATTTACAGGGTCACCCCTCAATCCCATCCCCTCCTGGTCACATGACTCTAGCTTTCAATTGCATCTAGCGATTTCTCATTAGCTCTACCACCGCCACCACTTAAATAGGGTGCAGAACTCCAGGCATCTATCCAGCACCGTATCCTATTCCTGCTTGCTCCAGGTAAGTGGCTGGCAGCTTGTTACTGCCTTGGAGCTATGGCTCTTAACTCTCTCCTGTTGCCGGGGGGGTGAGGGGCAGTGCTGGGAGGGGTTGCTACAGGGGGGCTAGGGTGAATTTTGGGGTGGCTATAACCCCCCTAGCACCACCCCTGATTAGGGACCTACCAAATTAACTAAAGGACTGGGCTGCGCAGCGGTTTCTTTAATGCTGCAGGTTCCCCTATGCACCCCCCACTGTTGATTGGTGGAGGGGCCCCGCTGCTCGGGGAGGCAAAAGCTGCTGGTTTTAAATATGGCACCGGTTTTGCCGCTTGCTGCTTATTGGCCGAGGGACCCTGGCGGCCCCGCTATTTGTTGGTGACCAGCAAAACTGGTTAGGCAAAAACTGCAAAATAGTTAAAACAGCGGTTTTCGCCTTCACGCTGATCAGGAGCAGGCAGCAAGTATTAGGGGTGGGGAGGGTACATGGGGGAATCTGCAAAATCAGCAGGAATCAGCAGCTTCTTTGATGTTGCAGGTTCCCCCGTGCACCACCACAGACACGGAAGAGAGGTCAGCAGAATACAGACAGCATCCCTGCACCCCACGCCTGCTACTGCACTGGGACTTGTCGCTGCTCCAGAGAGGCCAGAGCAGCAGCTTAAAAATATATATGTTTTTTAACATTTAAATGTTTTTAAATTTCCTTGCCATACCTGCCTTCTGGTGCCTAGGAAAAGATCTCTATGTGCCGCTAATTGGTATGCATACTGGGGGGTTGCCTCTTCCTTGTCTAAAATGATTTAGATTGAGATGCTCTGTCAAGTAGGTGGCTGTACTAAGTGACCTCATGGGTCCCCTCCAGACTTATTTGGCATGATCTCTCTCCCTCTCTCTGGTTTCACATGCCTTGGAAGGTGGTAATGAAGGCAGTTATAAGCTGCCATCTTATTCTCTCTTGTGCAATCTCCTTCCCCTTTGTTGCATCTTCACCTACCCCTTCCAGATCAAATGTTATGCTATCTTTCTCAGTCTACCTCGAAGTCTGAGACCCTTCACCTCAGCTTCCCAACTCTGCCTCACATGCCTTTTCTCATCAGTTCTTGCAATATGCCCTGCCCATTACATTCTCAAGGCTCGTTTCTTGCTCAAGACAACAGCTCTTTTGTAAATGGCCACAAGCTCCTGATTACGTCTTCTCCTCCATACTCCATTTTCATATTTTGTATGATTCTATGATCAATTTTTGTTCAGCCCGAATTCACTTCACACAGGAATGAAAAAACAACAGAAATATGGTCCCTGTTCCAAGGACCTTTTAATCAAGTAAAGAAATGTCTCAAAGTTTCCTGTATGCAAGTTCTAAAGAATCCTCAAGTGTTTGTTTCATTTTTTTAAATAAGAAATGCTCCTTGGCTGAAGAGGAATTTACTTAAGTACAAAGTCCTTCTTTCCCACAGGCACTGAATTCTGGTTCTTGATGTGATAAATTATTTTCAAAGATGTTAAATATCCAAGAATTTACTAAATACCATCCATCCTAAATTGCACATTCTCAGGAACCGAGAATTCAAAGTACTGAGGTTATGAGTCTCGGCTACAAAACCCCAACTAATCAACCAACCTCCCAGCTCAGCCAAGACTCCCAGCAACTTCACAGCTCCTTTGCCCGTTTGAGCTTGGTGTCTCTCCCTGTAGTCAGTAATATTCTAAAAGAGGAGATTAAACTGTGGTGAAACAGGAATTTAATTAAATTAATATTGCTTTTACCTGGCATGATAGTAACTTACCAAATGTTGCTTCAGCTTTGACAAAAACTTCTTCAATATTTTGTCATGATGCTCTTGAAACCGCAACAGTTTTGGAAAGCCAGGAACAAAAAAGCCTAAGGGGGAAAAAATAAAACACACACATACACACCTCAACAGGGATATGTTCCACAAACTTCCATCTAAAATGTATTCATAGTGTTAACATGTTGGGTTTAAGTCTAGATACTCAAAACAGTAAGAATCAAAATAATTTACACAGTAGCTTTTGGCACATATATGCCAAAATAAGTTTAGTTTACTCTCCAAGACACCATGGTTAAAAAAAAAATCACACCATCGTTTCCTCTGAAAAATGACCATAGAGAGGTACCTTCTTACTTAGCAAATTTGCCCTTCCGGTCAGAAAAGATGCAGACAGCTGCTCAAGCAGTTACATTAGAGAAGGTAGGGAAGGTTCCCCTGTTCAGGCCAAGTATCATAGAAGCAAAGAGGCATGAATCTGTACAGATATTATGTGTGAAAACAAAGGCACCCAGTTTTCCTGCCTTAGCTGAGTTTGCACTGCAGGCAGAGAAGGGGTAAACCAAGTAGGTGATTGGAGACATATGGGCCTTCTAAATATTCTGTTAAGAGTCTCTATTCAGAATAGAATCAAACTTTAAAACTCAAAAATGACTTCTGTCCAGGCTCCAGTTCAATAATTCAGTGCAATATTCACAGCCACTTAGCAGGAAGGGCTGATATTCCAGAATGAGATGGGCGCAGCATGCCACAAAATGTTCATCAAAATTATGATTCCTCTATCCCATGAATAAAGAAATGTCTGCTAGCATATTAATTTAATTTCACTTGACTAGGCAAGCTTTTTTTTTTTTTCCCCCTTTACATAAACTCTGAATGAATACTTCAAAGCTAATTATGCATCATTAATAATGTTCAAAAGGTGCAGTTGCTCTTTCCATTCATGAACACTAATTCATTATCTTCAATCTGTAAGATTATGAAAATCCTGAAGGAAATAGCTTTCAAAAAATCTGAATCATTTTCAGGGTCAGATACCTATATTTTATGATTTAGAGACTTCATGTCATACATAAAACATTAAGGCTGCAGTTCATCCCTTGATTTCAGCAGAGTTATACTAGGAATTAGTCTGGCTGGGTAGGCTGAGACATACTTGGCTGCACCAAAAAAAAGTCTGAGTCCCAGGTGACAGGTGGATGACAAATGAGACAGATGAAAGTGCTTTGTTTATAAGGAGGAACTTCAACTCTCCTACTCTTGGCAGCACCGCTTTGTAACTGAAGTTTCCCACTATCACTATCAGTCCCGTAGACAACCATTTATTTAAGAGTGCAAGAGTGCAATGCAATAACTCATATTAAGCATCAGAAGAGAGACTTTCAGAGTTGAGGAATCTTTCATCAGAGGTTTCCCAAAAGAGTGTACATAGATGTTCTTCTCTGATGGTTTATGAATAGTGCACCCAGCATCTATGCAGGGAATTGGAGAAGATGATCCTCAAGGTCCCTTCCAACTTTATGATTCTCTGTTATCCCCACAATTTCACTTAAAACTCATGCACGTCGATAATTTAGGCCCAACATAGTTTAGGTTTGAAATGTAAGAGTTTAAAGCTACTTTTCCGGAGAATAAGTGCAAATAGCAACTTGCATATATATCAATATCTAGATATATATAACATTCATAATCTCCAGTAGCATTTATCTTTCTATAAACTGATTTTAAGCACCTATACCTAAACAAAAGCAGAGCACTTGATCATCTAGAAGACTGCAGTCACTCAACAAATAAATTAAGACTATGGTAGCACATTATTAAGCACAAACCTAGGGCATTGTAAGCTTACTTTTAAAGAACTTAGCATTTTCCAACTGAGAACTACTAAGTAGTATTTTATCAAGCAGCTTTTATGTCTACCCTTATGAGAAAATTTCTGTACCAAGTTGGAACTGGTTAAGTGACAAACTTGGCCTCAGGGAGAATATCTTAACTGGATTTAATTTTAACACATTTCATTTATTTTTCAGTTTACACAAATGGAAGGAATAGGAAGAGGCGGTGAGGACCATGGTGCAGTAGCAGCAAAGGACTTTGAGTCCCCAAGGCAGGTCAGATTGCTCCAAACCGTGCTCTCAACACCCTTCCCCACTGATGCTCAGTGACACCACTCCTCTCCTCCCTCCACCTGTGCCTAAGGCACAGACCCTGTTAATTATGCCTCTGGGCAAAAGAGAGGAGACCTACCTGTTGTTATCACTCTCTCTGGCTGACCCAGGGATGGGGGGAGCCAAGGGCTGTGGGGAATAGCTACATAGGGCACTAAGCTCAGCTGGAGAAAGGGGGAGAGAAGCAGGTCCCCCACTTCCCATGCCAAGCTATTTTTCAAGGAAAGCTGTGCATGTGTACTCAGGGTGCATGAGGTCCTCTACCCCACACAGGCTGCAGTGAATCCCTGCCCAGGGTTAGGGATCAGCAGTAGCTGGGCAAGAGCACGGAGTCACTGAAAGCTTGGCTCAAAATGCAAGGGCAAGGGGCTCCCTACCCTTCCAGGGCTGGCCCTGCCTGGGAAGTATTTCACTGAAGTCATGGGCAATGCTGCCACTCCCAAGAACACCTGCAACCCACCCTACACTTGAGCATTAGCCATGCCAGAGACCACAGCCCTCAGCAGAACCACATCACCAGCCAGGATGCCCCCACAAACTGCCCTACGCACCTACAGGGAAGTGGGTCTTGCCTACCACATATGGCCCCACAGCATCTCACCAGCCCAGTCAGACTCTCCCACAAGCCACTGCTCTGGGCTCCTGCTTTAGCTTGAGGTCACAGCACAACTGGATCCACATCTCCTCTGCATCATAACCTGAGCACCTGACTGTGCACTGCAGAAGGGGGTAGCTTCCATACACCAACCACAGCTTGTTCCTCCCTCTTGCACTTGCTCCTGAACTGGCAGGGGACACCCGGGGTCTGGAACAGAAAGCACGCACAGGAAGGGGAACCCACCTGCTGCTGCCGCCACCGGAGCTTGACACCCTGCACAGCTGATCCCTGCACCCCCAAGCTATGGCAGGAAAGGCCCTGCTCCATCTCAGATACAACCCTTTACCTTCACAATGTTTTTGTTTTGGTGGAGATGCAATGTAGATGATTGCCACCTAGTAATTCATGCTGCAAGGAAGAAAGCTTGGGTATATTTCAAAGTCACAAGAATAGAGAGGGGCCATGCAGCAACCAGAACAATTTGACTTTACTTTCACAGGCTTGCAAGAGCTAAGGATTTCTAAATCACTTATTTGCTATAAAAGCAGCTCAACCGACTGGAACTTGTGGGTACAAAACGCATAAAAATACTGATGTTTAAAAAATAAAGGCCACAATAATAACGAAAGTAACAAAATGTTCGGAACCAGGAAATTTGAGAGCCAAAGATAAAGCCAAAAAACTCCCAAGTTAAGCCTAGACATAAGGTCAATTTTAACTTCAGATTTTTCTGTCTGGCCAACTGGTACCACAGCCACAACAGTTTTTTGTTTTTTTTGGGAGGGATTTTTTTTTGGAGGGGGGCGGGGGGAGTTTATGTTTTGTTTTCATTATTACTACACTGCTATATAAATGTCTATATAACCAGCTTTCAAACCTGCAAGCCAAAGATCATAGAATCATAGGGACACACCACCAAGGGAAGTGGTGCTGGCTCCCACCCTGGGGGTATTTAAGAAGAGGCTTGATGCCTACCTGGCTGGACTCATTTGAGTCCAGTTTTTGGGCTGGTTTTTTTGTTTGTTTGTTTTTTGGCGGGGTTTTCCTCCCACCCAGGTGGGGGGGGGTCGGACTTGAAGATCTACAAGGTCCCTTCTGACCCCACTTCTATGATTCTAATAACATTTATAGCTGAAGAGACACAGCACATACAAAGACACAAAACCTGACAATTCTAAAGGAACATTATAAACAATTACAATTCTCTAATTCATAATGTCAAAAAAAGAAAAGAAAAAAGAGCTTAGTCTTTGAAAAGGACAAAAAATAATTTGAGAGAAAAGAAATGGCCTAATTTAGAGAACACAAATCTACAAAAACTAATCACATGCAACTATAGATAAGCCTCAACCAAATTGATTAAGAAATTAATAAATATTATTTATATTGATGTAATATATCATAGTCCCAATTCAGAAAAAGGCCTCGCTGGCTTAGACATTGATCCACACAAGTAGACAGGATCTCATTTCTCAAAGAATTTACAGTATTATGAGGATAAGTTTAAATGTAATTTGTGCGACGTGAGCTAGAGTTCCATACCATGCATAGCGTGCTTAGGACCCGAAAGCAACTTCACCAGGGCCCAGAAGGCATCTTCTTCATTCATATACATAAGGAGTAAAGCTGTGATCTGGCTCATTCCCTGACAGTATCCAACCTCCTGAAAATTAGACAGTAAAAACAGTAACAGCAAGAAAATCATTACGCACATGGTAAGTGTAAAACATTGTATATACATGCACACACACCCCCAACCATATTTATTCAATTTTAAGACAAGGGTTTTTCTCTTCATTTAACATGGGAGGGAGCAAGACCACTGGAGGGAGCAAGGCGGCAAGGCGCCTCCCTGCGGCTTGGGCTGCAGCCTCCAACCCAGGATCAGGGCAGTAGTTGTAGCCTGGCCCCTGCCTCGGCACCCTGTCACTAGTACAATATATTTCTACATTAAATACTTCTACAGATAAACATTTTTTAATAAATACATGGGCGTAAACCCAGAACAGATACTTAATTTTGTTCTTTGTTTTAATTTTGTACTTTTATGTAGTAAGGCCATCATACCATTCTGAACCAGTCAGTCTCCCAAGGTACCACCCTGCCCTACCTTCTACCTGACTTCAGACTAATACAGCTTATCACCAGGGATCCGGGTTTTCAGTTTGCCATGGAAAAGCATGGTAAATGTGGATTTTCTCACAGGCTCTGCTCCAGCAGTGCTGGGCTCCACACTCCAGTCCACTGGCAGCAGCCGGGGCTCGGGAGCTGCTGGGGAGTAGCAGCAGGCTGCAGGCCTGGGTTCCTGGCCCCATAGCCCTGGCAGCTGGGGGCCCCCCCTCCAGCGTGGCTTGGGGCAGCAGAGGCTGTGGGTCAAATTGAGAGGCACCAGAAGGGCCAGAGAACTGTGCATAGTGAGGGGCACCAGCAGGGCTGGTGGACTGTGGCTTGGGAGTGAGGGGAATAGCACGGGCAAAATGCCGGCATATCAGGGCTGCTCAGTGCCACAGAGCAGTGGGAGGGGACAGCCACAGCTGGACCCGCATCCTGATGAATGAAGGGGGCAGAGGGAGCTCTACTTTTCCATGATAAAAAACCCCAAATCAAATGCCAACATTTATAGGTATTTACATTTATTTTATTATAGTGATTGAGGCACTGGTAGGCTTCCTAATTGCTTTGAAACTGTAAATATATCAATAAAACACTATGTTCAACTGATACCTAAATATAGAGTAGCATTTCATTTTAATTGTGGAAAAACGCAGATCTGGGTTGTTAATCAGAGAATTTGCCATTTTTAATCAGAGAATTTGCAATGTTTAAACTAAGAAAACCAGGATCCCTGCTTATCACCTACGAACACATGTATAAAAGCACTTGCTGAATGAACCATCATGTACATGTTTAGACATGGGTACAATGACAATATTTACAATCATGTACGCTTTCAGTAAGTATCTTAGATGCTCTACAAGAGGGAATTTTCTAACAGCTAACATGAAGTCTAATAACCAAATTTAGGAAAGCATCCTCATATTCAGCATTTCAAAGTTTTAAATGCCAGGCTGGACTTAAACAAAAGTTTGAATGCACTCCTGAATTGGGGTCAAATCACTCAGGTTTCTGTGGTATTTTATGTACCTCTCAGCTTTAATAGGAGACATTGCTGGTTGTAAAGCACTGTGACCCCTAGAAGAAGGGTGGCATAGAAGCACAGGATATTAATTAGCTGCCAGTTTTTCCCTATGAAGAGCACCATCATACAAAAAGAGTCTGGCTAGCTCTTTCCCCCTCCTCCACACCTTACGCCACCATTTTAACTTTGTCTTCTTTCTCTTTTTGTGTTGCTGCTTACCTCTCTCTTTGTCACTGCTTAGCAAAATATACTTGCTTTCTCCCCAGAAAGATGCAGGAAATGATGGCCC
Organism: Crocodylus porosus; assembly: GCF_001723895.1. Taxonomy (NCBI): domain Eukaryota; kingdom Metazoa; phylum Chordata; order Crocodylia; family Crocodylidae; genus Crocodylus; species Crocodylus porosus. The sequence goes on along the minus strand of NW_017728931.1, from coordinate 134,921,831 downwards.
ACTTTTCTTCCACAGATTGAACTGTTCAAGAATTACTTTGTAAACACCCACATCTCCTCAAATTCGGTTCACACTGGTTTTCTAAAATGGACTACTAACATTGTTAGGTACTGTTTTTATCCGACAATCTCAGAGTGAGACAGTGGCAGTAGCTAGTGGTCCCACATAACCTAGAGCTCCCACAAAGTAGACAAGTCCCAAAAACCAAGCCCTTCACTTGTGTTGTATCCCTGATTACCAAGGAGAAACGCTTAGACTGGGTCTGAACTCCAGGTAGCCACGTAACAGTCAAGCTGAACTGGCAGCACTTCGGACTTTTATGTATACTGAGGTTTGGTTTCAATAATTTTTGTAGCCTATTTAAAGAAACTATGTTTAATCTTAAGCATATATGCAAGAAGACTTACCGTGTTATATATAGAATATGCTGCTAAAACATGGAATAAAGCCTGTTGCCTGGAGTAACAAGAAAAAAAGAAAAGCATTTAATATTGAGTTTGAAACAAAAAAAATGAAGATACCAATTCATTTTCTGGATAAGAACCTCCAGTTTAATTGGTCTCATTTCCAAGGCTTGGAAAACAGTCTCACTGTCAAAACTTGGGTTTCAATGTCTGCTGTTGCATAAATGTTAAAATTATTGTGTTACTAGACATTAAAAACTTGAGTCTTATTTCACTAAAAGGAAAATTTCTGCTTTTTATTTTATTTAGTTTTTAATTGCACTGGCTGATTAAACCATGCTATAAAATATTCCTCTAAAAAAACCTGCTTTTAACTTCACCGCTCTTATTTTTTTATCCGGCACAGACCTATCTTACAAGGAAAAGAAGGGACAGTTTAAGAAAATCTGCCCTGGCAGATAGAGAGGTGGGCAGAAGCTCCATTCATATGTATGAAGGCTTTATATACAGATTGTATTCTGCATTTTTAAATGCTGCATCATATTTCATTAACTCAGTGTAAGAATTTTAAAACAAAGAAGAACATTCAGCTTCCTCTCAAGATTTAATGTTAATGTATGGACAAAACATTATAGTTTCATATGCTAGCCTGATGAAAATTAAATTAATAGATTAGTTTAGAAAAAAATCTTGGTTGCATGTCTCCCAGGATGAAAGGAATGGGATTGAGCTGGATATAAAGGCATCTTTGATTAAACATAAAACTGGTCTTTGTAGTGTGAGGTTCGGTCTGCTTGCTTGCAGACAGATATACACTATTATTTCCCATACAAAACACACAAGGTTTCCTTCACTCTTTTCTCCCTCAGACTTTCAGCATACGCACAAACAAAATAATCATACAGTTTTGTTATAGTAGCTGTCTTAGTGATGAAATACCGAATATGCTTTTTAAACTTATGCCTAGCACACAGATTAAAAACTTTTCGGGTTTTTTTTTTCAGGTACAGAAGTCAAACAAAATAATGAAGTGCATCTCATTTGGAGGTTTTCTGATTATTTAGAAAATAATTTAGAAGCCATGCGATAGTCAAAAATAATAATGAGTCTTCAATTAATTTTGCAGGTTTTTTGCATATATAGCAGAGAAAAGATTGGAGCATAAAGTGAAAACTAAATGGAAGGGGCAAAATACCACTATTATTGTTTATCATCAGGTTGTTTTCAATAACGTAACAATTTTATGCTATTTACTTAAAATGCTACCACTAGCACTTCATCATAAAACAGGATGAACATTCAGAAGAGTACAGAGTGTTGCAAAACAAGCAATTTAGTTTCGGGGAGAAAAAAACTCAATTGAATTAAGATATTTTGGTACAATCCTTTCCCCAAGTACTCGTAGAGATGCACACTATGCTCTACCAAAGATATGGTTGTCCAGTTTTCTACAAAATTTCAAGTTCTCATTCAGACTCAAAGTTCTCAAAGGAACAAGCTATTTTCTGCATACCAAGTACAACATATGAACAATAAAACTATCATATATTCAAATCTGTAGCTGTTATGACTAAATATAACTTGTGCAAAGCAGATTAATGTATTGTCATCTTCCAGAGACTTTGGGGAAAATATTACTGAACCACTTACTGACAGACGAAATGTGCCCCACTCATCACAAGAGGGTATTGATGCAAAAACTGACAGTGTTGAACACTGATACAGTCAATTATTTCATTACTAAATAGGTAAAACTCCTGCAGGAAATGTAAAGTGTTAGAGAAGTAATAATTGTGTTTTGTTTTTCTAAACAAGGGTGGGTGGTAGAAAATCTTAATATGTTTAACTATTTTCCCATGAGGATAAAAAAAATCATTTAATAAATAACTCAGTTAACTCAGTATTTCCACACACTTTGGATCTGCTTTACGAAATTCTTGATTTTGAACAAGATGACATTTAAAAAACAGGGTCAATGCATATGGCTAAAAATAATCTAAAATTTCTTTTTCTTGCTTTTCAGTCCCCAAGCCTTGCATTTTAAAGAGATAAAGCCAAATGGTTGCTAGTCAAATACCTGTTTTTGAAATACGGAGAAGTAAAACCCCCCAGTAAAGTTATGCACTGTAGTTTCTAATATCTGCATATTTTAATTCACAGCCCTGTCATAATTCCTGGGTAGGTCAGAGGAGTCGATTCTATTTGAAAGACAAACAACAAATAACTGAATTTAAAGTACTTTGACGTACTTACTTAACACCATATCTGTCTCTAAACATGATATGATCTCTGTATGTCCGGTTTACATCAAGATCAATCTGTCTGATATCCGGTGAAGACCCTCGTGCTCGATATTTCAGTTTCTAAGAGAAACAGCAATAAAGACTCTAACTTCAGTTAAAAATGAAAACATTTAAAACAGAGAAAAGAACCTGTTTGCAGCCACTTGGTTTCTGCTGAATTAAACAACTTGGAACTTCTCAGCTTAAACCGCTTACTATGGAAAAGTGTCTTAAGAGTGAACCATTTTCATAACCCAGCCTGCCCATGGATACAACAAATGCTATAAAAGGTGCGTGCTCACATCCACCTACCACAGAATTTATGCTTGGGAAGAGGCACAATGTACACTAGGCACCTCGCAGCACCAACAGCCACTAATACTTATGCTCAGAGCCAAGTTCCAACATTCCCAAGCCCCAAGCAGACTCAGGCAAGGTGTGGGCACGCATAACAACTAAACCAGTTCCCATCTGACGCAGTTCAGATGTCTGCATGTGTGCTCCTAAGGGGTCTAAGTTCAACAGTCCCCTTTTAGGCATTGCAAAGCTGCTGAACCATGGGAGTGGGAGTGCAGCACACCCTGCAGTGGCACATGGCTAAACTTTCCCCAGGATTTCCCTAGCGGGGGACAAAGACCGCCACTGGCTGAACAGGGAGATGGGATAAGAGGGCATCACACGGACTAATGCTTTTGCATTCCTGCAGGGCTGGATATTCTAGGGGCTACCCAATGCCTCTGTCTCAGGATGAGGATTTAAAAAAAAAAAAAAAAAATTCCCCTAGAAAGCTGCTTAATTAATTTCAGTTCATGCTCCCTATCGTGAGATCAGTAGGTAGGCAGGTGTATCCCCCCACACCACTCCCCCAAATTAGCCTGAGGGCTGCGACTCAATTGTTTCTGCTTCCCAGGGGCAGAGAGTACTGCAAAGCCAAATCTGCTGGCACAAGTTCTCCATGGGTACGGGGCTCCTGCCAATCAGACAGCGAGTCCAGCATGTTTGCAAAGCACTTTGAAAGCCTATGGGGAAAGCAGGAAAGCAGAGAACTTAAAAAAAACCCCGATGTTCAATCTAGCCCCAATGTCGGAGTCACGGAAGACCTAAATCTAGAGCCTACTGAACCTAAAAGGTACTCAAGTGGCCCGGGGTCAGTCACAGGCAATGGAAATAATCGAGCAACTTTATACGTAAAGTCCTTTTAAAGCCAGAGCATGAACCAGAAACCCTGGAAAACCCAGAGGCATCCTCCCCATGTGACTTACCCCCTCCACCCTTGCCTCCCATCCCAAATCAGCCTTGGATGCTAAAGTCTGTGGTCGAGAGCAGGCAACAGAGGTTGGGGCAGGAGAGTCCTGTCTGTGCACCAGAGCAGCCAGCTGCCATGCAGGAGTAGGAAAGCTGGGGCGAGGGGAGGAGGTTAAGGAGTGACACAGCGTGCGATTCCTGGAGAACCAACCAGACACAAAGTTTGTTTTCCACACATTAGAGTGAACTGGTTCACTCTGAACTGGTTCAGAATAATACCTCACTAATACCAGGTATACTTCTGAGGTTTCAGACAAGAATTCTTGGGGGTGATATCTTTTACTAGACCAACTGCATGGGTGGGACAGACATAAGTAAGCTTTCAGGTATCCTTCTTCAAGCTGCACCACTTAAACTGTTTAAAACCAGGGGCTGGCTAATCTGTAGCGCGCATGCCAGAAGTGGCACAGGCAGTCTATGTATGGCATGACAGATCACGGAAGAGACAGCAGCAAACAGGGCAGGAAGCAGAAAACAGAGTAGGAATACAGATAGGGAGCACAGAATAGAGAACGGGAAGCAGAGTGGGCAGAGGAAGAGATCAAAGTGGTATTCACAGAGGGTACAAGACTAATTTATGGCATGCTGGCCAAAAACGTTGGTTCCTACTGGTTTAAGCCATTCTAAACCGGCTTGTATATCTTGACCGGGAAAGCATACATAAGACTTGGGGCCTAAGGGAGGAGTAGGATGGAAGGTGAAGCCTAGTCAGACCACCACCTCCCCAGATGCATACCTATTTCAGCACTCCCCCAGCACTAGGCCTTTTGTTGCATCATGCAAACTAGAGGAAAAGTTCCTCTTTGGCAGAGCTTCATTATGCAACACTGCCTTCTTCCATGGGGAAGGAGTCTAAGTGTTAGCAGCAAAGCTACTACTGATCAGACATCATAACTTCAGAGCTGCTCTACACTAGACACCTTCAGGCCCAACTCAAAACCAATGGCATGGTTTTATACCCATCTAGTTAAAACTTGCCTAAATTCATATGTGCACCCTCTCAAAATGATTTAAATTTGGCTTATATCTTGTACAACTCTAAATTTACACAAATTAATCCAAAGCAAGAGTGTAGGTAATAGTCTGCACAGGTTTGACTCAAATCTGGTTTCTAAAGCAGTTCAAAAGAAGCTGAACCACCTTGTGCATGTGGACAAAACAATATCACTGGACTTCACTTTCTTCCACTCTGCTCACTAAACCTGAAACTTGCATTTTTTTTTTTTTTTTTAAATAGACAGGACTCCAAGAACAAACTCCTGAATTTCCTCTCAGAGTAAGATGGTGCTACTTCTATACAGTCATTTTTCACTGTAGACCTGCACTTAAAGAGTCTGAGGTGCTCTCTGGGGGAAGGGGCAGAGGTGGAATCAGATCAATTACATAAACTACAAAACCACAACACAAGTTGGTCAAATGTCAGGCCTGTAAATTACAAGGTTTTTCTTCCACGACAGAAAGGAAAATACAGTTAAATATTAGTTCCATTAATCCTATTGCTCAAGGTTTCTTATTTCCCAGTACCTGAGAGCTTACAATTCTTAATTCTACAGAAGATTTTTACAGACTCACGTTATAAAAATCTTTCATTTCTTCTTTCATTTTAGGAACATCAAGTAGTAAAGACCAGACTTGACCTCTGAGCTGTAGTGGGATTCCTTTATAAATTCTCCTATGAAACTGAAAAGGAAAAAAAAGAAAAAAATTCTGTAAATGCCAACACAAGCAAAAAAATCCTGAGTTAATGGCATAAGTGCATCAAGCACCGAGTTCAAATAGAAGCCGCATAATAATATCAATTACCCAAATAAGGAGAACTATTCTACATATTTTGGCTAGTTTTAGAGTCCAGTAAATAGTAGTAAATAGTCCCTGATGGCACCTTTACTAGAGAGTGGCCAAGGACTGGATGGAAATGGAGACTAAACTAGAAAGGGCCCAGGTTAGGGCTAAAGCACATTGACATAACACCCTGTAGAAACTTGTAACGTTTCTCCTAGACCATGCTTGTTCCACGGACAGAGGAAAGGGACTAAAGTTTTTGTGAACAGGAAAACAAAAAAAAGGCACCCCAGTAGAATAACTCAACTGCACTGAAAGTGAGTGAGTGCTCAATATCATTTTTGAGAAATTTCCCATGAGACTGAGCGTAAGTACACCAAAGAATAATCACAAATGCATGCAAGACCACTACCAATGCAGGAAACATTACATCGCAAGCAGACTTCAGGTCTGATACTCTGGTTGTCGTACTTGGATTTAATCCAATGGTTCTCAGACTTTTCAAGGGAGGGTACCCCCCTCCACCACTTATGGGAATGTGGCAGCATTACTGTTGCGGCCTCAGCTTAACTCAGTGTTTCTCAAGTGGGTTATGCTGCCTCCACATAAAATTGCCCTGTACGTCTGCTGTAGCACCAGCCTGGATTGGCTGTGGTACATGCACACGAGACTACTGCATTAGGGCAGTGATCAACCTAAAGTAGACAGACTCTGCCTCATACTCTGCAGCCCTTCTCAGTCTGGCCCCCTTGACCATCCTCCCAGACACAGAGATGTTCAGGTAGAATATCCCGCATGCCTGTTTCTGGGAGGAACGTGGGAAGGTCCAGACTGGGAAGGCTAAAGCCACGCAGCTCCTGCCTGCTTTAGGCTGACCACAGCACTGAAGCAGCAGACGTGCACACGGCGCACACCTTGAGGGGGCTCATGACACCCCGGTTGAAAACCACTGATCTAATCAGTCAACTAAAAATGATCAAACAATTCTTCCTCCTTTTAACTGATTTACAAACTGCATACATTTTGTGGCTTTGATTCCTGAGACAGATCCCATATGGTAGCCAGGAGATTCAAAAAAATAATTCCACGCCACGAGTGCTTTTTAACTACACAATAGAAATTAAATCCCCACAGACACTGAAAGACATAAAGCAAGCACCGGAAATAGGCAAGAAAGTGACAAGCCTTGCACCCATCCTTCTAGTTAAGCAACAGAAGGATTTAATACCATTTAAAACAACAATGCTACTCCATTGTATTTTGAAGTACTGCATTTAAAACACGCTATCCTTGGGTTTGGGGCCAGGGTGATTTGGAACTTAGCAGACTACTTTCTGCATTGATAAAAACAAAAATGTTATAATTAAGGTGAGTAAAATACAAGCTAAATGTAGTAAGAGGGAATCAAAAGGAAATGATCCTCATCTCCCTGCCCCACAATCTCTTAATTCTGAAAGGCCAAATGAAGAACGAGGAGTCTGGCACCAACCGGGACAAGCACAAGGCCAGACGTAAGGAGATAAAAACAAAAGCCTCTCCTGAATTAAGGGGATTCAAACACTGAAAGCAACCGTCCTCCTTACCCAAATGTGAAAGCAATTAAAACTATAAATCAGTGATTCTCCACCAAGGTGCCAAGGCACGGGCAGCATAGATTGGATCTGTTCAGATCCTGGCCAGATAATTTACTGATCCAATAGAAAGCCCTCTGAGGGGGCTGAAAGGAGATGAAGACTAGGAACAGAGCATGCTTTCTACTCCTGAAACAAACTGAATCCTTCTTAGAAATGCTGCTTAAGAGATGGTATCTCCTTCAATGACACCGCTATGAGCCAGCGGTGTGCCCTTGTAGCCAAGAAGCTAACAGCATCCTGGGCTGCAGTGGTAGGTGTGCTGCCAGCAGGTCAAGGGAGCTGATTACTCCCCTCTACTCAGCACTGGTGTGGCCACATCTGGAGTCCTGTGTCCAGTTTCGGCCCCCCGCTACAGAAAGGACGTGGACAAAATGGAGAGAGTCCAGGGGAGGGCAGTGAAAATGGTTAGAGCTCTGGGGGACAGGGCTTGTGAGGAAAGACTGGGGCAACTGGGATTATTTAGTGTGGAGAAAAGAAGACTGAGGGCGTTTAATAGCAGCCTTCAACTACCTAAAGGGAGATTCGAAAGAGGACGGAGCTGAACTGTTCTCAGTGGGGGCCGACACTAGAACAAGGAGCAATGGGCTCACGTTGCGGCAAAGGAAATTTAGGTTAAACATTAGGAAAAACTGTCTCACTAGGCGGGTAGTGCAGCACTGGAACAGGCTATCTGGAGAGGTGATGGACTCTCCATCCTCAGAGGTCTTTAAGGCCCGGCTAGACAAAGCCTTGGCTGGGATGAGGTGGGGGGGCTGGTCCTGCTCTGAGCAGGGTTGGACTAGACGTGACCTCCTGAGGTCCCTTCCAAACCTAATTTTCCGCAATTCTAAAATGACGAACTGTAGGAAGCATGGTCAGGCACAGAAAAGCACCTCACCTACATACAGCAAGTCTGCATGCCACTGTGGCCAAGAGGGAGCCCTCTGAACTTAACACCACCAACGTACAAGTAGAGAAGCCGTTCTTGACAGGAGGCAACAACAATTACTAATCGGGCGATTCCGATGCTTCTGAATCTAGCACAGTTTCCTATTCCCGTTGCATAAACTGTATGCTTCAGTGCTTGTACAGCTGAAGACATACATCTGACTAAGGTGTGAACAGAACAGTTTCTTTGCAGTTCGTATAGATATTTTAGCTACCGGAAATTTTAAAATCTCCTTCTCTAATTAGCAGCACACAGGCTAGAGGTGAAGAAGTAAGAGTCTTTTTATTTCTCTAGTCTCAGAAACGTCTGTTGGGGGATCTGAGCATCTAAGGATTCTGCCGTTGGTTCATCACAAAAGCTAAACGGACTCGTATTTCCTTGCATCTAGCAGACTATATCACAATTAACTATATGAGACAGGATACAATATCAGCATAACTTAAAACAGATTTTTCTTTTGCAACCGATGCCAAGTTCTATAACAACGTCATGAAGAAAAAACAGAATATAAACAGAACTAGACAGAATTCAATAACAGATTGACCGGGTTTTAATTTGCATTTAACATGCGCTGAAGTTTACAACAGCTCAAATGATAAGTTACAGGATACATAAAGGATTTGTATGAATTATGGTCATAATCGAGACAGCCTTTTAAAACAGCTACACCTGACCCCTGAAAAAAAGAATTTCAGTTTTTCGCAATGGACCTTACATTCTGTTTCCAGAGGCGAAAGGGAACGAGTCAGGTCTATGCTATTTGTCTGGGAAACGGACTTCCCAGTGCAAAGACACATAATTAACTGGTTCAGACCCAAAGTTTAGATTTAAGTACATGGGAAACTGGAAGAAGACTCATTAAGATTAGTCATATTATGTATGGATTTAAATACACAAATTTTGCAGGTGTTCCACACCCTACATTTCTATATGACTGTAAACTTCATGTACGTTAAGAAGCAGTTAAAATGCTCAGGTGAGAATTTTCTTTCTATAACTTTTTGGCTAAAATTTCATGTCTGTAAGAGATGCTAGAGAGACAACCCAGGAAGCGGCAATTCTGTTAAATCCAGATATGCTATGGCATGCACACCTGTGTTGTAAGACCTTGTCCACACGAACTTTAACTATTGGGAAAGAAGCGGTAGTTGGCCATGTTAACCTGAAGTGAAGCAAAAGGCAGGACGGGGGGGCACCTTAGAGACCAACCTGTTCAGAAATGCAGACGCTATATTAGAATAGTTAAAATAGCACCAGACTCCTGATGCGGACAACGTTGCATCAGGAAACGTTAATTACTTCAACACGCAGTCATGCCTCTATATAGTAAAACCTGTCAGCAAGACCAAGCTGTGAGCTCAGAGGGACCCATCACCACATTATTTCAGGCCTGATCTTCCAGGACAACCACAGTGTAGCTCACGTAGACATCAAGCAGTTGAGGTAATATTGTTTTCCAAAGTGAGCACCCGTCTGGCTATTAGAAATGGGAATGATGCAATTCTTTATATTGCAGGTTCAACCTTGGTAGCCTGCAAGTAGCACACTTTCAGGACCATGCAAGTTGCTAATCTGGTGATAATTATAAAACCACATCATATCTAGATAACTAGCTTTTTGCCAAACCATAACAGTGCTGTTGTTCATTCCCTCACCCGTTCTCAACAGCTACTCTCTTCATTAACAATGTGCAAAATGGGGAAACGCCTCCTACCAGTTTTATATTCTAAGTGAGGCAGTGCTGGGAGATGGGGAAGAGAAAAGCCAGCAAAACACTGAAGAGTTGTATTAGAATCATTTTTATTAATCCAAGGCTTGCAATACCAAACTCTTTTTGAAATAAAACGTAATCAGGTCATATCCAGAATAAATGAAACATCAGATGTGTAAGCATGACATTATTAAACAAGATACCCTTGGGAGAGAAATCTCCTTCCAGTTCCAGGGACTCAGCGAAGGTCTATCATCCCTGCCCTTGAGGCCAATACAAACAGTAAGCAGACTCGCTCTCCGATATCCTATTCAAAGGCTGAGGAAGGAGGTGACAAGAGGAGGATGGAGAATGGATGGAGGGAGTGTTGAAAACACGGTCAGCGCAAACTATGTGAGCAAAAGAAGTGAAACTGCATAAAGAAGAATGGGGAGTATACTTAAAAAAACCAAAACAAACCACCTGCCAGGCCCTTCCAGAGCTATTCAAAGACATAGGATGATACAGAATAAGAGCAAACCTTTTCAGCTGGTGAAACAAAAAGGATTACAGTACGCATACAACACAAAGCCAGACCACATTCTGGATTTCCCCGCTGGCCCTAAAGATAGACTAAATTGACTTGCTCTCAAACCTATTGCTTGATTTTGGCAGAGTAAGAATCTCTCATTATTGAAAAATGTTACAAGATCCTGACTGGAAACACAACAGAAAACTGGATGGAGAACTCCCATTGTCTCTCTCAGGTTTCAGAAACAGAAAGTCTCGAGGATTGCCAAAAATAAAGACCAATGCAGCCCTACAAAGGAAAAGAAAAATTAATAGAAAGCGCTTTCTTTTTAAAAAAGAAAAACGTTATTTATTAATCAATGAATCCAACTTATACAACAGACCCAACATTCAACACATCCAATCCCTCAAAGCATACACAACAACAGATCCCAATCTCCCATCAACAGCACTGCCACAACCCAAATCTATGTCCTTTCTCTGCCTCCCAAGTCCGACAGCTCCCCAGCGCCGATCAATTTAAGCTTTTGTATTTCTTTATCTCTATATAATAATTCCCCTCTCCTCGGAAGAAGTCCGCATAAAACAGATCTTACTGGCCTCCACTCATCTCTACTCCCAAACTTCAAATTCATTCCCAATTTATTCCCATGTGTCACAGGGCACTAAGGTGTGCCTGCTCCTAGAAGAGCAGAGGCAGCTTAGCTAGGGAGCCCAGAGAGCTAGGCAGAGCCCTGCAGCTGCAGGCAGCCTTGGCACCAGACTAATCGGAGTATCAGCTGGCATCTGCACCCGGTCAGCTGACCACAGGGCCCTGAGCACATAGAAGCCCCGGGCTGGGACTGGCAGGGGGTTTGTTCTGTCAGCAGCCAGGGGAAGGAGCTATTTCAGAGATGCTTGGCTGCCTATTCTGCTGCTGGTAAGACTGATGGCTCTAGGACCTCCTAAATTATCTGGGGCCAGGAGGCACACATTGAGGGAGCAGCTTTCAGGGAGTGACATCCAATATTATTGTTGGTGTTTTGTTATAGCCCAGGGGCTTGTATTTACGCTGTTATTTGAGTCCATCTGGGGAGAAGGAGGCCTCATTTAGGGCTGCAGCACCAGAGAGGCTGCGGCAACCAGGGCTGCGGGGAGCCCAGAGCCAGAGAGGATGTGGTGACTGCAGGCATGAACGACTGGTGCCTCCTGTGACCAGGGGTGGCGCCATGGCAGCGAGCGGGGACCGCCTGCATGCAGCCAGTGGTGGCAGGGTGGCGATCGGCAGGTGGTGAGCAGGGATCACTCGCAGCCACCGCTGGCCACATCAACAGCAAGCAGCTGGCTTCAGCAGCAACCAATTTCGGGGGGGGGCACATGTCCCCCGTTCCCCCCCCATGCTTCACCTATGACAGGTGCCCAGCACTAAGGGCACCACTACTGGGGCCAAGAGCCCTGTAATGACAGGAGGCCAAGCTAGTCTGCGGCCTCAGCAAAAGGGACATTTAAGTACAATCTGCAAGGCATGTGGCATGGTAAAGGGACAGTTTTGGAGCCAGGCATCTAGCCCATTACGCTTAGGGTGTCTTGGGAGGCACTGACTTTGAGTGAGACCCAGCAACGAGTCCATAATCAGCAGGGTCCAATGGGGTTCAGCAGGACTGTGATTCCACACATACAAGGGAAAAGAGGCAGAGTTTAGAATGGTGGAAAAGTCACTCGGAGTCATTTACAGACTGAAATGAACTTTTTTCTTGAATGCAAAACTTCTATAATGAGCCTTCAGAATGTAAAGCTGAGAAGTGTTGCCCAAGACAGTGAGGAAGGCCACCAACTCAAAAAATAATCAGTCATGACAAGAATAAGAATCAAATCCTAAGGTCCTAAAGAAAAGTATGGTTCTAGTACAGTTTTTGGAGGTTTTTCATGTTCCATGGGTTTTGCAACAAGAGGAGGGTGAAAGTCGCAGATCTTATTCTGCAATCTCATGAAGAGGACAGCAAGCCGTTATTCAGCCTTTGGCCACTGAACATAAATCAAGCAGAGGTTTGACTTCAGTATCCTCTATGAATTCTAAAATAGCTAGAGTTCGCAAGCTATCTTTGCTTGGCTTTTTTTTTTCCTCTTTCCCCTTCCCCCTCTCAGGCTGGATAGCTTCTCAATTAGTGCTAAAGCCAGACTGCAAAAGGAAGTAGTACTTTGGTGGGGAAAAAAAATCAAATGGGAATACAGTAAGTGGCATTTTTATTTAATCTTTCCTGAAAGTTATGACCACATGAAGACAGGAAAGCTTTAATATCTGTAGTGATTGATGGCTCAATGTACCCTGGCTCATTACACAGCAGAATACAATTAGGAGGTAAAAGCATAAACTAGCAGAGCTGGTGCCAAGAGCTAGAAAATATCACATAGCAACACAAGAACTTTGTGACTTTATAGACATTTCCTGCATAAAAAGTTGATGCTGGAGGAGGCTAGAATTTCATTTTGACAAGCATCAGCCACGTAAAAGGCACAGGGCAGTTTATACAGTTTCACAGAGACCAATATGGAAAGTGCAAGAATAACTATGAGACTGCTGAAGAGAATAAGCATTTAGAAGCCAAGAGGTTTCATTTTGACATGTGTCTGTAGTTGCGTACAAGTCGATTTTCATTAAAGCATCTTTACCTTTCGGTCATCACTTCCAGTCTGACGGAGGCTAGGTATAGCTTTAAGGCTAAAGTGGTTTATTCACTGTCCAGTTCCTAGTGATTAGATAGATGTTCATAACCCGCACAACCAGAACCATTGTTAGCAGTTTCGGCATACAAAGAAAGCCCTATATTCATTTCCCTGTAACAAGGACTAGGAAGGTAGCCAACCCGGTAAGTTAAGCATCATGTCAGTGTCTCCTGATATAGACACTTTGCAATTTTAAAAAAGGGGGAGGAAAAAGGAAATTCTGGGTCCAGAACTGCCTTGCATCTCTTACGATCTCTGCAATATCTAGATCCGTCATTTCAGATTTAATTTAGGCTAAAAGTCATTTCTATCTCACCTATACACAGAAAAAGGGTGTGTAATGAATGCTTTCCCATTAACTCCTCCTGGAAAAGCTAAAGAGGACAGAATTAAAGAGGAAGTAGATAAGCCACTCTAGAAAAGAGAAATAAAAGGAAACTGTATTTTGTATTCAATCAGCCATTTGAAAAAAGTGCCAAAAGCCCAGCTGAAGCGCCTGCTCTATACAGACGTTGGACGAGCCGGGTCAAACCGACCCAACGCTTCTTCTAGGCACGTGCTGCTCTTGGCACAGGGGCGCACCGAGCTTAAAGTGCTGTTTTGGTTTGGTTTTTTCATGTCTGTAAACAGCTAAAGTTTCATGTTATGAAGGCTCATTACACAAAATGCTGCTTAAATGAGTATGCTTGTTCCCACATTTCTATCTTTGTTCTATCCTTCGGGGTGCACTTCCTCTCTCTTTCTGCATTCTTGGAAGAAATTATTACTCCATTTCCCAAGAGCTTCCATAACTACAATTATAACCCACAGCACTGCAGCAACAATAATAATCATAATTCGATGCCATTCTTTTCAAAACTGCTTTATAAACACTGCAGATTTCCAGAGAAGAGCTAACTGCCTGAAAACCACAGGCTTGCCAGGTAGGACGAAACCCTCTAAAGGTAACGCCTGTAAGTTTTCTCTACTAGTACTAAATCTAGCACAGACAGAAAGAGAAGAGTTACTCTAGCAACTGTTGTGCTTCTGTGTTTCAGAACAGCAGGGTCAAGAAGCTGCCATGGTCAGCACTCCTCAACACATCATCTTAGGGACAAAGATGGTCTCCATCTGAGCTCTGTATAACACTGAGCATCATCGTGAGCTCCAAGATGAATAGCAGTAAACACTCCCGCTTTCTTCTAAATATTTTGAGTGGCTCAAGTTCTACGCACTTTGTGCTCAGTTGATGCAGAGAAGAGAGAGCAAATGAAGTACATGAAGTATTCAATCTTTTCATTAATCCTTATACACAGTCAGATGACTAAGGAAGCCACTGGCAAAGTTCATTCCCATTCTGATTAAACCTGTTATCCATGTCGTTTGTGGTATTTCTCCACAACTCGTTAGATTTACTGGAGGATTCCACGTTGCATTGCTGAAGTCTATTCTAATGGCACCCACAGCGTCGATGGTCATTGTCTCAAATCAGACCTATCAATCATGAGGGGCACAAAAACACCCTGAACAACTACATATCTAATCGTCTTAGTGGGATTGGCATAGTAGGTGTTTGGGAAAAAAAAAAAATGTATGCCAATATAAGGACTGCTCAAGCTCTATGTCCTACAGCCAGCACATTCATGATCCAGCTTGATTCATACTGAAGATAAAGTAGCAGCCAATTTCCTGTATGTAGAGCCACAATGTTCTGCACCCTTACATTTTAGCAGTCAAATGCCAGCAGTTGATTTCTTGAAAAACCTGAGTTGGGCATTGACCTTCTTCCCACGTTAAACAAGGAAACCCAGGTGCCTAGGACTGGGTCTCAGACACCCAAGCAGTTTAGGCAGCATGTCTGGGTATCTCTTTCAAACTTTGGTGCCAAAATATTGCTTAAATCTCATTTAGGTGCCTACACCCTTGGGGCATCTTGCCTCTAGCCTCCAGAGTAACAATATACTGCATTAAAAATTTATACTTATTCTATGACACCTTTTTTCTGTTAATAATACTTGTCTTTCAAGAAATGCAGAAGTAAACTGTTCTTCTCCCAGATCAGCATTAAAATAGTGAGGTTCACAGTCTGAATTGATAAAGGTGCTTCTTACACAAACACCATCTCTATCTCAGTCTCTCTCTCAGAACTAGCTCCTGTACCACTTAAGGCTACTGCTCCTATAGTTACTGGGTAGCCTTTTCAAATCACATATAGCTCTGCAAAACCTGCAGATAAAAAACAATACTCTTGGACAAGCCCAATTTGTGTACTGCCCTTACAAGTAGCATTAAAAATACCCATAAAGATGCATGTAAGAAGGAAAGCTAGTGGAGATAAAGGTACATCCGCTATTGCTTTCTGGAGAGGTAACAGGACTGCAAGTAAAATTGTGTAAATACTTCAATGATTAAAACAAAACAGAGATGCACAGACAAAAAAGTGTTTCTATTTAAGGAAGTTCTTAACAGGAGCAAAGCAGCGAAAATGAAGGGCTGTATTCACGCACCCATCTAAAGACAATGATGGTGGTAAGCACACATTCAGGATGTGCTGGACCCAGCCCTCTCCACTGACTGAGGACACTTGAGATATTCTGCTACTTCCTTTGAAGCGTCTCAACTCTGCATAGAATACTTTCATCTTCGTTTAGGGAGTGAGCAAGTGTGCGCACATATGAGAGCATAATATAACAGCTGGGTGAGAAGGGCGCTCCTATGGAACTTGGGACAGTTCTTGTATAAAATTTCTGTTCATTGGAACAAAGAATAACAGTATCATCAGAAGAGACCAAATAGCCCCACTTCGTATTACCCAGAGCTGTCCAACCGGCCTGTGCCCACAGCCCCTGGGGGGGTTAACCTGCAGCCCCCAGGCTCCCAGTTCAGACGCTGTTCCCCATATCACTCCAGCTGCTGATGCCACCACTAAAAATCCTCCCCCTACACAGCACAGCATGCAGCCCACGTGGCAAGTGGCTGGGGGCCTGCAGCCCCACCATAGCCTAATACAGAGTGGGCGATTATTAGGGCCCAAGAGCCACTTAGGCAGTTTTGGTGAGCTGTCAAAGGCCGAGTCAGCACCCCCCTGCAACAGCTCACCAAAACTCCCTAAGTGACTCTGCTCTGCACTCAGCCAGGTATCTGGGATTGGGCCAACGTCAGGCAGGGAGTGGCATCTGGGAATGGGATAGGCGGGCACGGATTGCAGGGCCATGATAGCCTGAAGCCCGGGGCAGAGCCACAATCTGCTCCCAGCATGGCCCTGCAATAGGTGACAGATCCACAGGCAGGGGCATGCAGGGAGCAGGTTGCAGCTCCGCCCCGGGCCTCGGCCCCATGCTGTCAGGCCCTGCGATCCTGGGCTCTACATGGAGACCTGTTGGGACCCGCATGGTCAGGTCGTGGAGTCAGGATGAGCCCGCAGGTGGGGAGCTCCATCCAGGAGTGGGATAAGCGGGCAGGGCCAGAGCCAGGATCTTGGGGTGGTGACAGCATGGAACCAGCACCTGTTGCAGGGATGTGTATGCGGAGGATGATGGCTCTACCCCAGCCCTGGCCCTGTGCTGTCACTGCCCCATGATCTTACCCTGTGACCCCAGCTCTCCCCGCCCATCCTGCTCCCAGATGCCACTCCCCACCTGCCCACAGCCCAATCCCATCCGCCCAGCTGCGCACCCTGCCTATGTGGGTCCTGCTTCTGCATTGGGTACAAGGTGGCTGAGCCGGCATGCCTAGACGGCAGGGCTGCCTGGGCTGTTGCTCCCAGCAACAACCATGGGAAGACATGAGAACTCAAAGAATAACTATTCCATTTTTCCTCCAGAGGATCAGAGTGTATTGCAGCTGCAAAAAGTCTGCAGCTTACTTCTTCACTCACACAAAGGTCAGCTCTTGCCAGTTGAGGGGCACAGCTATAGCTCTGCCTCATGTTCAGCCTTTTTCTAACACTTCCCAGCCACTTACTCAGGAAAAAGAAGGTAGGGGTGCAGTGAGAGTTCAGGGGTGGTTTACTTCAGCAGACCAAGAGCAAGGATCCAAGTCTTACACAGCCTTATGGGGACTGAGGAGCTGTTCAAAACCGGGGGACAGGCAAATACAGGTTTCTTGACTCCAGGTCCAATATCTTACTAGTCTCCCTATATGCAACAGACATTTCACAAATAAATATGTACAACTAACTCCTCACTCTCATCACCTCTCAGGACAGTTGATAAATAAGTTTCTAATCACTTAGGCTTCATCTATATGAGCAGGGGCATGCATCAGCAGAGCACAAATAGCAGTGGCGCACATTTGGCCACAGCACACACCCCTGCCTGTGCACTTTGCAGCAGGACACATTGTCCCACTGCTCCATGTGCTGCAGGGGGGAGCTGTCTGGCCGCCACGCTGTCACCCTGTGCCCCAGCCAGCCAGGGAGTGGTACGTGGAGGGCTGCTTGCTCTCCTGTCTCCAAGTGTCTCAGTATGGGGGCTCTGCAGCAGAGCCCCTGCAAGGAGGCACACGGAGACAGGGAAGCAGCCAGGACTACCTACTCTTCCATCTCCGCATTTGTCCCAGCACACACTGCTTTGGTGTGCTTTGCACCACCTTCTTTTACCCAGTAGCAAATTTTGCCCCAGCATGGTTTAACATGCAATGTGTGCAGTTTGTGGCACTGCAAAGGTTTGCCATGCCACAGACCGTGCATGCCTGTATGTCTGGAACCTGCCTCAGAGTTATTAAAAATCCCACAGCAATTTTCAAGAGCTTTAGTGACATTAACATCAGAATCCTGAACTAAATACGAAATGGATCATTCCACCTACTTAAAACTCCCTGTAGCATCAAGCTAGACTGATTTTCTTCACTTTGTCCTGAGCTGCTATGTAGCACTGCTATATGCTGTTGAATAACTGCCATTGGCATTTCAGGAAATAATGATGTGATTCTTGCGTACTAATTTATCAAAAATAGTCCACCAAGATGCAAGAAACACTCTTAAAATAGATACTACATGCACCATAAAAAGGATCTGCCTTCATAAAGGTCAAGGTGCCAAAAAACCTATTCCACTCAGGAAAACGAAATCACAACAAGGGAAATAATTAAACTGTATTTAGAGGTGCATTTTCTTTTCTTGTTCTATTACAATTTATTCTACTGCATCCCCACTCTTAACACAACATGATCACAGATCTTAAGGGACCACTTAAAGGACAGGCTCACTTAATATCCAGTTGCATATCACAATTTATGAGTAGTCAGATTCCTTGGGCAGTTACCTAAACCAATTTTATTGCACTAGTAACAGGGGTTGTCTTAGCCCATTCTACAAACCCTTGCCTGAAAAAGGAGGGCTGTTTGTCTACGTGAATACCTAACGAACATTACGTAAAGAATAAAAGATTTGACATTTAAGAGCCAGCAGATCTCGTGAGACATTCCTGTCCATATCTCATGGACGTTTCTAATGCTACAAATGCCTTTACGGCACTAGAAAAGCTGATGGGACAAATGTTCATGCCCCCTGTAGTGCCACAAAATTAAACAAGTGCTACAAAAACAAAACCTACCTGTAGCAATATATTTTGTAATGCTTCATATCATGTCTGTACTATTATGTGTAGTGCTGCAGTGGATCTCTCAACTCCTGCATCCCACCATGCTCTACTATGACCCTCCAAAGATGCCCCCGCAGCACTCTATTTTTACAGCTCTACAATGTGCCAAGGCAATTTTTCCCCCCTCCGGAGTTTAGATTTTTGGATTCAGCTTCCCTCTGCTCAAGTCTATGAAAGCATTTTAAAACGTACATCAAATGTAGCTGCGTTTGAACTTAGCAGACCAGCTACCTTCCTAGTCTTCCTGGCTGAAGACTAGTAGCTCACTCCTTGTTTACCTACTCATCTTGTCACATACAGTACCTCTTGCACTTCAGAATTTAGGCTACACATACATAACTGTGTATGGCTCTTCAATCCTAGATATCCTAATCCTACTCCACGACAATAACGCAGTACTGGAATTCATACGTGATTATGGTTCGGAATATGTCACGTGGCCCATACAATAAATATTGTACATAAAAATCTCTTTATTAGAACAAACGTCTTTATTTGTTTGTTACATATTGCCACACCATGCAATTAAAAAAAAAGAGAGAGAGCGCTTTTGAATTGTATTTTGCTCACTATATATTAGGAAAGAATCACCATACTTTATTTAAGTGTTATACCCAACACGATAAACTGATCACAACCAGGTGCGACTTTACCTTCTCACTGTTCTTGTATTTCTCCCAGCTTTTCAGCATTTTCAGCCATTTTGCGGTTCTTTCAATTTCAAGGTGCTTTTGCTGAAATAAAAGTATATGTCAATATTCTTTCAAGCCTGATTCCTTTAAGAGATCTATTCTAGAAACTTCTAAAAGTAATTAAAAACAAAAAATAATATTAGGCAATTATCTTCTACCACAATCCAATAGCAGGCATGATGCTTTGTCATGCTGAGCGGCATATTAACATCTGGTTGTATATGGATGTGTAGGTACGTGCCTATATGGTGCCAGACATTGCCAGCTAAGACACCGTGTACTAGCTTTGTGCAAAGCAGCTTCCAAAGCAGAAAGCTTAGGGAAACATTAGTGTGGCTACATTGCATTCAGGTCAAGAACTAGGACAAGTTCTCATGTTGGCTCAGCCATTAACTGTGCAGGCCTACCCATGTAAAACCACATGCTAAGGTACATACCAAAATGTCATGCATACAGCCCTTAATTGAATGTGACCTAGTTACTCGAGGAACTGTCACCTTGCCCGTGCAATTCTGTCACAGCTGTAATCAGCACCCAACATACAGGGTAGGTCTGCAAGGCAGACACTTTCAGTGAAGCTCTTAGGCTCTGTAATTTGCTATCAAATGTGGTCCTCCAGAGTTACACATCTTAGGTATTCAACGAAGCCCACACTTTTCTCTCTCATTCAGGTAGAAAGCTGATTGAGGAGGTGGGAACATTGTATGCGGTGCTGCTGTGAAGTGGATAGGTTGTCTACTGTTGGCACTGATAGTCCATTAGCCCTGTAACTGGTTTAACTTTTGTAAGAAAGGGTTTTCATTGTTGTAAGTCTTCCCGGCTGAGAATCAGTTCTAAAAAAAAAAAAAAAGTCAAAACAAAAAACAGGAAAACATTCAAGTTTCTGGCTTTCTCTTCAGAAATAAGTGTGGGAGAGATTTTGCTTTTTGATAAAATGCTGTCCTACACCTCTGACCTCAGATCTGGGGCTTGATAAGACACTAAGCATATTCTATTATATATGGGCAGCAATGCAACTTTGCAGATGGTATAAGGGAGTTTAATTTCAAAGCTCTGCAGGACACTGAAAACTGATTAATGCTTCCATTAACTGTGACTTTAAAGAAAAGTTGAGGAAAAAATATTAATGAAAATTACTACTTGATGTCAAATGGAAATTCTAATTTTACGACTCGCCACCTCCTATTTTCCAACAGATTGTGCATATTCCTTCTGCCTCGTCAACATGGGAGAATGGAAAAAGCACCTGCCTAACTCAATGCCTTGAAAGCAATAAGCCTGAGCTAGAATACGTATAGCTCAATGATGTTACAGTTCTTCTCCACCTCTAATTCCACGATACTGTCCATGAAATGTCCTGGAATGGAACTTGGTTTTAAAGCAGTTATTTTTACCTCCATCCATCTGGTCTAAGCCTGGAAGCAGGAACAGTCTGATGCCTTTATCTGATCTCTTACAGCTATGACAGCTATTGAGCTATCATACTGTACAAAAAAACCTTATCCTACCAGAGGGCTGACTATTTCAGAAATGCCTTTAAGAGCCATACCCAATGGCACAAAAGGCTTAAGGTTCACACACAAAGCTTCCATATTCTTACACAAGCATTTTCCTAAATTACTGCATATAGGTAATTGCCACACAGGGCGTGTGAGACACTTAAGTGCCACTGTGTAAGCTAATGACAGCATTGCTCTACAAGGCTGCTGCCAGACAGAAACCATAACAGTGATTTTATAGCATTTCAGGACACTGTAATAGAGCAGAAACATGATGTGCATTAGAATAATTTTCTCAGGTTCAGGCTCTCACCTATGAAGGCAAGGTATCGTTAGTCAGAGTTTGATATTAAGAAAGAAACCTTTATGACAGCATTAGAAAAAATATGTGCGTGCTTGTACAATAAAAAACTGGTTTTATTTTAGTATGTTTATCTGTAATGTCATAAATGTGCTCCTACTGTCGACTCTGCATGAATTTGTACTTACTTCTCAGACAACAGTTAAGTTCTGATAAGCAGAATTTATGTACGAGTAAAACAGACAGATACAACTACAGGCCTGGAAAGCCAACAGAAAGCATTAGGAAGCAAAATGGTGGCTAAAGAGCTTTTTCCATAATAATGACAGTGAAAAATGCGGTCACAATAAATATATGAATGCTATCATAACGTGACAATTGTGTCCACATTTTAAAGTATCGGCTCTGACTACCTTATGGAATAAGGCATTTTTACTGTCAGCCTTACGTATCTGACTTTTCAAGTTGCAATTAATTGCCCCGAGGTTTTTGTAGAGTTTCATGCTGTGCTTAAGGAATCTTTGTGAAGTTTTCTAGGCAGTTACTGGCATCTTTGACTTTCAAATAGGTTCTTGTTACCTATTATATAGCTTTTAGCTTAAAAGGGAAGTTGTTGCCTTCTATTTTTATACTTGTAGAAAAGTTGCTGCCTTCTACTTTTTTTAAGTTTAAAATCACTGCTCTTAAATGTTTTCAGGTCAGATGGAAAAGCTACAGTACCCAATTTTAATATCCCAGCACCAGGGTTCTGTGTATTGATTTCTGTGGGTATAGCTTCGACTAAAGGACCAACGTGCGTACAAAGTTTCCAGTGCTGCAAAGAAGTGGGTTATTCAATTAACCATCAAGAAAAATAAAATCCCCATTTGACTCACATCCTTGATGCTGGACTTTAGGATCTATTTTGAAGATCTCCTACCTTTTCAGCTAGGAAAACATTTCAGGTCAAGGCTCATTCAGATCTCTTGTCTCCTACATCAATCTATCCTGGTTCTCAGGAGCTTCATTTATCAAAAATATCAATTCAGTTCAGCTTTTGAATAGGTTTTTTTTTCCCCCTGACTTTTTTCATAAGCCGAGGGACATTCCCTTTCATGTCTAACAGGCAATGCATTGTGGGCTGCAGGGAAGATGGATGATGCTGTTCCCTCAGACAAGCTAGACCCCACATGGTAATCTCAAAAAAGATCCCTCCATTCTGCCTTACGAGTTGATTTTAAACTTAGGGAATAAAAAAAAACAAAAAACAAAAAAAAAAAAAAACAAAAAACCCAAACTGAACCTGAGAGAGTGTCTTACTGGAACTTAAAGAAATAAAAGTAATAATTTGAAAGGTAAAAAGACATGAAATTTAGCTAGCAAAGGTCTGCTCGGTGTATAGCTTTCCTTTATATTGCAAACCTAGAGTAGAAAGCTTGAGAAATGCCTTTGGTGGACGACCCAAGCAACTTCAGGACCCCAGCGTGAAATATGCCATATCAACAGAATAAGGGAAACTTAGGTGGAAGAATTTACAACCTAAATAAAGAGGAGAAATTAAACACAGAGAGGTGAAGCGACTTGTACAAGGTGGCACAGCACAGGAGGCAGAGCTGGCTAGAGAATCCCTGTCTCCTGACTCACAGCTTAGTGCCCTAATTTTACGTTTAAGAACATTGCACAATTCATATGAAATTTAATTAGTTTATATCACGGGGTTTGGGCTGTTTAAATAACCTGGTAGCTAAGTTATGGAAGTGTAAAAAGTAGTGATTCTGGATTCACACTATCTCCCTTCTAAAGCATTTTACATTTTAGGTGCACACAGAAATGCAGTTTAGGCTGTGCACTAGAATGTGTAAGGAGGACAGATAATGACTGAAGGGAAAAGAGATTGTGACTGAATAGGTGAGTAAATGCCTTGCTATATGCAACTATGAATTGGATGAAAATATCACTGATCCTTGTTTCTTGACATCACACAAGAGCAGAAAAGAAACCTATGCAGTCCTTCACTGTCAAATAACTGAGCTAAAAAGTTAGTGCCCCCCAAAACTTTGGATTTTCTTTATTATTAGCCTACAATTAAAGAACATATCAACTGTCCTATGGAAACTACAGAAAAGATCCATACACTATTAACAGAATTAATACGTAAGCCTCAGGCCAGTAGAGGTCAGGATATCACCAAAATGTAAAAAAGGATATACTGCACTTATTTAAAGCAATACATTTGCAAGTGAACATTGGAAAGTAAAATGATTCAATAAACACAAATCCTATGCAGTTGTCCTGTCCAGTATAGCTTTAATGAAATTTGAGACAAAGTCACTATTTTCACTCAATGAGTTAAGGGTGAATACGTATCTAATGTAAATCAGAGCTTTGAGTACCATAAATAACAATGAAAAGTAACTGAAAATGGTCTCATGTTTGACCAGTGAACATTCATGCCTCAACACCCTGCCGGGTACTTCCAATGAAAATGAAACAATATATACGATCAGCATGCTATTAAGCACAGTGGAACAGGAAAACTCAATGCAACTTCAGAAAAAAACATTTGAAAAACTAAGAAGGATCAAGGAGTTCTTATTAAAAAAAAGAAAAGGAAAAAAAACACACTCAGGAATCCTTCTCCTTTAACAAAAGCACTGTCACCTCTCTAGCCCTATATGTTGATCTTTGTCAGCTTCTCCTGGTGACCCACATCTTTCCCAAAAGAAACAGTTGTTAAATGCTATTAGATCCTTTGTTTAAACCAAATCAACTACTCCCACTCCATGCACAAAAAGATAATCTGAAAGGCAAAGAAGCCAACAAAGACAGCAGCAGAGGGTGTTAATTAATAAAAAGCAATTGAACTGGGGGGAGGAGGAGGAGGAGGAGGAGAGAGGCAAGTGTATCTTGAAACATTTAATGAGAATTATCTTTCGATGATGCGGTAACGTGAAGCAAGAGGACAAATTTGAACTTAATTCAACCAAGTCAGAAGAGCCTGCAAACAATAATAAAAAGTACGAAATTTTCGTGGGTGACCCAAGAGAGGAGTCAGTGGTTCCTGGGAGAGCACCCAGCCTACATGAACACACGTGCAGTATAACTCAATGTGTGATTTTAATAAGACTTGTATCCCAAAGGAATGTGCTGCCATGGACATGAAAATCAGAAAATGTAACTCAATACCCCCAGGTCTACAGCAATATTATAAACCAGACTGGCTGTCCTGCTGTATGTGTGCCAACCTGAGTGTGTGGCATACAGCATGTCAGAGAATGGACAGAAAGCAGCACCAGACAGGACACAGAAAGCAGAGCAGCAAATCAGCTAGGGAGCAGAAAGCAGATCTGCAGACTAGGCAGGAAATAGAGGGCAGAAAACAGGAAAGGTAAGCAGATTAGGCACGGGAAGGGAATCAGAGTGGCACTCAGGGAGCATGGGGATAATTTGTGGCAAAATGGTTGACCCCCACTATTACAAACACGTCAGTTTTACAGAGCTAGAAAGTCATTAAACTTACCTTTTCTATTGCTGCATCGTGGATAGGAAGTTCCTCTGAACTAGGAAACAAAGAAAAAGCTCTTATTAGTCCTGCTTAATCATGGCCCAAATTCATCATCACCATACATTCAAAATCCCCATCGCTGCAGTAGTTGTATGTAGCAACTGAACGATCAGCAGAGTTCCTGCAGGTAATCACGACTGTATGCAACAAGGCTGACAATCTGTTTGCACTAAAGAAGTCCTGAGGTTTCAAAGAACAAAACAGGCCTCTAGATAAAAAGGAAATAGTCTAAACCAGGGGTGCTCAATCTCTGGCCTGCAGAGCTGTGTCACCCAGCCACAGGGCTTCCCATGAGTCCAAAAATTTGGCAGCAGTGGTGCAGTGGCAGCTTTAATGCCCACTCCCCTGCTGCTAAACATCCAGACTCCTATGTGCTAGGTTGGGGCAGCTGGGCACATGCGGTGGGACAGTGTGAGGCAGGGTCGGGGCATGCCAGGCCTGATCCAGGCAGTGCAAAACAGGGTTCAGGCAGCACTGGGCAGGTCAGGAGTCAGGTGCCAGCCATGCTGATCCAGCCACAGCCCAGCCATGTGTCATTCGTGCGGCCCAAAGGAGCAAAAGGTTGAGAACCACTGTTGTACACCAACATCAAGTAACACAGAGTTGCTTTAAGAAGATAAAACTCACTTTCTATTGGAAAGAGGTACTTTTCCCACAATGGAAACTCCCAGCAGAACACATTTTGAATTCATTGCCTTCTCTCCAGATGTACACAGTGCAGTTTCAAATAAGTAAAGCCTTTCTGATGAAGTGTTTTTCACACAAGTAAATATTTTCATCTTTGTTCTGTCTTAAAAGACTAGCTATTTCTAAAATAAAGCTTCTGGCAATCCTTACTCCATTCCATATGGTTTTCAATCAGCAACATTTCTGTTGAGTCTATTACTTTGAGCTAAAGCATCCACCGTATAGAAAGGTTTTTCCTCTTCGCTATTTTACTCAATAACGCGACTCAAGAGGGCTTGAAGAATCTCAGCTACAGGGGAAAGCTCCATTAATTCAACAGCCTAGAAAACTCACTCTGATAGTGGGGAAAAAAACCATGTCGGACATTCAGTAGGTTTCTAACATACAGCTTAGGTTAGCTAGCTTCCAGGTTTTATTCAATATGTACATTTTGCAGGACTCCAATTTACTCCATGCCCTCTCGCTCAAAGGAGAAGGACGCAACTTGGTCTCAAATGATGTTCCCTTCCTCTGTATGCAGCCGCTTCAGCTTTTGCAGAATTCAAGATGGTGGTTTACAACAGCCTGTGGCACAGCTCAAATTAGAGTCCAACGGACAGACAGCCTTCTTCATTATGCCTGCAGTCAATACTGAACCAAAGAACACAGAATCTGACACAAAGTGGTAAAGTTGCATATGGTTGCACGCGCTTCACGTAAAAGATTCTGAATTTTCAAATCTGCGGAGCACCTTTGCACTTAATACTAATGATATTAATACAAACCTTACCCCAGGCAACATATTCCATGAAGTTTGCTTGTTTAGGTCACACAGCTTACACCACACAGTAAAAACCTATCTTGAAAGCCTGAGCAATGCATCTTTTAAACAATGAACTGAGGCCCCCTCTACACATGCAGGTAAAGGTGAGATAGGATCGAATGCACTGTCCATGCAATTGCACCCCCTGCCATGCCACATGTGCAAAGCAGGAGGCGTGATTATGGGATTGTGCATGAGAACCCACTGAGCCTCACTGCCAGAGGGACTGGGCTCCTGCTGCACTGGCTAGAAGCAGGCTCCTGCAGCTGGGAGGCCCCTCTGCTGATGGGGCTCCCCCCTTGCACCCCCACAGCCAGGAGACTGCAGAGGCTACAATCTCCCAGCCATGGGTGTACTCTACAAAATCCCCACAGCTGGAGGTTGCAGCTGCTGTGATCTCCCACGTGTAAGGCACCCCACACACCCCTGGTGCCGGGAGCTCCAGGCAGCTCCCCACACCACACTGCCAGGACCCAGAGTCCACAGCTGCCAGGTGCTGCTTGAGCCAAGAGTCTGCTCAGCTGCTGGACTCTCAGCCCTGGCTGCACCCCATGCACAACCAGAACTGAGTCCCATCAGCTGCAGCTGGGACCAAGTGTCCCATCAGCTGCAAGAACTCTCCGCCTCAGCGGCCGCAGGCACTGCTGCAGTCTCCCAGCACTGGGAGTGCATGGAGTGCCCCCACACCGGAGAGATCACAGCAGCTGCAATCTCCCAGCCATTGCCTGGAGCACTCCAACATCTGGGATGCTGCAATAGCTGCAATCTCCCAGCCCCAGGGGTACACTGTGTGCCCCAGCAGCTTGAGACTGCAGCAGCTGTGGTCTCCCCGCCCTGGGAAACTGCCTACACATGCAAATTAAAGCTAGACAGAAACTAGCTATAATGTTACTGCCCAAAAATGTGTAATTTTATAGCTGGTTGGACCTTTTTAAGGTGCCATAGTTAACTGGCACATGTGTAGCTAACCAGGTTATTGCATAATACATGTAACACGTAGAGGGCCCTTAGGGTGTGGACAGACATAACACTTAACATGTTCTGAATACACTTTCAACTGCAAAAGTCTAGAGATGAGGGCCACTTAAGAACAGTTTCAGCTTCCTGGAATGTTTTAAAAGCACACCAGGAAAATCAAGTACTACTTTGAGAGCCAGTCTTCTGTGAGCCAGCTCAGTGTTACGTGGAGCACAGGGCATTCTGCCTAATGTCTGGTCAGCAGGGCCGACCCTGGAGGGGTACGGGGCCCCCTTAACACTGCGCAGGGCCTGTGGGACCCCCACAAAGCCAGGTCTCCCCCATGCTGGGGAGGGAGTCGCCGCACTTTTTCTGCAGCACGGGGGGGGCACCATCACCAGGTGGGCCCCGCAGGAGGGGCCATGGCCACTCTGCCTGGCTCTGCGGGGCCCCCCAAAGTGTGAGACCTGGGACAGGTGCCCCAATTTGCTGTACCCTAGGGATGGTGATGCCGGTCAGCCATCCAAAAATCCTCAGCTGCATCACTACTCACACCACAAAATCCATGCAGGCAACTCTAGGATGCAGCCAGAACTCGACTGCCCGGAGATCTACTGCATACAGAATAGGGGTAGGGAAGCGGAAAGCCTCAACCTCGGCTTCTCTTCCCTGCTAGGGACCCTGGTTGGGGCCCAGACTTTCCTGGGGAAGGGTGGGAGTGAAGGGGCTTCGGGTGCTGTGTGACCTCCTGCTTGTAGTGCCAGAGAGGGCTTGGTGTTCTGGTGGCCAACACCCACCAAGAACTCAACTTTTTTTGTTCCTCCAAGACCTAGTCTGGAAATTCAGTTTTGCTTCCCTGCTACGGACTGTGGGTCGGGTGGGGAGCAGCAGTGACAGCCCAGACGCGGGGGACAAGAAAGGTCCTCCCAACACCTGCCTACCCCTCCTCCTGGCACCCAACGGAGCTTGGGACCCCTCCCCACCACCACCAAGATCCCGACCAGGGAAATGAAATGGGCACGGTGACTTTCCAAAGCAGAGGGAGGCCCCCAGAGACCCCAACCCCAAGAGCCACAGGCAGAGTGTCTCACAGTCTCCCCCACCCCAGCACCTGGTAACCCCTCCAAAGCCTGCCCAAAATGGGCTTGGGACCCCACAGGGCAGGTTCTGCAACAGAGAAGTGAAATTAGTTACATGCTTTCTGGGGCAGGTCTTGTAAAAAAAAAAAAAGCAGTTCTTGGGGGGGGCCTTGGAGTACCCAAGTCCCCTGAGCACCATGAGCAGGGGGCTATACAGCCCCTGACACCCTTCCAACCTACCATGTTCCTGTCCCCTATGAGCCTGGGACCCTGATGAGGGGCATGAGGGGGGACAGCCCAGCCCCAATCCAGCTGCACCAAGGGTAGGGCAGAGAAGCCCCTATCCAGTCACATGCGGCTTCAGGATTTGGCATCAGGGGAAGAGTGGCAGCATTAATTGCTACCGCTCCTTCATGGCCAGATTTCCTGACCTGTGGGGAGCCTCGCAGCTCAGATGCCATGGCTCCATAGGCTATGTTTGCCCCGAAGGCCTGGAATTAAGCATCCCTAATCTAACCTGTTCAAAAGAGTCAACTACCTTACGGATTACTTAGTAGAACTGTGTGCACTCTGTTACCACAGGTTTCTCCATATATCTCAAACTAACCTATACTGAAAGCAGATATTCCAAGTCTTCATTGTGACCTAAAGAAAAATATCGCAATTTTTTTTTTATTTATTTATTTTTTTTTACAAATAAACAAAATATCTGCCCAAACTGGTCATTCTATGGTGTGAAAAGGTTTAGATCTTCATTTAGAAAGAAAAAAAATTAAAACCCTTGCTTTTGGTTCTTTAAATCAGTGGTCTCCAAACTTTTTTGATCGTGCACCCCATCAGTAAAAAATTTTTGGGTATGCACCCCCAATATATGTATATTTATATTCACGCACCCCTATCAGTAAAACATTTTTGAGCACACACCCCCAATATAGGTATATTTATATAACTGTACATATAAATAGAAGTCCTAATATTTTCTTCCCGCACCCCAATGGATAGTCTTGCACACCCCCTGGGGTACATTCACCCCACTTTGGAGATCACTGCTTTAAATCACCATGTTCATTTGGACCCAGAGACCATACAATTCCCATGTGGCTTGTGCAGTTGCAGACAAGGTTTGCCAGCACTGGGAGATACCGCCTCATTTGGATGGCAGTATCCATACAGCACAGTAACTCAGTCTGCATAGCCTTATGGATTATGCACTTTCCCACGTAAGAAACTCTCTTGGTGCCAACGCACATCACCACTGACAGCATGTAAGACAACACTCTGAAGACACCATATTCCTACAGATCTCATGTAAGACAGTGATTATACCACTGTGTGTCTCTCTTCATGTCCTGATTGGTCATGGAGGCTTATTCACTCTGCTGCATCTGAACAATATTGCCATACTTTGGTCCATGACACAAAATAATTCCCATTTTAGTGCCATCTGTTACAGAACCTGACTTACTCAGGAACTGAATTATGTACCCCAGCACGTCTGCACACACAAAGCCAGCTGGTCCTGATAAGCAGACAAAAGAAGGCTCCTTTCTCCTATGAAATGCACATTTCTCTGTTGATAGACTAATTTAGATAAACTGATGAACAAGTTAATCCTTTAGTGAGAGACATGAATGATAATACCCAACACTCGTGCTGCATTTTTAAAAACATCCATGCTCTGCGTAAACACCAACTAATCCTCATGACACCTCTCCAAGGTGTTATTCCCACTTGAGCAATGAGAAACTGAAGCAGAAGTTAAGTGACTTGCCGAAGGCCAGTGACTCAGTAGATCAGCACTCAGCAGCAGTGGTGTAACAAGCAGAGTCGGCCCCCAAGGCAAACACTGCGGGGAAGCGGGTGGGGGGAGGGAAAGACGATACTAAGAGTGGGGAGGGGCATGGCTTTCCAAAAGCAGGGAGAGGGGCATTTGACTTCTGCGAGCAGGGGCGCAGCAGTCTTACCCATGTCAGGAACAGCTGGACAGTCCCCAGCCCAGCTGCTGCTGCCGCCGTAACACCGTCTGCCCACTCTGGCTGTTGCTCTTAAAAGCAGCAGCAGCCACCAGAGACTGTTTTGGAGTCCCTTAACAGGTGTCCTACCAGGACATGGACTTCATGGGGGGTAGAGGCAATTCCAGCACCCCTCCTAACTGGGGCCAGGAATAGGTGCTCCTTTGCCCACACCAGCTAAGTACAGACAGTCAAAAAGCCTGAGGCTGAATCCATTCAATCTTCACAGGTTAGTCTAAGCTGTGCAGACTGAACCAATAAGCAAGTGGACAGTCACTTTTGATTCCAGAAATGCAGCCACATGCTTGCAATGGCCCAGGCCAGAATCTGGGGGAAGGACGCTAGAGTGCACCTCCCTGCTTGGCTGGGGCAGACAGCTTAAGCCGAAGCTAGCACACCAACCCTGCAAGAGGGGGTTTGCAGGGGAGGCACAAAGCATCCTAGGATGTTGTGGGACTGTGAGCTAACCTGAATCTGGAGCAGATCTAGGACAGAAGTTCAATAAACTAATCTAACCTAAATCAGTTAAGTCTGGTACTATATCCATCCAGGTATACCTTAAACCAGTTTTGGACATTTTGAAAGCAGTTTATGTACACTGAACTTCTGTTGTGTTACAGATTTGAACCAGTTTCCAATCACTTATACTGGTTTGTGTGTAATTTCTATCCCTAGCTCCCTAGTTACACTATACTCAGCAGCTCACAACTGCTAAACCTGTGCTCAGTATACTAGGTTACCTTGCCTGTTCACATATGCCCATACAGCAGGGGTGGGCAAAATATGGCCTGCAGGTAGGCCATTCTGTCTGGCCTGCAGGGCCCCTAAAAAAATTCAGAACATTAATATTTATCTGTCCTTGGTTCTTGTCAAAGATGACAGGAGTCAGGGGCAGTAGGACCCAGGGGAAGCCCCAACGGGCTCCTGCAACAGCAGGGCCTGCCCATCCAGCCCCCCCAGCCAGAAACCCCATGCAGGGACCATGTGGCTCCTTGTGGCTACACCAGCATGGGAAACTCA